>NC_141067.1:16278613-16878613 GCF_041138505.1 Cibotium barometz
ATCTTTCTATGATTTCTCAATGATTCTCTCTTCTCAACCCCTCTCAAGCTTGAGAAGTTTAATTGGTATGGTTTTTTTTAAATGCTATTGAAGTTAATTGGTGAATAGTAGTGAAGAGTTACATACTTTAATAAATGCTATAGAAGTTAATTTCCACTTATATTTAAATTCTAATGGTTTTTATAATTTCTCTCTCTCACTCAAGAAATGGTCATACTCATGACCCATTCTCAATCCAAATGAAGCTTTTCATAAAGCTTTTTCTTAATCCAAGATTAAGCTATGCTTGAGGCCAAATTAATGGCTTTTGCTATGCTTTTAGGTTATGCACATTGATGATTCAATCCATTATGGATTGATGACCCAATTAGAGACCATTCTAATTGTTTTCTTAATGATCCAATTAGAGACCATTATGGATTGATGATCCAATTAGAGACCATTCTAATTGTTTTCTTAATGATCCAATTAGAGACCATTATGGATTGATGATCCAATTAGAGACCATTCTAATTATTTTCTTAATGATCCAATTAGAGACCATTATGGATTGATGAGACCATTCTAATTATTTCTTTAATAATGAGCTTTATCCCTTAGAAAAAAATTGAGATTTATCAGTCATAGTAGCGGAGCTATGGCAAAATTTTTATAGAAATTACGCATAAAATAAATTCATTCAAAGTATAAAAAGAGGAATTCCTACCATATTCTAGGAACTATCATCCTAGATTAATTAAAAGAATTTTATTATGCATGGAGATGTGGATGTTGCATGTAGATGTAGATGTATGGATGTGAGTGTGAATGTGGAGGTGGATGTATGCATGGGACGTGGATGTATGCATGTAGAAATAGATGTGTAGATGAGGATGTAAATGGAGATGTGGATGGATGCATGTAGATGTAGAGGTATAGATGTAGATGTGAATGGAGATGTGGATGTATACATGTAGATGTAGATGTATAGATGTAGATGTGGATGTGGAGGTGGATGGATGCATGTAGATGTAGATGTATAGATGTAGATGGGAATGGAGATATGGATGTATGCATGTAGATGTAGTTGTTAATGGAGATGTATATGTATACATGTAGATGTAGATGTATAGATGTAGAGGTGGATGTGGATGGGGATGTATGCATGTAGATGTAGGTGTATAGACGTAGATGTGGATGTAGAGGTGGATGTATGCATGTAGATGTAGGTGTATAGACGTAGATGTGGATGTAGAGGTGGATGTATGCATGTAGATGTAGGTGTATAGACGTAGATGTGGATGTAGAGGTGGATGTATGCATGTAGATGTAGATGTATAGATATGGATGTGAATGTGGAGTGGATGTATACATGTAGATGTAGGTGTATGGAGGTGAATGTGAATGTGGATGTGAATGTATGCATAGGGATGTAGATGTATGCATGTAGATGTGAATGTACACATATAGTTGTGGATGTATGGATGTGAATATACGATTGTGATGTGAGGGAATCTGAAGTGATGAGATGGAAATGATGTGATGGGATGAGTATACATATAAATGGAATATGGAATAAGTAATGTAGATTGAGGAGGGATAATGTGGAAAAATGAAAGTTAAAATAGAAATTGTATTGTAAACTGTTTGTAAATGCTGTTTGTAAATGCTGTCTGTAAATGATTGTTTTATGTCAAGAATGCTGGGGGGAGCATTTTGACCGTCTTGTGATTAAGGTCGTGATGAGGAAGTTGCAACTGCTGACGGGGAGTCAATGAAGGACGTCTCGCGTAGCAAGGTCGGCCGAGGTCTTGACCAGCCTCGGTGCGATTAAAATGGTGAGCTTCCGGTACGGTGGATGAGGGGCCAAGGAAGCGGCCTATGCGTGAAGCGCTAGGTTACCTGCGAAGGATCCTAGAGGGTGCTGACCATACGGTGCTCGGGCTCTGGGTTGCCTAGGATACCCACGCGTGCGTCGAGGAAGATATTGGAACAGAGTTGGAGTTGTTTTCTGAAATCGAGCATGGATCTGGTTGATTGACCTTGCTGGTCTTCAATGGATGAGTCCATGGCTCCTTATATGGATCTGTTGGTTGATCTTGCTGATCTTCAACGAGAGTCCATCTTGTTAAGTGATTATATTGCCAAGTATTATGGGCTAGGAACTATCGAAACGGCTCCTGAGCGTTCTAGTTGCCAATGATGCCATAGATACTCTGATGAAGGAATGATGGGAAATTAAGAATCAATTGGATAAATAGGAAGATGGTGATCAATGATACTATGGTTTTATTAAAGGATTGTTTTAAACTGGTTGAATCTGGTTGAAAAAGGGCAATTTCATATTGGGTGTGTGAGTGGTGTGACTAGTTTTATTTTGCATGAACATCCGGCTAGGGGGCCTTGGAACTCTTTTCCTTGGTACCCGGGACAAAACCTAACCAAATTTTTAATTGGATCCCATCACTACAGTGGTTGGGCGGTTGGCTAACCCATGGGATCGGATGGGGTTAGGCTGGACTGATGGATCCGTAAATCGAGACTCAAACTTTTGTTTTTATGATAGAAAAAAAAAAATAAATCAATCCCGGACAGTAACTGTTCTATGGATAGGAATCAACGGCTGTGCCTCTTGAATGGGGAAAAAAGCGTTGATCGCAATGATCCAAGTGCAAGTTTCTTCCTTGAACTGACTAAGTATCTTATAGATGTAATCGGATCATCTCGATCAGAAATGATCTTGACTATGTTAGAGTAAAAAGTTATCCTGGTGGAATCGCCCGTGCTTTCCGGTTAAGGAAGTTTTTTCGGGTTCGGTTTTGGAACAACCGACGGATTAGTCTCTTATCCGGATATCCGTGGGCGAGGCCCCGAGTGTGGGACCCCTGTCCCGCGCGAGAAGCGCTACTTCCGCTGTCAGTACCCCGAATCCATTGCTCGGTGGGAACAGGGATCTTACATCCACGGCCTCTTTGACTCCCCCTGTCTCTGAATTTGCCTCTTCCACCTGCGTGTTGTTGTTGTTGTTGTTGATTCTGGGACTGTTGTTGTTGCTGCTGCTCTGCTGGCCATGATTCTGATTACCTGTTCGGCCACCTCCTTGACCTCGTCCACGGCCTCCTCTACCTCGTCCTCTTCCTGAACTCGTGTAGAAGGCCTCTTGCTCTGAACTGTTTTTGCTTTGTGAAGACTGTTGGTCTTCACCCAAGTTCTTCTCTTCGATAATCAGCATAGACACCAAATCTGTAAAGTTGGGAATGTTTTCCCGAGTCTGAATAGACGTCTTGAACGCCTTGTATTGTGGCCCGAGACCTCGTAGACAGACTTCCACCTTGTCATCATCATCTACTGACACACCAATAGATGCAAGGGATTCCACAATACCCTTTATCTTCAGCGCATAGTCATTCACAGACATGCTCTTTTTCTCCACAGTATGAAGTTCATTCTTCAACTGTATCTTGCGTGCCTTGGTATTTGTTTCATAAAGCTTTACCAAGGTGTCCCACGCCTCCTTGGGGGACTTGGCATCCTGAATGTGCTCAATCATGGTGTCCTGTATACTAATGGATAGCCAATACATAACCTTCCTAGCTCCTTGGTTCCAGTCTTTAAACTCTTTCACATCTGCAGCAGTCGGGTTTATATCCGGTATCTCCGATGCCTCTTCATGCTCACCTTCTATGTAGTCCCAATAGCCTTTTCCCATCAGGAAATTCGTCAACCTGAACCTCCAAGCATGGAAGTTATTCTTATCAAGCTTCTCAGCCACAATCTGAGTTATCCCATCATTTGACATCTTGCCAAACACACAATTTTACCAGAACCTGCACTCTGGTTTTTCTGCACAAACTGCTGTATTTTCTGCACAGCGGTACTGTAGTACTCTCAAATGTCACAACCAGTGACTTCAATGTGCATACATACACCCAATGGCAACTGTAGACCTCTTTGAAGCACCCACAGTGTCTGCACAGTCAATCTGTCTTCCTGCAGTTCTTAAAACAGAGTTCTGCAGAGAATCGATGACTTACCCGCAGTGCTCGAAATCGCCTGCTTTCTGAAAAACGGAGGTCCAGACGCGCCCGAAACGCGTTTTCGGCCCGTAAATCTCTGTCCTATAGCTTTACTCCCGCGAAGAAAGCTCCTCAATCAGAGATCGTTTGCCGGTGCCTCCCGTAGAGCTCTCGACAAGGGTGTAGTCACCAACACAATAGGGAAGAGTAGTTGAAGCTCTTACCCTTGTACCGCTTCTTGTGGTTCTCTTGCTTGCAGCTCAGTCCTTAGCACGAACCAGGCTCTGATACCATGAAAAGATGCAGGGGGGAAGAGAGCTTGAGCTCTTGCAAGCACACACACACACTCACAAAACCCTAATAGAGAACACATAAGGTGAGAGGCTGAAATCTTCTTCTTCTCTACTCAACACTCAACACACCATATACAAGAATAAGAGTACACACAATATGAAAGGTACTCAACCAATACATACACGGGTTCTCTATAGTGTGAACCCGACTAAATGAGCTGGCGCTATAACTATGCCAGTCTCTAGAATGGCTGTCACACAGCCTGTCATCCCACTGGCCGCATATCACCCAAGATCTCACCAACCATGCCAGTGGTGTAAGTGTGGGGCCTAGCAGGTTTGGGTGGGGCATCATTATCATACGATGTCTAATGGTGGTGAAACTTTGTGAGTAGATCCACGGAGATTGTACACCTACACTCACAAAGTTTCACCACCATCGGACATCGGATGGGTGGGACGGTAAGTTGCCACCCGCTATTTTTTTACATAGTGCCCAACGGCTCCCCCTATGCAAAAAATAGCGGGTTTCGGCGGGGCATCATTATCATACAGTGTGCGATGGTGGTAAAACTTTGGGAGAGGTCCATGGGGAAGCTACCCCTCCACTTGAAAAGTTTAACCACCATCAGACGTCGAATGGGCGGGACGGTGTGTTGGCACCCGCAATCTTTCATATAGCACCCAAGGGGTTCCCTATGCAAAAATACTAGGTGTGGTGGGGCATCATTATCATAGGGTGTTTGAATGGTGGTGAAACTTTGTTAGAATGTCCATGGAACTACTACCCCTGCGCTTGCAAAGTTTCACCACCATCGGCGGATGTTAGATGGGTGGGACAGTGCAACCGCTATTTTTTTGCATAGTGCCCGAGGGATCCCCTATGCAAAAGATATCGGGTTTGGATGGGGCATCGTTGTCATATGGTGTCCATGGTGGTGAAACTTTGCGAGTGGGTCAATGGGGCTACTACCCCTCCACTTGCAAAGTTTCACCACCATCGGACACCACATGGACGAGACGGTGTGTTGCCATCCACTATTTTTTTGGATAGTGCCCAAGGGGTCCCCTATGCAAGAAATAGTGAGTTTGGGTAGGGCATCATCCTCATACAATGTCTGAAGATAGTGAAACTTTGGGAGCAGCGGGTCCATGCGGCTCCTATCCCTCCACTCGCAAAGTTTAATTGTCGGATAGGCAGGATGGTGTGTTGCAACCCGTTGTTTCAGTAGTGTCTAAGGGGTTGCCTATGTAAAAAATAACGGGTTTGGGTGGGGCATCATTATCATATGGTGTTGGATGGTGGTGAAACTTTGCAAAGATCCATGGGGCTGCTACCCCTCCACTGACAAAGTTTCTCCACCAATCGGACACCAGATGTGCTGGATGGTGTGTTGCCACCCGTTATGTTTTTGTATAGTGCCCAAGCCTCCCCTATGCAAAAAAATAGCAGGTTTCAGTGGGGCATCATTATCATACAGAGTCCAAAGGTGGTGATACTCTGTGAGCCGCTTATGCTCGCAATGTTTCACCACTATCAGACGCCAGATGGCTGGACAGTGTTGTGTGGCCACTGGCGCTATTTTACGATGGTGGGGTATGATTATCATATGGTGTCCGATGGTGGTGAAACTTTGTGGGCAATCCATGGGGCTGCTACCCCTCCGCAACATTTCACCACCTCATCAGACATCGAATGGGCGGGGCGGTGTGTTGCCACCCGCTATTTTTCGCATAGTGCCCAAGGGGTCCCCTATGCAAAAAAAAATGGGATTGGGTGGGGCATCATTATCATACAGTGTCCGAAGGTGGTGAGACTTTGAGAGCCGGTCTATGGGGATCCTACCCTTACGCTTGCAATGTTTCACCACTATGAGATGCTGGATGGGTTGGAAAATGTGTGGCCACCCACGCTATTTTGTTTGCATAGTGCCCAAGTGGTCCCCTATGCAAAGAATAGCGGTGGGTTGGGTTGAGGAATCATTATCATACGATGTCCAATGGTTGTGTAGCTTTGCAAGTGGGTCCATGCAACTTCTACTCTTGTGGTCACAAACTTTCACCACTATGGGTGGGACGATGTGTTGCCACTTGCTATTTTTTGCATAGTGCCCAAGGGGTCCCCTATGCAAAGAATGGCGGGTTCGGGTGGGGAATCATTATCATACGGCATCCGATGGTCATAAAACTTTACGAGTGGGTCCATGGGGCTCCAATATGATGTGGATGTGTATGTGAAAGAATGTGGTGATGTAAAGAGATGGGATGTGACATGAATATATGTGGATGTGAAGTGATAGATATGAATGTACAAATAGATGTGGGTAGTCGTACGTATGAACGATTGGGTGGATGTTTATGAATGAGATATGATGTGGATAGATGTGATGTGATGTTATGTTATGTATGTGAAAGGATGGTGATGAGAGTGAATGTGATGGGAATTGGGATGTGAATGGATAAGATGTGAATGGATAAGATGTGAATGAATGTGATGTGATGAGATGTGGAGATGGGTAGATGCGAGTGGATGAGATCTAATATAAGGATAGATGAGGAAAGATGTGATGAGATGAAAATGATGTGATTGGATGAGGATGGTAATACATATGAAATGGATGACAATGGGAATACATATGAAATGGATGTGATTTAAATAATGTGGATTGATGTGGAACAATGTGGAAAGACGAGAGTTCATTATAGAAACTGTAATTATGACCTGTTTAATGACTATTTTATGTCAAGAATGCTGGGGAAGTATTTTGACCGTCTTGTGAATGAGGTCGTAGTGGACACCTAATCTGATAAAGTTGCAACAACTGACGGAGAGTCAATGGAGGACGTCTTGCGTAGCAAGGTCGGTCGAGGTCTTGACCAGCCTCGGTTTGATTCAAATGGTGAGCTTCCGGTACGGTGGATGAGGTACCAAGGGAACTGGCCTATGACTCAAGAACTAGGTCACCTGCGAAGGATCCTAGAGGGTGCTGACCATACGGTGCTCGGGCTCTGGGTCGCCAAAGATACCCACACGTGTGTCGTGGAAGATATTGGAACAAGGAGTAAGAGTTTTTTTTTGAATTCGGGCATGGATCTGGTTGATTTACCTTGCTGGTCCTCAACGGATGAGTCCATGGCTCTTTATATGGATCTATTGGTTGATATTGCTGATCTTCAACGGAGATTCCATTTTGATTTTTATAAGTGAAAATATTTCCGGTTACTATGAGCTAGGACTATCGAAAGACCCCTGAGTGGACAGGTGGAGACAGTTCTTGTTGCCAATGATGCCATAGGTACACCGATGAAGGAAAAATTAGAAATTAGGATTCAACCGGATATTTTGGAGGACTATGATCAGTGACACTATGGTTTCATTAAATGATTGTTTTAAAGACATCTGAATCTATGAAAAAGGCATATTAGGTGTGTAAGTGGTGTGACTAGTTTTAGGAGGCCCATGGATCTGCTAGATATGCTGGCAAAGTTGCCAAACCATCAGACACCGTATGATAATGATGTCCCACCCGAACCTGCCATTTTTTCATCAGGAACCCGCTCCAACACTATGCGAAAAATAGCGGGTGGCAACACTTCGTCCTAGCCATACGGCATCTGATGGTGGTGAAACTTTGTGAGCAAAGGAGTAGAAGTCCCATCATGGACTTGATCGCAAAATTTCACAATGATCGGACACCGTATGATAATGATGCCCCACCCCAACCCGCTATTCTTTGCATAGGAGACCCCTTGGGCACTATGCGAAAAAATAGTGTGGGTGGCAACACACCATCCTGCCCATCCGTGTCAGATGGATGGTGGTGAAACTTTGCAAGGGGAAGGGTAGGAGCCCCATGGACAGGCTCACAAAGTTTCACCACCTCCGCACACCATATGATAATGATGCCCCACCCAATCCCACTATTTTTTACATACGGGACTCCTTGGGCAATATGCAAAAGATTGTGGGTGGCAACACACCGTCCCGCCCATCCGGTGTCTGATGGTGGTAAAACTTTACAAGTGGAGGAGTAGCAGCCCCATGGACCGCTCGCAAAGTTTCACAAACATTGCAGACCGTATGATAATGATGCTTCACCGAAACCTGCTATTTTTTGCATAGCGGGAACCCTTGGGCACTATGCAAAAACATTGCGGGTGGCAACACACCGTACCACCCATCCATTGTCCAATGCTAGTGAAACTTTATGCGTGGAGGAGTAGGGGCTCCATGGATCCGCTTGCAAAGTTTCACCACCATCGGACATCGTATGATGATGGATGAACCACCCAAACCCGCTATTTTTTGCACAGGGAACCCCTTGGGCACTATGTGGAAAATAGCGGGTGGCAACACACTGTCCCGCCCATCCGACACTCGATGGTGGTGAAACTTTGCATGTGGAGGGGTAGGATCCCCATGCACTATTCCCATAAAGTGTCACCACCATCGGACACCATATGACAATGATTCCCCACCCAAACTCACTTTTCTTGCATAGGGGCCCCTTGTGCACTATGCAAAAGAATAGCAGATAGCAACACACCGTCCCGCCCATCTGGTTTCTGATGGTGGTAAAAATTTGGGTGGAGGGGTAGTAGCCCCATGGACCTTCTCGCAAAATTTCACCACAAGCGACACTGTATGAAAATGATACCTCACAGCCGAACCCACTATTTTTTACATAGGGGACCCCTTGGGCATTATGCAAAAAAATAGGGGGTGGCAACACACCATCCCACCCATCCGACGTCCAGTGGTGGTGAAAATTTGCAAGAGAAGGGGTAGTAGTCCCATGGAACCACTAGAAAATTTTCACCACCATCGTACACCGTATGATAATGATGCCTCACCCAAACCTCGTATTTTGGCATAGGGGACCCCATGGCACTATGCAAAAAAATAGCGGGTGGCAACACACCGTCCCACCCATCCGACATCCCATGGGCACTTTGAGAGTGGAGGGGTAGAAGCCCCATGGACCTCTCACAAATTTTTACCACCATTGTACACCGTATATGATAATAATGCCCCATTGAAACCTGCTATTTTTGCATAGGTAACCCATTGGGCACTATGGAAAAAAATAGTAGCAACACATCGTCCCGCCCATCCGGCGTCCATGGTGGTGAAACTTTGCGAGCAAAGGGTTAGAAGCCCCATGGAATTGCTTGCAAAGTTTCACCACTATCGAACACCGTATGACACTGATGCACCACCAAAACCTGCTATTTTTGCATAAGAAACCCCTTGGGCACTTTGCGAAAAATAGCGGGTGTGGCAACACACAGTTCCGCCCATCCGACGTCTGCTGGTGGAAAGGGGTAGAAGCCCCATGGATTTTCTCGTAAAGTTTCACCACCATTGGATGCCTTATTATAGTGATACCCCACCCAAACCCATTATTTTTTGCATAGGGAACCCCTTGGGCACTATGCAAAAAATAGTAGGTGGCATCACAGCGTCCCACCCATCCGGTGTCCATTGGGCAGCGGTGAAACTTTACGAGAAGAGGGTTAGTAGCCTCATGGACCCACTCGTAAAGTTTCAGGACATCAGACACCGTATGATAATGATGCCCCGCCCGAACCCGCCATTTTCTGCATAGCAGACCCCTTGGGTACTATGCGAAAAACTGCGAAAAATAGCGGGTGGCAACACACCGTCCCACCAATCCGGCGTCCGCTAGTGGTGAAACTTTGTGAGAAGAAGAGTAGAAGTTCCATGGACCTACTCGCAAAGTTTCACAGCCATAGGACACCGTATGATAATGATGCCCCACCCTAACCCGCTATTCTTTGCGTAGGGGATGATAAAAAACAGGAGCAAGAAGGAACACACACAAGAGAAGCAAACCCTAATCCATATCCATCAACCATAAAGAAAGAAAGAAGTCATAGTCACCATATCTCTCACACACACAAAAGGGAACACAACATAGTGTTATGTCCACACTACAAAGTAAACCTAATGTAATGTCCACACCACACATGACCAGCTGGACGCGGTCATAAACACACCACACGATATCTATCTACCATACTGTCACTCTGTCAGCACCCATGTGCTATCCTCCAGCTGTATACGAGCTTGACATTTCAACACTCCCCCTCAAGCTCGACATGTCCATCTCTAGGACTCCCAATCTAGTACGGAAATACTCGAACTTATCTTTACCAAGTGCTTTGGTAAAGATATCTGCAACCTGCTCATCTGTCTGCACATATGTCAAATCAACATGTCCATCTAGCACCTTCTCTCTGATGAAATGATAGTGGACCTCAATATGTTTGGTCCTTGCATGATAAACTGGGTTGCTAGCAAGCTGAATACTACTCATGTTGTCACAATGAATGACAACTCTCATATCACTCTGTATCCTGACATCATCTAGCAACTTTTTCAACCACATAGCCTCACATGCAGCTATGGCTGCTCCACGATACTCTGCCTCTGTGGTAGATAAAGCATCTGTAGGTTGCTTTTTACTGCTCCAACTCACAGCTCCACTACCAAGGCTGAAAACATAGCCACTGGTAGATCTCCTGTCATATGCACTACCGGCCCAATCTGCATCTGTATATCCATAGACATGCATGTCTTTTCCTGCCTCATAGAAAAGACCATAATGCGCGGTAGTTTTGACATATCTCAGAATCCGTCTCACAGCATCCAAGTGAGGTTTACGAGGACTCTGCATAAACTGACTCACCAAACCAACTGCATAACTGATATCTGGCCTCGTAATGGTCATGTAGATAAGGCTACCAACCATTTTCCTGTACATGGTGATATCATCAAGCTCATCACCCAAATCAGCCCTAAGCTTCATGTTTTGCTCTAATGGTGTCAACATTGGTTTGCATGCTGTCATACCATACTTTGCCAGCATGTCAAGTGCATATTGCCTTTGCACCACCAAATATACCCTGGCTTGTTCTAATCACCTCAATGCCAAGAAAGAACCTTAAATCTCCAAGGTCTTTCATATCAAACTCTTTGCATAAAGAGGCCTTAACCTCATCAATGCCTTTCCCACAATCACCTGTGATAATCAAATCATCAACATATATGACTATCATCACGATACCATCATGTGTCTTCTTCACATAAAGTGAAGAGTCTGCATTTCCAACCACAAATCCAATACTGACAAGATATCTGCTGATCTTGTCACTCCAAGCACGAGGTGCTTGCTTCAAAACATAGATTGCTTTCTTTAACCTGCAAACAAAAGTCGGATATTTTGGATGTACAAATCCTTCTGGCTGTTCCATGTACACCTCTTCTTGTAGTTCACCATTCAAGAAAGCATTTTTGACATCCATTTGATGTAAAGCCCAACCTTTTTGTGCTGCTAGTGCAATGATAGACCTCACTGTAGCCATCTTAGCCACTGGGCTGATAATCAAGACCATAAGTTTGTGCATATCCTTTAGCGACCAGCCTTGCCTTATGTCTCTCTAGGCTGCCATCTGACTTGCACTTTACCTTATACACCCATTTGCATCCAATTGCATTCTTTCCTTGAGGTAACTCAGCCAATTCCCATGTATCATTTTTGTCCAAAGCATCCATCTCTTCATCCATGGCTTTCTGCCATACATGCTCTCCAATAGCCTCTGTATAGCATGTAGGTTCCACATGCTTTACCATAGATGTCATGTATGCATAGTGCATAGCAAAATCTCTATATGTCAATCTTTCCACTGGATATCTGACTCTCTGTGATCTCCGCAATGCATGCGGGTCACTCTGTACACCTGTAACTCGAGCATGTGGTGGCACATATCTGTCCTGCCTAGCACCAGGTGTGTGTACAACAGGTATCCCGAGCTTCTCATCCAAACTCTCCGAGCTAGAGGACTCATAGCCTGTGATTCCAATTCCTTCGACTTTCTTCTTGCCTTTATCCATAGCACTACTCCCAGTGCTCACACTCTCATGCCTCAATCGTCCTGACCATGGACGTACACTGCTACTACTCTCAGCTTCTGCTGCTGGCCCAGACATAGTAGTAGAGCTAGAACTTGCTTGTGATGGCAAGTTCACAGGTACATTAGCCTCAAGTGTGTCAATGACTCCCTCATCTCTTGCTTTGTACCAACTAGCAAGCTCATCAAACACCACATCACGTGAGATGACTACTTGTCTAGTTTGAGGGTTATAACATTTGTAAGCCTTTCGATCATGTGCATATCCAACAAATACACATTTCTCTGCCTTAGGATCCAACTTCCGTCTTCTTTCATCAGGCACATGAACATAAGCTACACATCCAAAGACTTTCAGATGTCCAATATCTGGCCTGTAACCTGTAAGCCGCATCTCTGGCGTGCTTCCATGAATGGCTGCTGTAGGTGTTTTGTTCAGGATATACACTGCAGTAGCACATGCTTCTGCCCAATAGTAATCTGGCATGCTCTTTTCATTGAGCATTGCCCTTGCCACTTCACATATGACTCGATTCTTTCTCTCAGCCACACCATTCTGCTGAGGTGTATACCTGCATGTCAACTGTCTCCTTATCCCATGCTTCCGTAAGAAATGCTCAAAAGCTTTTGAGGTGTATTCACCACCTCCATCTGTTCTCAGACACTTAATCCAACAGCCATATTGTTTTTCTACAAGAGCTTTGAAATCCATGAATTTTTCCAGCACTTCACTCTTCTCTCTCAAAAAATATATCCATGTCATCCTGCTGAAGTCATCTATAAATGTCACATAGTATAGACTTCCTTTGATAGATGGATTTTGTGCTGGGCCCCATACATCACTGTGCACTATCTCAAGTGGTCTATTACTCATGTTTCCTTCTCTAGGAAACCTCAACCTTGCCTGCTTTCCAAACTGACAGGCTTCACAAACATGCATATGTCCATCATATTTAAATCGAGGCAATCCACTGACAATGCCTCTTGTTTGCATGTTCTTTAATCTCTGTATATTGACATGTCCAATCCTCTTGTGCCACATGTCAATGTCCTGCACAATCCCATTGCTCTTTGAAAACATGGCTGAGCTCAATTCTGGTATGCCTGCATCCAATTTGAACAACCTTCCTTCCTTCTTGCCCTTGGCAATCAATCTACAGCCATGCTTAAAATCTTCCACAAAACAGCCTTTCTCATTGAATCTGACTTGTAGTCCCTGCTCAACCATTTGTCCTACTGATGCCAAACTCTTTGTGATGGATGGTACATATAACACTTCTGACATATTCTTCACATTTCCATCATGCATCCTCAAAGTCACACTGCCAACATGTGTTATAAGATGCTGAGTATCATCTCCTATGACCACATAACCATTTGTATCCAATGGTTGCATCTTCTCAAACCACTCACCATGACATGTCATGTGGTTTGAGGCACCTGAATCCATATACCATGACTCATCTCCAGCATTCTGAGAATCCATTGTCCCCATAACATGCTTCATTGCAAAAAGATGATTCGAACTCCCATCATTGTTACTGGTAGATGCATAATTTCCATGTTGTGGTCTTCCATTCCTCACATCATTCTGCTTTTTGTAACAATCTTTTGCCAAATGTCCAAGTTTGCCACAATAGTAACATTCAATCCCATTCAAATTTTTATTGAGGACCTTGCCATCGTCCTCTACCACGAGCACCTGTTCCAAATCTCCCCCTATGGGATTGAAATCCACGACCTCCACGTGATCCAAATGATGACTGTGAATTCTGAAAATTCTGATTTGATTGTGGTTGAGTAGACCTGTCATTCCAACCACGTCCTCCACGGCCTCAAGGGGTAAATCTCCCCCTGCCTCGAGAGCCTCTAGATGAGTAAAAAGCCTGATTTCTTGCATGTTCATCATTGCTTGACGAGGATGCACCACCTGTAACACTCATACCACCAAGGCCAAGCTTCAATTCTTCCACAATGAGCAATGACACAAGCTCATTAAAGTCTGGCATTCCTCCCAACCTTACTGAGATGGAAGTGTCAAAAGATTTGTATTCTTTGCCTAAACCACGCAATGTGAGAGCAACCAAATCATCATCATCCATTGGGGCATGGATCGATGACAAGGAATTTGCATAACCCTTGATTTCCTGTACATACTCATGTATACTCCTATTCCTTCGTGTTACACTATGAATCTGTTGCTTTAGTTGTATCTTCCTTGCACCAGTGTCTGTCTCATACATTCGGCACAATATACCCCATGCTTCTTTTGGTGTATCTGCATCTTGGATGTGAATAAGCAAGGCATCTGTGACACATATTGAAAAATAATGCAACACCTTCGAAGACCGCTCTACCCATTGCTTGTGAGCCAGTAACTGAGCATTATTTGGTTGAGGAGGTAGGTATGGCTCCGGGTCTTCCTCCGAGACGAGACTCCATAAACCTTTGCCTTTCAAAAAACTCTTCATTCGAAACTTCCACACTTGAAAGTTAGTGCGATCAAGCTTCTCTCCAACAATCTGTATCGGACCATCTCCCATTGTTGCAAAAAAATAGAGTAGATGTACCCTTTCGATCACACTGTATGAAGTACCTGTAATGCTCCAAATCTCTCCAAATCACATCAAATGCTTGCAAATTGTGTGCATTAACATCCCACAATGATTCATCAACAATGTACACTCGATCAAAGTTGAAATCAAATGATACTCCTTCACAAAAAATTTTCTGGTTTTTTTTTCTCGCCAGAGAACCAGTCAAAGATCTTGCTCTAAATCCTTCAAATCTTGTCCAAATGCAATGATTTAACTTGCAATGGCTTCCCAACACATTGCTCCAACATATCCTAGAAGGGTTTGATCCAATTCTTCAAGGGGAATGAGAACCACCAATTTTTGTAACCTCTGGTTTGAATTTTTCTGCATCTGTTAGGTACCACCTCTCACTAAAAATGCTCTATCTCCTTCAAATCTTCTCCAAATCCAAAACTTTTTGATTCAAAAGTTTAGCAACTCATAGGACTCTACTTGTACCAGAGGAATTAGGCCAATTTGATATACAAAAGGATTAATGCCTTGATTAAAAATGCTCTGTTTTTGGACAGACTTTCTGCAAACCTGCACACCTCTGATAAATCACTTCAATGAGCTCCAAATACATCAAATGAGCTGCAACCAAGCATCACAAGGCCTTATCAATGTCTTTGCTAAACTCTCCAAGCTTTAAATGGCACCAAATAGCTTAGAAATGAGTGAATTGCATGAAATCAAATGAAACTGTCCAGAATTCTGCAGAGGAATGCGCCGCCTGCTCTTGTGGGCTGTAGAGAGAGGGGAAATCAAAATTGACTTGATAGGCTTGTTAGCAATGACCTAATCTACCTTGGGTATGAAGGGTTTAGCTCAATTTTCTCTGTAGCTCCTGCAATTGATCCTCCACGGGGGGTATGTCCACTGTTTTTGTGGAAAAACAGAACCTTTTGCATAAACTCACTTGCTCTTGATTTTGTTCAAATCTGTATGCATCAATCTGCTTCAAGATTCTGTATGTTGCTTGTGCCCACTTTGCTAATACATTTGCAAGCCCAAATACATGTGCCTTTGTGTATACATTTGCCAAGAGTATACATTCACTTCAAGCTTTCCATGAAAGCTTAGAGAAAAAAACCAGAATTTTTCCTTTGCTTTATGCCCTTCAATCTTCACTGAACCTGCTCTTTGATACCTGCAATCCGCAGAGGGGGTCTTGCTACACTCACCAATGGTCCTTAGCTCTCAGATCTGATGCCGGTGTGTGCTCCACAGCTTTCTTTTGCTCCACAGCTTCAATGGCTTCCTTCACAGCTTTTTCTTCTTCTTCCCTCTTCTCTCACTCACTCTCACAACTCAGCTAATGAGCACTTGGCTCTGATACCATGATAAAAAACAGGAGCAAGAAGGAACACACACAAGAGAAGCAAACCCTAATCCATATCCATCAACCATAAAGAAAGAAAGAAGCCATAGTCACCATCTCTCTCACACACACAAAAGGGAACACAACATAGTGTTATGTCCACACTACAAAGTAAACCTAATGTAATGTCCACACCACACATGACCAGCTGGACGCGGTCATAAACACACCACACGATATCTATCTACCATACTGTCACTCTGTCAGCACCCATGTGCTATCCTCCAGCTGTATACGAGCTTGACATTTCAACAGGGGACCCCTTGGGCACTATGCAAAAACATAGCGTGGGTGGCAACACACCATCCCGCCCATCTGGTGTATGATGGTGGTGGAACTTTGTAAGAGGAAGGGTAGGAGCCCTATTGAATGGATCACAAAGTTTCACCACCTTCAAACACCGTATGATAATGATGCCCCACCCAATCCTGCTATTTTTTTTATATAGGGGTCCCCTTGGGCACTATGTGAAAGAGTGGCAACAAGCCACCATTCCCCCATCTGGCGTATGATGGTGGTGAAACATTGCGACTAGAGGGGTAGCAGATCCACGAACCACTCGCAAAGTTTCACCACCATCGGACATCGTAGGATAATGATGCCCCACCGGATCCCGCTATTTTTTGCATAGGGGAACCCCTTGGGCGCTATGCAGAAAAAAGTGGGTGGCAACACATCGTCCCACCCATCCGACATATGATGGTGGTAAAACTTTGCAAGTGGAGGGGTAGGAGCTCCATGGAGCTACTCCCAAAGTTTCATAACCATCGGACACCGTATGACAATGATACCCCACCAAAACTCGCTATTTCTAGCATAGGCGACCCCTTGGGCACTATGTAAAAAAAATAGCGGATAACAATACGGCGTCCCCCCCATCTGGTGTCTGAACTTTATGAGTGAAGGGGTAGCAGCCCCATGGATCCGCTCTTGCAAAGTTTCACCACCATCGGACACCACATGACATTTATGCCCCTCCCAAACTTGCCATAGGGGACCCCTTGCATACGATAATGATGCCCCACCCAAACCCGATATTTTTTCCATAGGGAACCCCTTGTGCGCTATGCGGATAATAGCGGGTGGGAACAAACCGTCCCGCCCATCCGATGGTTGGTGAAACTTCGTGCGTGGAGGGGTAGGAACCCCATGGACCCGCTCCCAAAGTTTCTCAACCATCAGACACCATATGACAATTATGCCCCACCCAAACTCGCTATTTCTTGCATGATAGGGGACCCCTTGGGCATTATGCAAAAAAATAGTGGATGGTAACACACCGTCCCATCCATTTGGTGTCCAATGGTGGTGAAACTTTTTAAGTGGAGGGGTAGCAGTCCCATGGACCTGCTCGCAATGTTTCACGACCATGGACACTGTATGACAACGATGCCCCACCCAAACCCGTTATTTTTTGCATATGGGATCCCTTTGAAACTATGCGAAAAAATAGCGGGTGTGGCAACACATCATACCACCCATCCGACGGCCGATGGTGGTGAAACTTTTTCAAGCGGAGGGTTAGTAGTCCCACATGGACCCGCTCGCAAAGTTTCACCACCATCAGACACTCTATGATAATGATGCCTCACCCAAACCTCGTTTTTTTGCATAGGGGACCTCATGGCACTATGCAAAAAATAGTGTGTGGCAACACACCATCCCACCCATCCAATGTCCCATGGGCACCTTGCGAGTGGAGGGATAGCAGCCCCATCCACGGCTCAAAAAGTTTTACCACCATCATACACCGTATGATAATGATGCCCTACTGAACCCTGCCATTTTTTGCATAGGGAACCCATTGGGCACTATGCAAAAAAATAGCGGGTGGCAACACACCGTCCCACCCATCCAGCCGATGATGGTGGTGAAACTTTGCAAGAGGAGGGTTAGGAGCCCCATGGACTTACTCACAAAGTTTCACCACCATCAAACACCGTATGATAATGATGCCCGACCTAAACCCACATTTTTTTGCAAAGGGACCCCTTTGGCACTATGCAAAAAATAGCGGGTGGCAACACACTGTTCCACCTATCTGGCGTCTGACAGTGGTAAAACTTTGGGAGTAAAGGGGGTAGAAGCCTCATGGAATGGCTTGAAAACTTTCACCACCATCAGACGCCATATGATAGTGATACCCACCCAAACCCACTATTTTTTGCATAGGGAACCCCTTGGGCACTATGCAAAAAATAGCGAGTGGCATCACACCGTCTTTCCCATCCGGCGTCGAATGGTGGTGAAACTTTGTGAGCAGGGGGGTAGAAGCCCCTTGGACCCACTTATAAAGTTTTAAGACCATCGAATGCCGTATGATAATGATGCCCCACCCCAACCCTCCATTGTTTGCATAGGGGACCCCTTGGGCACTATGCGAAAAATAGCAGGTGGCAACACACCGTACCACCCATCTAATGTCCGATGGTGGTGAAACTTTGTGAGAAAAAGAGTAGAAATTGCATGGACCCGCTCGCAAAGTTTCACAGCTATCAAACACCATATGATAATGATGCCCCACCCTAACCCGCTATTCTTTGCATAAGGGACCACTTGGGCACTATGCGAGAAACTAGCGCGGGTAGCCACACACCGCCCATCTAGTGTCTGATAGCAGTGAAACATTGCAAGCATAAGGGTAGGATCCCCATGGACCCGATCATAAAGTCTCACCACCTTTAGACACTGTATGATAATGATGCCCCACCCAATCCCGCTATTTTTTACATAGGGGGGACCCATAGGGCACTATGCAAAAGAAAGCGGGTGGCAACACACAGTCCCGCACCCATCCAACATCTGATGGTGGTGAAATGTTGCAAGTGCAGGGGTAGGAGTGCCACGGACTACTCACAAAGTTTCACCACCATCGTACACCATATGATAATGATGCCCCACTGAAACCCGCTATTTTTTACATAGGGGAGCCCTTGGACACTATGCAAACAAATAGCGGGTGGCAACGCACCGTCCCACCCATCCGGTATCAAATGGTGATGAGACTTTGTGAGTGGAGGGGTAGGAGCACCATGGATCTACTCGCAAAGTTTCACCACCATCAGACACCGTATGATAATGATTCCCCACCCAATCCCACTATTTTTTTCATAGGGAACCCCTTGGGTGCTATGCACATAATAGCGAGTGTGGCAACACACCGTCCTGCCCATCCGGCATTTGATGGTAGTAAGACTTTATGAGGGGAGGGGTAGGAGCTCCACAAACCTTCTCCCAAAGTTTCACCACCACCTGACACCATATGACAACGATACCCCACCCAAACTTGCTATTTCTTGCATAGGGGACCCCTTGGGCACCATGCAAAAAAATAGCACATGGCAACACACTGTCCCATCCATTTGGTGCCTGATGGTGGTTAAACTTTGCAAGTGGAGGGGTATCATCCCCATGGACCCACTCGTAAATTTTTACCACCACCATGGACAGCGTATGATAACGATGCCCCACCTAAACCCACTAATTTTTGCATAGGGGACCCCTATGAAAAAAGCAAGGTCAATCAACCAGATCCATGCCCGAATAAATATATTGCTCCTTGTCGCCGAATTCAAAAAACAACTCTTACTCCTTGTTCCAATATCTTCCCCAATGCACGTGTGAGTATCTTCGGCGACCTAGAGCCCGAGCACCGTATGGTCAGCACCCTCTCTAGTGCTTCACTCTCATAGGCCGCTTCCTTGGTCCCTCATCCACCGTATTGGAAGCTCACAATTTAAATCGAACCGAGACTGGTCAAGACCCTGCTATGTGAGACGTCCTCCATTGACTCTCCGTTAGCTGTTGCAACTTTATCAGATTAGGCCTCCACGACCTCATTCACACAAGACGATCAAAATGCTTCCCCAGCATTCTTGACATAAAACAGTCATTTAAAAACTTGTCATAAATACAGTTTCTATAACGAACTCTCGTCTTTCCATATTGTTCCACATCAATCCTCATTAATTTCATTTGTATTCCCATTCTCACTCTCGTCTTTCCATATTGTTCCACATCAATCCTCATTAATTTCATTTGTATTCCCATTCTCATCACATCATTTTCCATCTCATCATCACATCTTTTCTCATTTATCCGCATCAGATCTCACCCACTTGCATCTACCCATATCCACATCTCATCACATCATATTCTTTCACATCACACATCACATCTATCTCCATTTACATCACATCACATTCATTCATATCCATCACATAACATCATATTCCTTCACATCACACATCACATCTATCTCCATTTACATCACATCACATTCATTCGTTCATATCCACCACATACATTCTCATATCCACCACATACATTCTCATAACCATCCCATCACATACATTCTATCCACATTATATCACATCACTTCTATCCACATCATTTCTCATTCATACACATCTCATCTCATTCATCCACATCCATCCAATCGTTCACATGTACGACTACTCACATCTGTCCATAGATTCATATCTATAACTTCACATCCAATTATATTCATGTCACATCACATCTCTTTACATCACATCACATTCTTTCACATACCAATCTATATCCATTCTTTCACATAGAACCACATCCATTCTTTCACATACTCATTCACGTCCATTCTTCACATACACATTCACATCCATTCTTCACATACGCATTCATATCCATTCTTCACATACACATTCACATCCATTCTTTCACATACTCATTCACATCCATTCATTCACATAAATATCCACATCCATTCTTTCACATACATCCACATCCATTCTTTCACATACATCCACATCCATTCTTCACATACAAATTCACATCCATTTTCATCACATAACATCCACTCATATCCCATATCATTCATTTACATCCTGATTCAAATGACATCACATCTCATTTATTCATTCATATCTATCTGCTGATTCACATGACATCTCATCACATCTATTCACCTCACATCTCATCACCTCTATTCACATCACATCCATCCATCCATTCATTCACATCCATCTGATTCACATCACATCTCAACACATCTATTCACCTCACATCTCATCACCTCTATTCACATCACATCCATCCATCCATTCATTCACATCACATCTCATCACATCTATTCACCTCACATCTCATCACCTCTATTTACATCACATCCATCCATCCATTCATTCACATCTATCTGATTCACATCACATCTATTGACCTCACATCTCATCACCTCTATTCACATCACATCCATCCATCCATTCATTCACATCTATCTGATTCACATCACATCTCATCACATCTATTCACCTCACATCTCATCACCTCTATTCACATCACATCCATCCATCTATTCATTCACATCTATCTGATTCACATCACACCTCATCACATCGATTCACCTCACATTCTCATCACCTCTATTCACATCACATCCATCCATCCATTCATTCACATCTATCTAATTCACATCACATTTCATCACATCTATTCACCTCACATTCTCATCACCTCTATTCACATCACATCCATCTATCCATTCATTCACATCTAGCTAATTCACATCACATCTATTAACCTCACATTCTCATCACCTCTATTCACATCACATCCATCCATCCATTCATTCACATCTACCTGATTCACATCACATCTATTCACCTCACATTCTCATCACCTCTATTCACATCACATCCATCCATCCATTCATTCACATCTATTCATAGAATTTAAACATAGAATTTAAGAGAATTCTAATTTTGATATAAAATGCCTAATATCAATTTTAATCAGAATAACATACTTGAAATAAAAATAAATCCTTTATGCATCTTTCTATGCCTAAAATCAAATTTAATGAGAATAACACTTTCGAAATAAAAATAAATCATTTATGCATCTTTCTATGCATAAAATCAATTTTAATGAGAATAATACTTTTGAAATAAAAATAAATCCTTTATGCATCATTCTATGCATAAAATTAATTTCAATGAGAATAACACTTTTAAAATAAAAAAATCCTTTATGCATCTTTCTATGCAAGAAATCAATTTTAATGACAATAACACTTTTGAAAAAAGAATAAATCCTTTATGCATATTTCTATGCATAGAAATAATTTTAATGACAAAAGCACTTTTGAAATAAGAAAAAATCCTTTATGCATCTTTCTATGCATAGAATCAATTTTAATGAGAATAACACTTTTGAAATAAAAATAAATCCTTTATGCATCTTTCTATGCCTAAAATTAATTTTAATGAGAATAACACTTTTGAAATAAAAATAAATCCTTTATGCATCTTTCTATGCATAAAATCAGTTTTAATGAGAATAACACTTTTGAAATAAAAATAAATCCTTTATGCATCTTTCTATGCATGAAATCAATTTTAATGAGAATAATACTTTTGAAATAAAAATAAATCCTTTATGCATCATTCTATCAATAAAATTAATTTTAATGAGAATAACACTTTTAAAATAAAAATAAATCCTTTATGCATCTTTCTATGCAAGAAATCAATTTTAATGACAATAACACTTTTGAAAAAAGAATAAATCCTTTATGCATATTTCTATGCATAGAATCATTTTTAATGACAAAAACACTTTTGAAATAAAAAAAATCCTTTATGCATCTTTCTATGCATAGAATCAATTTTAATGAGAATAACACTTTTGAAATAAAAATAAATCCTTTATGCATCTTTCTTTGCCTAAAATCAATTTTAATGAGAATAACACTTTTGAATTAAAAATAAATCCTTTAAGCATCTTTCTATGCATGAAATCAATTTTAATGAGAATGACACTTTTGAAAAAAATATAGATGCTTTATGAAGCTTTTGATGCCTAGAATCAATTTTAATGAGAATAACACTATTGAAATAAAAAAAACCCTTTATGCATCTTTCTATGCCTAAAATCAATTTTAATGAAAATAACACTTTTGAAATAAAAATAAATCCTTTATGCATCTTTCTATGCATAGAAATTAAATTCAATGAAAATAACACTTTGATAATAAAGTTTCCATTATGCTCCTTTCTATGCATAGAAATTAATTTTAATAATTAATATCACTGATATCCATGCATATTCATAGGTGAATATGTACATGGAGTAACTTAGAATATTTCTTTTAGAATGCACAAACGGTGAGAATTACTCTTTTGGAATAACATAAAAATAAACTTTTTCCACAAAATTCTAGAAAATTTTGCTATAACTTCCTTTGTATGTCTGACCATTTATCATTTTTATCATTCTATTTTCAACTTAAATTAACCCCAAGTAGATGTAAAGGACTCTAATCTACACAATTTGTAATTTTCAAGAGAGTAAACAATAAGAAAAGTTTAATTAATCTTTTTGTTAATCAATCTAGGATAAAGAAGGGCTGAATTGTAAAAAAGAGAAGGGGATGGCCTTTCCATCAAGGCATAGCATTAGAATTTACTTTAATCAAGTAAATAAACAAGAAAATAAAGAAAACCATAGATTTAAAGTTAAAAAAAAAGAAAAATATAGCTTACATGGAGTTATAAGCTTTCCTTTGGCTTGAGGGATTGAGGGTTGTACTCTTGTTTGAAGCAAGAGTGGCCACCAATTGCTTTGGCTTGAGGGATTGGAGGGATTGAGGGTTGTACTCTTGTTTGAAGCAAGAGTGGCCATCAATTGCTTTGGAGAGGATTAAGCCAAAAACAATTGAATTCAATGTAAATGGCTCTGGGTAGGAGTAGAGTTACAGTGCATAAACACCATTAACCTTTTACAAAGGGGGAGGCTTCTATTTATATAAAAAAGTGAGCCTCTAACCAAGCAAACTGATTTTAGAATTTTCCATATGAATTTGGGTAAATTTTGACCATTTTTGGGTCATTTTAGCTTACTTTTTGGATCTAGTTGAAAACAGGAGAGAGGAGAGATGAAAATATCTCATTATTTTTTAGTTTAAAACTCCTCCACACATGTGAAATAGGCACCTCATTCATGGGGGGAGATCCCCACACTGAGGTGTCAAAAATGCATCATTTCCTTTAAATATCTCTTCTTTTTTAACTAATAAACCTTGTCCTTAGTCGACTCTTCATCTTATGTGAGAATTTACTCATTTTTGGGTGATTTTCTTTTATTCTTTAATTTATCTCCTCCCTACATTTGGATTAATCTTATTGGTCTGTAGGAACCTGAATTGGAGCATAATGCAAAAATTTCTGTAAATCTAGACCCTTAGGCTAAGGTCCTTTTTACCTATTTTCAATTAATTCCAATTGCACATTGAAAAGTTCTTTTTGAATTTTTGTTTTAGGGGAAACCATTTTAGACACTAGGAGGATTTTTATATTAAAAAATATCTTAATTTTGAATTACCTCCCTCTAGTTCTCTTTCTAGGCACACCTCAAAAGCTGGAGGGAGGAATCTTACATCCTACCCCACTTAAAAAATGTGAGATATCCTCATCTCGCAACTAGAGAACAACTCTTTTCCTTAAGATCCAATTGATTCTGGGGTTCCCTGGTGAACCCAATAGAATCTTGGCATAAATATCCCTTATATAGAACTCATCACATCAGATAACAATTCACTCAAATCATAACATTCAAATCCTTATTGCAATAATGGTCCATTAGACCAAAATTTCCATCTTTACAATCCTCCATGGGAATTTCAATTATATAGATTTTTAATTTGTCATCCCTTAACTTGATCCACTGGGTCGAGTATTAACACTAGTAATCTGTCAGCACAATCCACTAATCTCATAGTGATTTGCTGAAGTCATTATCGTTCTTCTAGTTACGAACATCATCACTGGGACTCGTCCCATTCAACCTCATTGTGGATTTGCTCAGCTTATCACTTTTCAACTAAATTTCAAGAATCATGATTTTTCAATCACAATCCAAATCAACTCATCAGTTCTCAACCAGAATCTAAAAATCATATAAACCACATTCGAATTCATCATCTGGATAGCCTTTTTGCTTATAACGGGGGTGGTCACGGTCCTTGGAATTATAAGATAAATACCATCATGTCTAGGCCTCAAGTAAGTCACGGATTCCATGCAATTGCGGTACTTCACCTTTTACTACTACTTCATAAATTTTTGACATTTTTGGCTTCTCGGTTGATCCACATTAGCCAATTTGCTGTGATACCAGCTGAAAGATCCGTGTCCCCAATGCGCAACGAATTCTGGGGTGCTAGCAGCTAGAGTATCACCTCTTACGCATGGGGCAGGGTCCCTCACTAATCAACTAAATAAACAAGAAAATAAAGAAAACCATAGATTTAAAGTAAAAAAGTAAGAAAAATTTAGCTTACATGGAGTTCTAAGCTTTCCTTTGGCTTGAGGGATTGAGGGTTCCACTCTTGTTTGAAGCAAGAGTGGCCACCAATTGCTTTGGAGAGGATTAAGCCAAAAACAATTGAATTATCAAGAGAATTCAATGTAAATGGCTATGGGTGGTAGGAGTAGAGTTACAATGCATAAACACCATTAACCTTTTACAAAGGGGGAGGCTTCTAGTTTTAGGAAAAAGTGAGCCTCTAACCAAGCAAATTGATTCTAGAATTTTCCAGATCAATTTGGGCAATTTTCGACCATTTTTGGGTCATTTTAGCTTACTTTTTGGATCTAGGTGAAACAGGAGAGAGGAGAGATGAAAATATCTCATTATTTTTGAGTTTAAAACTCCCACACACGTGAAATAGGCACCTTCTTCATGGGGGGAGATCCCCACACTGAGGTGTCAAAAATGCATCATTTCCTCTAAATATCTCTTCTTTTTTAACTAATAAACCTTGTCCTTAGTCAACTCTTCATCTTATGTGAGAATTTACTCATTTTTGGGGGATTTTCTTTTATTCTTTAATTTAACTCCTCCCTACATTTGGATTAATCTTATTGGTCCATAGGAACCTTAATTGGAGCATAATGCGAATTTTTTTGAAAATCTAGACCCTTCTTAGGCTAAGGTCCTTTTTACCTATTTTCAATTAATTCCAATTGCACATTGGAAAGTTATTTTTGAATTTTTGTTTTAGGGGAAACCATTTTAAACACTAGGAGGATTTTTATATCCAAAATTATCTCAATTTTGAATTACCTCCCTCTAGACATTTTCTCTCTACAGGCCAAAACAGGGTAAAACAAGATCTTTCTTTATTTTCAGAGAGGGGAATAATTATAAGATCATAAGGGGGGTTCTTATACCTGCACACCTCAAAAGCTGGAGGGAGGAATCTTACATCCTACCCCACTTAAAAAACGCGAGATGTCCTCATCTCTCACAACTAGAGAACAACTCTTTCCCTTAAGATCCCAATGATTCTGGGATTCTTATAGTCTGGTGAACCCAACAGAATCCTAGGAAAAAGATCCCTTATATAGAACTCATCATCAGATAACAATTCACTCAGATCATAACATTCAATTCCTTATCACAATAATGGTTTATTAGACCAAAATTTCCATCTGAACAGTCCTCCATGGAAATCTCAATTATACAGATTTTTAATTTGTCATCCCTTAGCTTGATCCACTGGGTCAAGTGTTAATAGTAGCAATGTGTCAGCACAATCCACTAATCTCATAGTAATTTGCTGAAGTCGTTATCATCCTTCCAGTTACGAACATCATCACAAGGACTCGTTCCATTCATCCTCATTGTGGATTTGCTCAGCTTATCTCATTACAACTAAATTTCAGGAATCATCATTTTTCAATCAAAATCCAAATCAACTCATCAGTTCTCAACCAAAATTAAAAAATCATATCAACCACATTCAAAGTCATCATCTGGATAGCATTTTTGCTTATAATTTCAAGTCTTAGATTTACTCGTATATACTACGAGTAAAGAGCTGCAGTTATACCCTCGGTATATATGGGTAGTCACGATCCTTGGAATTATAAGGTAAATACCATCATGTCTAGGCCTTAAGCAAGTCATGGATTCCATGCAATTGCAATTTTTGACATTTTTGGCTTCTCGGTTGATCCACATCAGCCAATTTGCTCTGATACCAGTTGAAAGATCTAGGACAATAACACTTTTGAAAAAAGAATAAATCCTTTATGCATATTTCTATGCATAGAATCATTTTTAATGACAAAAACACTTTTGAAATAAAAAAAATCCTTTATGCATCTTTCTATGCATAGAATCAATTTTAATGAGAATAACACTTTTGAAATAAAAATAAATCCTTTATGCATCTTTCTTTGCCTAAAATCAATTTTAATGAGAATAACACTTTTGAATTAAAAATAAATCCTTTAAGCATCTTTCTATGCATGAAATCAATTTTAATGAGAATGACACTTTTGAAAAAAATATAGATGCTTTATGAAGCTTTTGATGCCTAGAATCAATTTTAATGAGAATAACACTATTGAAATAAAAAAAAACCCTTTATGCATCTTTCTATGCCTAAAATCAATTTTAATGAAAATAACACTTTTGAAATAAAAATAAATCCTTTATGCATCTTTCTATGCATAGAAATTAAATTCAATGAAAATAACACTTTGATAATAAAGTTTCCATTATGCTCCTTTCTATGCATAGAAATTAATTTTAATAATTAATATCACTGATATCCATGCATATTCATAGGTGAATATGTACATGGAGTAACTTAGAATATTTCTTTTAGAATGCACAAACGGTGAGAATTACTCTTTTGGAATAACATAAAAATAAACTTTTTCCACAAAATTCTAGAAAATTTTGCTATAACTTCCTTTGTATGTCTGACCATTTATCATTTTTATCATTCTATTTTCAACTTAAATTAACCCCAAGTAGATGTAAAGGACTCTAATCTACACAATTTGTAATTTTCAAGAGAGTAAACAATAAGAAAAGTTTAATTAATCTTTTTGTTAATCAATCTAGAATAAAGAAGGGCTGAATTGTAAAAAAGAGAAGGGGATGGCCTTTCCATCAAGGCATAGCATTAGAATTTACTTTAATCAAGTAAATAAACAAGAAAATAAAGAAAACCATAGATTTAAAGTTTAAAAAAAAGAAAAATATAGCTTACATGGAGTTATAAGCTTTCCTTTGGCTTGAGGGATTGAGGGTTGTACTCTTGTTTGAAGCAAGAGTGGCCACCAATTGCTTTGGCTTGAGGGATTGAGGGATTGAGGGATTGAGGGATTGAGGGTTGTACTCTTGTTTGAAGCAAGAGTGGCCATCAATTGCTTTGGAGAGGATTAAGCCAAAAATAATTGAATTCAATGTAAATGGCTCTGGGTAGGAGTAGAGTTACAGTGCATAAACACCATTAACCTTTTACAAAGGGGGAGGCTTCTATTTATATAAAAAAGTGAGCCTCTAACCAAGCAAACTGATTTTAGAATTTTCCATATGAATTTGGGTAAATTTTGACCATTTTTGGGTCATTTTAGCTTACTTTTTGGATCTAGTTGAAAACAGGAGAGAGGAGAGATGAAAATATCTCATTATTTTTTAGTTTAAAACTCCTCCACACATGTGAAATAGGCACCTCCTTCATGGGGGGAGATCCCCACACTGAGGTGTCAAAAATGCATCATTTCCTTTAAATATCTCTTCTTTTTTAACTAATAAACCTTGTCCTTAGTCGACTCTTCATCTTATGTGAGAATTTACTCATTTTTGGGTGATTTTCTTTTATTCTTTAATTTATCTCCTCCCTACATTTGGATTAATCTTATTGGTCTGTAGGAACCTGAATTGGAGCATAATGCAAAAATTTCTGTAAATCTAGACCCTTAGGCTAAGGTCCTTTTTACCTATTTTCAATTAATTCCAATTGCACATTGAAAAGTTCTTTTTGAATTTTTGTTTTAGGGGAAACCATTTTAGACACTAGGAGGATTTTTATATTAAAAAATATCTTAATTTTGAATTACCTCCCTCTAGTTCTCTTTCTAGGCACACCTCAAAAGCTGGAGGGAGGAATCTTACATCCTACCCCACTTAAAAAATGTGAGATATCCTCATCTCGCAACTAGAGAACAACTCTTTTCCTTAAGATCCAATTGATTCTGGGGTTCCCTGGTGAACCCAATAGAATCTTGGCATAAATATCCCTTATATAGAACTCATCACATCAGATAACAATTCACTCAAATCATAACATTCAAATCCTTATTGCAATAATGGTCCATTAGACCAAAATTTCCATCTTTACAATCCTCCATGGGAATTTCAATTATATAGATTTTTAATTTGTCATCCCTTAACTTGATCCACTGGGTCGAGTATTAACACTAGCAATCTGTCAGCACAATCCACTAATCTCATAGTGATTTGCTGAAGTCATTATCGTTCTTCTAGTTACGAACATCATCACTGGGACTCGTCCCATTCAACCTCATTGTGGATTTGCTCAGCTTATCACTTTTCAACTAAATTTCAAGAATCATGATTTTTCAATCACAATCCAAATCAGCTCATCAGTTCTCAACCAGAATCTAAAAATCATATCAACCACATTCAAATTCATCATCTGGATAGCCTTTTTGCTTATAACGGGGGTGGTCACGGTCCTTGGAATTATAAGATAAATACCATCATGTCTAGGCCTCAAGTAAGTCACGGATTCCATGCAATTGCGGTACTTCCATCTAAATACCTAATTACTAATTTATGAATTTCAATCTGAATATCAATTTGTATGAACTTCATCACACAATTACAACCTTTTACTACTACTTCATAAATTTTTGACATTTTTGGCTTCTCGGTTGATCCACATTAGCCAATTTGCTGTGATACCAGCTGAAAGATCCGTGTTCCCAATGCGCAACGAATTCTGGGGTGCTAGCAGCTAGAGTATCACCTCTTACGCACGGGGCAGGGTCCCTCACTAATCAACTAAATAAACAAGAAAATAAAGAAAACCATAGATTTAAAGTAAAAAAGTAAGAAAAATTTAGCTTACATGGAGTTCTAAGCTTTCCTTTGGCTTGAGGGATTGAGGGTTCCACTCGTGTTTGAAGCAAGAGTGGCCACCAATTGCTTTGGAGAGGATTAAGCCAAAAACAATTGAATTATCAAGAGAATTCAATGTAAATGGCTATGGGTGGTAGGAGTAGAGTTACAATGCATAAACACCATTAACCTTTTACAAAGGGGGAGGCTTCTAGTTTTAGGAAAAAGTGAGCCTCTAACCAAGCAAACTGATTCTAGAATTTTCCAGATCAATTTGGGCAATTTTCGACCATTTTTGGGTCATTTTAGCTTACTTTTTGGATCTAGGTGAAACAGGAGAGAGGAGAGATGAAAATATCTCATTATTTTTTAGTTTAAAACTCCCACACACGTGAAATAGGCACCTTCTTCATGGGGGGAGATCCCCACACTGAGGTGTCAAAAATGCATCATTTCCTCTAAATATCTCTTCTTTTTTAACTAATAAACCTTGTCCTTAGTCAACTCTTCATCTTATGTGAGAATTTACTCATTTTTGGGGGATTTTCTTTTATTCTTTAATTTAACTCCTCCCTACATTTGGATTAATCTTATTGGTCCATAGGAACCTTAATTGGAGCATAATGCGAATTTTTTTGAAAATCTAGACCCTTCTTAGGCTAAGGTCCTTTTTACCTATTTTCAATTAATTCCAATTGCACATTGGAAAGTTATTTTTGAATTTTTGTTTTAGGGGAAACCATTTTAGACACTAGGAGGATTTTTATATCCAAAATTATCTCAATTTTGAATTACCTCCCTCTAGACATTTTCTCTCTACAGGCCAAAACAGGGTAAAACAAGATCTTTCTTTATTTTCAGAGAGGGGAATAATTATAAGATCATAAGGGGGGTTCTTATACCTGCACACCTCAAAAGCTGGAGGGAGGAATCTTACATCCTACCCCACTTAAAAAACGCGAGATGTCCTCATCTCTCACAACTAGAGAACAACTCTTTCCCTTAAGATCCCAATGATTCTGGGATTCTTATAGTCTGGTGAACCCAACAGAATCCTAGGAAAAAGATCCCTTATATAGAACTCATCATCAGATAACAATTCACTCAGATCATAACATTCAATTCCTTATCACAATAATGGTTTATTAGACCAAAATTTCCATCTGAACAGTCCTCCATGGAAATCTCAATTATACAGATTTTTAATTTGTCATCCCTTAGCTTGATCCACTGGGTCAAGTGTTAATAGTAGCAATGTGTCAGCACAATCCACTAATCTCATAGTAATTTGCTGAAGTCATTATCATCCTTCCAGTTACGAACATCATCACAAGGACTCGTTCCATTCATCCTCATTGTGGATTTGCTCAGCTTATCTCATTACAACTAAATTTCAGGAATCATCATTTTTCAATCAAAATCCAAATCAACTCATCAGTTCTCAACCAAAATTAAAAAATCATATCAACCACATTCAAAGTCATCATCTGGATAGCATTTTTGCTTATAATTTCAAGTCTTAGATTTACTCGTATATACTACGAGTAAAGAGCTACAGTTATACCCTCGGTATATATGGGTAGTCACGATCCTTGGAATTATAAGGTAAATACCATCATGTCTAGGCCTTAAGCAAGTCATGGATTCCATGCAATTGCAATTTTTGACATTTTTGGCTTCTCGGTTGAGCACTTCTTACGCGGGGCACGGTCCCTCACTCGGGTCCTCTCCCACGGATATCCAGATAAGAGACTAATCCATCAGTTCTTCCAAAATTGAACAAAAAAAAACCTTCCCTTGCCCGAAAAGCACGGGCGATTCCTCCTGGATAATTTTTCTCTAATGTAGTCAAAAGCCTTAACTAACCGAGCTGAATTGATCTGTCCGAACCCGTAAGTCCCATAGTCAGATGAGGGAAAAGAATGCACTTGGATCATAGAGACCAACGCTTTTTTCCTCATGAGAGGCACAGCCGTTGATTCTTTTCCATATAACAATTTTTATCCGGGATTTACTTCATCTATCGTACCATAACAGAATTGAGTCTCAATTTAGGGATCCATCACTCTAGCCTAATCCATCCAGTTCCATGCGTTAGCCAACTTCCCAACCACTGAAGTGATGGGATTCAATTAGGAATTTGGTTAGGTTTTGTCCCGAGGAAAAGAGTTCCCAGGCCCCCTAGCCGGATATTCATGCAAACTTAAAACTAGTCACACCACTTACACACCTAATAGGAAATTAAATTGCCTTTTTCACATAATCAAATGTCTTTAAAACAATCATTTAATGAAACCATAGTGTCACTGATCATAGTCCTCTAAAATATCCGGTTGAGTCCTAATTTTTAAATTTTCCTTCATCGGTGTACCTATGGTATCATTAGCAACAAGAACGCGCACCACCTGTCCACTCAGGGGCCTTTTCGTTCCTAGCTCATAGTAGTAACCGGCAATATTTTCACTTATAAAAATCAAAATGGAATCTCCGCTGAAGATCAGCAAGATCAACCAACAACAGATCCATATAAAGAGCCATGGAATCATCCATTGAGGTCCAGCAAGGTCAATTAACCAAATCCATGCTCGAATTCAAAAAACAACTCTTACTCCTTGTTCCAATATCTTCCACAACGCATGTTGTCATGACGTGTGCGGTCTAGCCGGGAACACACTGGGTGTCTGGCTGTGAGAGTTACATCCAAAATCCCAGTAAAGAGACACAACATATAACTCAGCAGAAGCTTTTCAATTTAAACAAATGGGTACAAGCTTACCTGGTCACCAACACATGGCCTCATCAATGCAATCATATAGTATATTATTTTGGAAAAGAGTTTTGTGAAGACCAGAGACAAGTAGTGCACATAAGTCACCAAAACACAACACCTATGGTATTTTAGCCTCTATGAGCCTCCCAGTAGCTCTGTGTCAGCCTGTCACTTCTTATGCGTTTCCATCAACATCATAATCATCAACATAGCCATGGAATGCATCAAGGTCCACAACCCACAAAGGCATCAATATAGTCCTGACAAAAGCCATTGGCAGCCAAAGACTTGACCATAGCAGCCCACTAAACTGATTATTTCCCCATCAATGTTGCAGCCCAAGCCGCTCCTGTAGATCGAGATCCTTGCCACATGCACCCTCAAGAAGATGCAATAGCCTATGCTACCTGAGGTCACACCTCTCACGCAGAAGGGGATCATGCACATGTACGAAGTGCAGAAGCAGAAGGTATAATTTTTGATTTCTTTGCCTCTATTGATGATAAGTCTAGCCTGCAGACGCTCAGCTTTCTGCAGCAATCCCTTTAACTCCTCTGACAATCCGAAGCCATTGAGCAAAGAAAGGGCTCACAGAATATGAAGACAACCTCCAAGTTAAAGCAGCAGACGAAGCACAGGCAGGAATTTGTGCCGCAGAAGCTGGCTATGAAGATGTTCCGGAAGGAAATGCCCTGTCCATAATGCAGATTCAGCCCACGCTACTGAATTTTCCTCTATTGGTGAAGGAGCCCACAACACTGCTATGCACGCTGCTGCCGTAGAAGCAGCCCAAGATGAGGAAAATGATGACGTGGAAGGAGAAGCAGAAGATGCCCATGGTGCCTGGTTGTCCAATCAAACACTGCTCACGCACAAGGCACCCAAGATGATGTTGCCATGCTGCCTAAGGCACTACGGCCGCAGAGACAAAAGAACAAATGAAAATCACAACAGTTAATGCAGCCCATGCTGCTCAAGCTCTCTTCACGGAGACCCTTGCCATTCTCTTCACACACAAACTTGTTGCTCTCCACTAATTCATGTGCTCTTGATTGAGATGGCAAGTCCCCTTTTACGACTGGTGGCCCCTTATCTCAAGATTCCTATTAGCATCTCAGTCGAAAGTGTTAGCAAATTCAGCCCCTTCGCCTGCAATCTTGCCCTCCAGGCTCACACGTAAGCTTCTCTGGTAGTCTCCTCCACGTCCACAACTCCACAAGCTCTCCCCAGCTTCCTCCCTATCATTTTTGAAGCCCCCCCTCTCTAATATATTTTCTCAGAATAGCACGCCTCCTGGATATCCAGAATTTCCCGCAGATAAGGCGGGGATTTCCTCTTTTGTAGCAAAATTTCTGGGTTTTCCCATTTTGGAATTACACGCCCTCCATTTTCCTTGTATTTTTCAAAGAGTTGATAAGCATCAACACTTAAGGCTCTTTACACCTCATTCTTCCCAAGGGGCTGTTCCCACACAAAGCATCCCAAGCTCGACAATATTGTATAGTCTCCCTTCTGACAGCTTGTTTAGGGTCATCCAGTGCATCCATAAAGCTCGTAAAACCCGACTCTCCGAAGAGGAAATACACGTGCATATGGTAGCCCTACAACTGCACCTGGATTTGTATTTTATGGCCTCACTTCCATGGTTTCACACCATAGACGTGCCATAGCACGACATCCACCCCCTCTAAACCTGCACATCCTCCGGTATGTGCCACCAAGTTGCTATGTAGGCTAATCTTCTTCAAATCTATACTGATTTGCCTTCATCTTTATCAAATTTTGGCACGTTATCTTTAGCTTTTTCATCCTCTGAACCCACATTCTCATCAAGGCTTTTCTGACTGGTTGAATTTCCTGTATTGATCATCCTGCTCAAAGGCACTTCTCATGATGCAAGCGTGCATCTTCTTGCCTGTGGCTATGGCCACAGCACTGGCACATGCATCATAAGTGCTTACAAATGTGACCTTATTAGGTAATGTGCCTTCTTGTAGCATTTTCTCAAAGACTTGGAGGGCATCCTGGCTCCTCCCATTTTGTGAATGTAATCCAATCAATGCATTCCAAGATACCACATTTCGCTTGTGCATCTTATAGAACATCTTACGTGCATCCACTAGATTGCCACATTTTCAATACAAGTTGACAAGAGCAGTCTCGACAACAATGCTCCCTTCAAAACTGCAGCTCAAGATATGGGTATGTATTTGCTTACCTTTAGCTGGTGATCCATGGCCAGCACATACATCAAGGGCACTAACAAAGGTGACCAGATCTGGCATCAATCCATGCAACATCATGAGATCAAACAGGAAAAGTGCATGACTACCTTTCCCACATTGAGCATATGTAGCAATCATAGCAGTCCAAGAGACGGAATCATGGTGAGACATGCTGTTAGATTCTCTTTGAGCATACTCTAGCTGCCCACAATTGCCATACATGGTGATAAGAGCCGTACCCATTGCAACATCCATTTCAAATTCACTGCTATACATGCAAGCATGCATCCACACCATAACCACTTTCGACAACATATCCATGAATGAAATTACCCCTATGATCAGCTGATGTACTGGCGCAAGCTTTCAAAGCACTAACAAAAATGGTATCCTTTGGCTCCATCCCTTCCCGCAGCATTTGCTCAAAAAGATGGAGAGTCTCCTCACCCCTCCCATGCTGAACATACCCTGTAACCATTGCACTCCATGTCACCCGGTCATGTTTTGGTAGCTTTTCAAACACACTCTGTACATCTGCAGGCCTTCCACATCTGGCATACATGCCGATAAGGATACTCCCTACAAATACATCAGTTTCAAACCCACTCTCAGCTACATAGGCATGAGTCAGCTTGCCCTGCCCTAAACTTGCCATATAGGAACATGCTTTCAAAGCACACACAAACGTAATCGCATTGGCTTCATGCCATGTTGTTGCATTTCCTGAAAGAGAAGGAAAACCTGGTGACCATGCCCATGCTGTGCATATCCTGTGATAAGTGCATTCCAAGTCACAGTGTCCGGCTTCTTTCCCGCCTGCTTCATTTGTGTAAAAAGCTGAACAGCAATCTGGTCAAAGTGTTGTTGGGTATATGCTGAAATGATTGCATTCCATGTCACCACATCTCGAGTGGGCAACTTGTCAAACACATCACCTGCTTCCTCAAGTTGTCCACACTTGGCATACATATCAATAAGAGTGTTGCCAACAAATACATCCAGCTCAGAACCACACTTGATTATGTAATCATGAACTAATTTCCCATAATCTAGGTCTGTTAAGCTGGAACACGCTTTTAAAACACTGATGAAGGTTATAGAGTCAGGTGGCTCTCTTCCATCCTTTTGTAGTTGCTAATAAAGTTCAAGTGCCTCATTACCACATGCTTGTTGGACATACCCTGCAATCATTGCATTCCATGCCACCAAGTTCTTATTGGGCAATGCATCAAACACTTAGAGTAAATGTGTCTGGCTGTATGCTTTGATGCTGCATTTTCCAAAAGAGACAAAACACATCCAGCCCGAAACCATTCCGAGAATATCCTCCAATCATTGCATTCCAAGTCACCACATCGTGCTTTGGAAGCTTGTCAAAGACACTCCGCCCATCTACGACACTTCCGCATTTTGCATACATGTCAACAAGAGTGTTGCCAATGACAACATCGAGCCCTAAAGTGCTTTTAATAACATGAGCATGAATCACCTTGCCTTGTTTGAGCTCTATGAGGGTGATACATGCTTTTAGGACGGCCACAAAGGTATGCCCATCTGGTTTCCTCCCCGACTGTTGCATTTGAAAATACAGTTCAATACCTCTGTCAGGTTTTCCATGGTTGACATGTGCCGAAATGATTGCACTCCATGTGTAGCAATTGTGTTCCCACAATTTGTTGAAGACTTCATTGGCTTCCAACAAACTACCACATGCATCAAACATGCGGATAAGGTAGCTCCCCACATATGCATTTGACTGCAACCTACCCCTGGTCATAAAGGCATGCACTTCCCTTTCCACCGATGCCCTGTACTGCTTCAAATCACCATGAGCTTCTTTTCAAAGACTTTAACTGGTTGCAGCCATTAACTGGCACATAGTTTATTCATGTATTACAAATGAGCATTCAATGTGTACATATAATGCCATCATATATGGCTTTCCTGAACAACGAGTAGAGCTTTAATCTCCATGTTCATACACTCAATTCTACAGCATTCTGCATTGGCATTCCTTTTTTCCTTCTGATGTTTTGGGCTTTCTCTATGTCGAACCATTCATTCAGATTATCATTGCATACATTTAGCCCTGTTTTTCAAAGAGTTTCTTTCAGATATCCTGACAATCAGAGTACAAAGAAGTGTCCACCTTTCCGGCATTCATGAGTTCTTGAGCATTCTATCTGTTTTGCAACTTATAGGGAAGACCTCAAGTCAATACAAGCTCCTCACCTTCCTCAGCTATCAGAAAGGTCGAGTGTCGTAAGCCCTTGAGACAAAGGGTTAGCTTCAAGTCACTACAAGCTCCTCTCTATCCTTGGTTATTGGAATAGATGAGTGTCATAGGCCCTTGAAGTGGCAAGAATGGATCAAGTCATTGCAAGCTCCTCTCCTTCCTCAGCTGTCGAGAAGGATGAGTGTCACAAGCCCTTGTTGCCATTCTACAGTTCTGAGAGAGAACTACAAGTCTATACAAGCTCCTTGCCACCCCCTTCTCCTGAGGTGAACAAGTGTCATAAGCCCTTGTAATCCTTCTTCTTCCCTAATAGTTTTATTATGGAAGACTACAAGTCCTATAAGCTCCTGGCTCTCTCTTTTCGAGAAATGCATCAGTGTCATAGGCCCCTATAGCCTTCTTTGCTTTGTCTGCAATTATTTTTACCTCCTTTGCATCCTTGTCATGCTTTAGAAGTTCTCCAAGCAGCTAAGATATAGCATCATTATAGTATATTTCCTTCATTTTTGTACCTGCCTTTCAGAAAGCCCTGATTGTGTATCTATTTGCTCTAATTTTCCTCAAGCATCATCTTGATTTGTATGTCATCTTGCATGTATCCATACATTCCAGATATCATATCGTTTTTCATCCAGCATTCAAATCAGATAACATTACCTTTGTTTTCCCACTTCACCCAGCCTTCTTTCGACTGCCTGTTGCTGTTGCATGTAGAGCACAAACGCCTGAAACATCTGCATGGTGTTGACGTCCGGACGAAATCCTTGCTGCTTCTGTTGATCACCCATGATTCCCCTTCTACTCTCACCCCAGCTGTTTCACGTCGGGTTCACCAAAGCTGTCATGACGTGTGCGGTCTAGCCGGGAACACACTGGGTGTCTGGCTGTGAGAGTTACATCCAAAATCCCAGTAAAGAGACACAACATATAACTCAGCAGAAGCTTTTCAATTTAAACAAATGGGTACAAGCTTACCTGGTCACCAACACATGGCCTCATCAATGCAATCATATAGTATATTATTTTGGAAAAGAGTTTTGTGAAGACCAGAGACAAGTAGTGCACATAAGTCACCAAAACACAACACCTATGGTATTTTAGCCTCTATGAGCCTCCCAGTAGCTCTGTGTCAGCCTGTCACTTCTTATGCGTTTCCATCAACATCATAATCATCAACATAGCCATGGAATGCATCAAGGTCCACAACCCACAAAGGCATCAATATAGTCCTGACAAAAGCCATTGGCAGCCAAAGACTTGACCATAGCAGCCCACTAAACTGATTATTTCCCCATCAATGTTGCAGCCCAAGCCGCTCCTGTAGATCGAGATCCTTGCCACATGCACCCTCAAGAAGATGCAATAGCCTATGCTACCTGAGGTCACACCTCTCACGCAGAAGGGGATCATGCACATGTACGAAGTGCAGAAGCAGAAGGTATAATTTTTGATTTCTTTGCCTCTATTGATGATAAGTCTAGCCTGCAGACGCTCAGCTTTCTGCAGCAATCCCTTTAACTCCTCTGACAATCCGAAGCCATTGAGCAAAGAAAGGGCTCACAGAATATGAAGACAACCTCCAAGTTAAAGCAGCAGACGAAGCACAGGCAGGAATTTGTGCCGCAGAAGCTGGCTATGAAGATGTTCCGGAAGGAAATGCCCTGTCCATAATGCAGATTCAGCCCACGCTACTGAATTTTCCTCTATTGGTGAAGGAGCCCACAACACTGCTATGCACGCTGCTGCCGTAGAAGCAGCCCAAGATGAGGAAAATGATGACGTGGAAGGAGAAGCAGAAGATGCCCATGGTGCCTGGTTGTCCAATCAAACACTGCTCACGCACAAGGCGCCCAAGATGATGTTGCCATGCTGCCTAAGGCACTACGGCCGCAGAGACAAAAGAACAAATGAAAATCACAACAGTTAATGCAGCCCATGCTGCTCAAGCTCTCTTCACGGAGACCCTTGCCATTCTCTTCACACACAAACTTGTTGCTCTCCACTAATTCATGTGCTCTTGATTGAGATGGCAAGTCCCCTTTTACGACTGGTGGCCCCTTATCTCAAGATTCCTATTAGCATCTCAGTCGAAAGTGTTAGCAAATTCAGCCCCTTCGCCTGCAATCTTGCCCTCCAGGCTCACACGTAAGCTTCTCTGGTAGTCTCCTCCACGTCCACAACTCCACAAGCTCTCCCCAGCTTCCTCCCTATCATTTTTGAAGCCCCCCCTCTCTAATATATTTTCTCAGAATAGCACGCCTCCTGGATATCCAGAATTTCCCGCAGATAAGGCGGGGATTTCCTCTTTTGTAGCAAAATTTCTGGGTTTTCCCATTTTGGAATTACACGCCCTCCATTTTCCTTGTATTTTTCAAAGAGTTGATAAGCATCAACACTTAAGGCTCTTTACACCTCATTCTTCCCAAGGGGCTGTTCCCACACAAAGCATCCCAAGCTCGACAATATTGTATAGTCTCCCTTCTGACAGCTTGTTTAGGGTCATCCAGTGCATCCATAAAGCTCGTAAAACCCGACTCTCCGAAGAGGAAATACACGTGCATATGGTAGCCCTACAACTGCACCTGGATTTGTATTTTATGGCCTCACTTCCATGGTTTCACACCATAGACGTGCCATAGCACGACAACGTGTGGGTAGAGCACCGTATGGTCAACACCCTCTAGGATCCTTCGCTCGCAGGTGACCTAGCGCTTGACTCATAGGCCGCTTCCTTGGTCCCTCATCCACCGCTTCCTTGGTCCCTCATCCACCATACCAGAAGCTTACCATTTGAATCGGCTGGTCAAGACCTTGCTACGCGAGACGTCCTCTCGACCGACCTTGCTATGCGAGACGTCCTCCATTGACTCTCCGTCAGCTGTTGCGACTTTATCAGATTAGGTCTCCATGACCTCATTCACAAGACGGTCAAAATACTTCCCCAGCATTCTTGACATAAAACAGTCATTTAAAAACAAGTCATAAATACAGTTTCTATAATGAACTCTCGTCTTTCCACATTGTTCCACATCAATCCACATTATTTAAATCACATCCATTTCATATGTATTCCCATTCTCATCCAATCACATCATTTTCATCTCATTACATCTTTCCTTATCAGATCTCATCCACTTGCATCTACCCATCTCCACATCACATTCTTGCACATCTCATTCATTCACATCCCAATTCCCGTCACATTCACTCTCATCACCATCCTATCACATACATAACATAACATCACATCACATCTATCCACATCATATCTCATTCATACACATCCATCCAACCGTTCATATGTATGACTACCCACATCTATTCATATATTCATATCTATCACTTCACATCCACATATATTCATCTGTCACATCCCATCTCTTTACATCACATCACATTCTTTCACATACACATTCACATCATATTCTTTCACATACACATCCACATCCATTCTTTCACATACACATTCGCATCCATTCCTCACATACATAACCACATCCATTCTTTCACATACACATTCGCATCTATTCTTCACATATACATTCACATCCATTCTTCACTTATACATTCACATCCATTCTTCATTTATATAACCACATCCATTTTCATCACATATCATCCACTCATATCCCATATCATTCATTTACATCCTGATTCACATGACATCACATCTCATCCATTCATTCATTCACATCCATCTGGTTCACATCACATCTCATCACCTCTATTCACATCACATCCATCCATCCATTCATTTACACCCATCTGATTCACATCACATCTCATCACATCTATTCACCTCACATCTCATCACCTCTATTCACATCACATCCATCCATCCATTCATTCTCACACCCATCTGATTCTCATCACATCTCATCACATCTATTCACCTCACATCTCATCACCTCTATTCACATCACATCCATCCATCCATTCATTCACACCCATCTGATTCACATCACATCGATTCATAGAATTTAAACATAGAATTTAGGAGAATTCGAATTTTGATATAAAGATTCTTTACGCATCTATTTAGCATAAAAATCAACTTCAGTGTGAATAACACTTTTATAAAAAACCTTTTATGCATCTATTTATGCATAAAAATCAACTTTAATGAGAATAACACTTTTGAAATAAAAATAAATCCTTTATGTATCTTTTTATGCATAAAATAAATGGCTGAGCTCGTAACCCTTAAGGTCTCCAAGCTCTACAACTCCTTGAGAAGCAATTCCAGCATGTCTCCTGTGAGCGTTGTCACACTGCTGCGTTGCACTATGGGTCCTCGTCCCTCCTCTCACCTCACTTCACTCACACACACTCACTAGCATGCAATAGGGAGAGAGATTAGCAAGAGTATTAGCAAGAGAAAGACTCAATTACACAATGGGAGAGTATGTTGTATTATGAGATAAATTCACTTATATACATGGCCATAAGTGTTCACACTCACTCACTTTGGCCGACCGGGCACTTTAGACTCATAAGAGGCCTAATTCTATTACAATGACTACTCTCATAATATATCCATGAAGTACATCACTTAGGACTTCACCCTAGCTTGCTACCACATGCTCTTGAAGTGGGAATTGCCATAAATACTCTGTCACACCATTACGGGCGCCCGTCCAAGTTGTAGCTTTGGACACTATTTCTTCATATCTTGAATGTATGACCCTTTGGTGTATCTATCGTGACTCCTTGATGTAAGATAATGGTGGTAGCTCTTGTTAATCCTAGAATTGGACTAACATTCTCCCCTTCCTGATGACGATCACGTCCGTGTGATCGTGTTGAAGACCTTTGTGTGGGGAGAATGAACAAGCTTTGTCGATGGCTTTGATGTTGAATGATGTTCAATTCTTTGTTCTTCCGGAGGAAAGAAGAAAATCTACTTAATGAATGAAGAGGTTAGTGGTTTATTGAAAATTCCTAACGGGGTGGTGGGTGGGGTTTTTTTCAAATGATTGCATTTTTATATTTGTGTTTTTGGCAATTATCGACAATGTTACATGTGATTTTTGTTAGTGGGGACACTAAGAGATGTTAATAATGGGAGAGAAGAGACAGGAATCCAGAGGAACGTAGACTTATTCATTAGAATGAGATGGTGATTCTCAGCTCCTCATTTGATTCATTGAAATGACATTCATCATTTGAAGTAATTGGCTTTTGATGATTTCCCTTTGTGTGGCAAGATTCTTGTTAAATGTTGTTGTGTAGGATCTGATCTTGTCTTCTTCTACCTATGTTCTTTTTATGTTTTTATGTATATTTAAGTGCTCTTAGAAGTAGATTTTCATAAAGTACAAGAATTGAGCCATATAAGCTCTTATTGAACAGTCTGTGTGTTGAAGTAGCCACTTGTTGGTGAGGATTAAAAGAATTACATTGGCTTGTGAGGTCAATATAAAGATCTTCACTACTAATAAGGATTGAAGATTATTAATTTGGGAAGATGGTGGCATCGTTTGGAGAGGTTTGTAATTTGAAGGAAAATTCCAGGCGATGGCTTGTACCATTGACCAGGATTTCGCCCACCATGGCCCCCCCATCCAGAGATATACCTGGAAGTTGTCGATGGTGAGGCTTTGGTGCAAATGTTCTCCAGTGCATGAGTATGGATATGTACTCATGGAGCAACTGCTACATTAATTTAGCCAAAAGAATAGTAAGCAATAAGCTTAACAAATACATAGTGGCTATTGTGTGATATGGCTTAATCCATGATGAGACTTAAATTATGAAAGTGCAGGTTCTTAAGCCGTGAGATGAAACTCCTTGAATTGTAATTACGTGCAGATGGAATTCCTTGAGTTTGCAAATTTTGACCCTGTGTGTTTTTTTTAAAGGATTTTATGGGCCATCTAGGTCATGATTTGCAGGCAACAGCTTCTTATGCTTAAATTTTTTACCTCCAGAGGGGTGACAAGAGCATTGTTATTCTGTTCTTGATGTGCTCCTAAGTCTCCGTGTTGATTCTTGAATTTGTTGCTAAAATGATGTTGTGGCAATAGGGAAGACTAGTGATTGTTTGCTTGAACAGACAACCCCTTGTGTTGGTGCACGAGAGTAGTTGAGGTATTTGCTTGCTGTTGTTTGGGCCTCCATTATTATCGAAATAAAGGTGAAGTTGTTGGGGTTGAAGTCAGTGGTGAGGTTTTCTTCACATTGTTTGATTGTGTTGATGCTGGATGCACGAGAGTAGTTGAGGGATTTGCTTGCTGTTGTTTGGGTCTCCATTATTGTCGAATAATAGGTGAAATTGTTGGGGTTGAAGTCGGTGGTGAAAATTTTCTAAAAAATTAGGAAAAAATTCCTAAAAATTGTAAAAAAATTAGGGAATTCATTCTACCAAAAATATCCACAAAAAAATATGTGGTATTTTGGTAAACATTTCCATTAATGCTTATTTTAATCCAAAACAAATAGAGAAAAATAGCATTAAACTCACGAAATTTCCTCGCAACATCGATTCATCCATTGAATAGAAGAAACATGCGTTCCAACCACCATATTGATGATCCACATGCAAATCATCAACACAAATTAACAAAATAATATTTTTATTTAGTAAATATTAAAATTTACTTCAAAAAATGCTAAGAATTGTAATAAGAAAGAAAAAATAACAACAATTAACTAGAGATTACTCTAATACCACTGTTAAAACCCTAATATCTCTCTAGATAATTGTTATGCATAAATATGCATAAATCAGGCATAAACTCATCCACCCGACCACCCTCGAGCCTAAGGGATGCACACATGAATTATAATGAAGTACATCATACCTTTACCTTGATGTCCCATACCATCAAGAGGTATGACTCCAATCCAGAAGCATGTAGCTATAGTGTAAAATGGTAGATGAGTAGATATAATCCTCTATATAAGAGAACATCATATCATAACCTAGCCTCAAGATAACATAGCCTTAGCCTCCCTTGAGTGTGCCCCATGCCCCTATTATATAGGAGGGTGCTCAAGTCACTCTTGACTCTCCATCTCCCATGTGTGACCCTTGGATGCCTGACCCTATCCTTAACCCTTAAGGTTAGTCCTAACCCATGCTCCACTAGAGCTTGTTCCCATGCTCCCATGCTCACAAGCCTAATGTGGGTTAGCCTCCTTGTATATGCACACATAATGTGCATATAACAGAGAGTATGTTGTATTATGAGAGAAATTCACTTATATACATGGCCATAAGTGTTCACACTCACTTAAACTATGGCCGACCGGGCAATTTAGGCTCATAAGAGACCTAATGCTATTACAATGACTACTCTCATAATATATCCATGAAGTTCATCACTTAGGACTTCATCCTAACTTGTTACCACATGCTCTTGAAGTGAGAATTGCCATAAATACTCTGTCACATCATTACCAGAGCCCGTCCAAGTTGTACCTTTGGACACTATTACTTCATATTTTGAATGTATGACCCTTTGGTGTATCTATCGTGACTTCTTGATGTAAGATAATGGCGGTAGCTCTTGTTAATCCTAGAATTGGATTAACATCAACCTGTGAATACCCACTTTAAATGCTACCCTTCTGTATGTAAAAAATATGTAAAAAGGGGGTTTTAAAAATCCCTTTTGTTGGATCCATGTGCTACACTTACATATTTATGAGTGACCCCCCTGCGTTTTTTGCATAGGGGACCCCTTGGGCACTATGCGAAAAATAGCAGGTGGCAACACACCATCCCAAGTAGCCATCCAGTGTTCGATGATGTTTAAACTTTGAGAGTGAAAAATTAGTAGAGCCACATGGACCCACTCGCAAAGTTTCACCACCATCAAACGTCGTATGATAATGATGCCTCACCCAAACCCACTATTTTTCACATAGGAATAGCAGGTGGCAACACACTGTCCCGCCCATCCGGCATCTGATGGTGGTGAGCCTTTGCGGGCCGAGGGGTAGGAGCCCCAATGGACCTCCTCGCAAAGTTTCACCACCATCAAACACCGTATGATAATGATGTCCCACCCAAACCCACTACTTTTTGCATAGGTGCATGGACCCACTCACAAAGTTTCACCACCATCAAACGTCGTATGATAATGATGCCCCACCCAAACCCACTATTTTTCACATATATGAGGTCCGTATGCAAAAAAATAGCGGGTGGCAACACACTGTCCTGCCCATCCGGCGTCTCATGGTGGTGAGCCTTTGCGAGCCGAGGGGTAGGAGCCCCAATGGACCTCCTCGACGCAAAGTTTCACCACCATCGGACACCGTATGATAATGATGTCCCACCCAAACCCACTACTTCTTGCATAGGGGACCCCTTGGGCACTATACAAAAAATAGCGAGTGGCAACACACTGTTCCACCCATCCAGCATCTGATGATGGTGAAACTTTGCAAGTGGAGGGTGGCAGCCCCATGGACTCACTCCAAATTTTCACCACCATCGGATGCCGTATGATAATGATGCTCCACCCAAACCCTCTATTTTTTGCATAGGGGACCCTTTGGGCACTATGCAAAAAATAGCGGGTGGCAACACACCAACACGCCCATCCAGCATCCAATGGTGGTGTAACTTTGCAAGAAGAGGTGTAAGAGACCCATGGACCCGCTCGCAAAGTTTCACCACCATCGGATACCACTGAGTTGCAAAGTTTCACCCCCAAACTATTCATATGATACAAAATATATGGGCACAACTTTAAAGCCAACTCATAATATATATGGGTAGAAGATAAAATTTGAGAGAAAGGTACAAAATGAAGGGTAGTAGATACAAAAAATAAGAGGGAGGAGGCTATAATATCAATCCGTAGACTCTCTAGCTATGAGGGTCTCCAGGATACTCACATGATCGTGCTGGGCTAAGGTCCACCATGGGGGGCCTGTCTTCTTGCTATTAACTCGTTGAAGTGTGCATTTCACAGCAAGAACTAGATGAGAGTATGTGATCGCCTCTTTGCTCTACTCATACTGCACAAACTCAATGCCACCCTTGCGCATCTTACCCTACACATAGTAGTGACCTACCAATATCATGCTGTGGGTATCAAATGAGAATCCATAATTATCAGTCACATCACACTTAAGGGTGCACTTGGGCCTAGTGCACCTTAAAATGTAGTAGTCCACCTTCTCCTCATTTCCTTGGGCAATGACTATAAAACATCACCCACTATCAAAATACCTATCAAAAAATCATGATCTGTCCCCTTAGGTAGTGTGAGAGGATCAAAAGTGGTGGGGTAATGCTCCTCACTCTTGCCTCAACACTTGCTGCAACCAAGGATTACTCTTGCATCTTGCATAGTGAGTAGTCACCATCGATGCATGGCCCGCAAAAGCATGAATGATGCCATGTGAAGATGGTGGGATTATCATAGGATGTGCTCCTAATGGAGTGTAGCCTAAGTGTGCCATCAACTGTCGCACAATGTGAAGAAGCACCATCAAGGACACAACTATCAACACACCACAAGAATCTCCTGACATTCCTGTCATCTCGTTGAGGGAAGGAAGAGGCAACACTAGTGGTCAAATGCGCATTGTACCAAGCCACTACATCCTGTGCATCACGATAGTGCTTATTGTCATGGTGGAGCTGGTGACGTATGATGGCACGTTTGACACATGCACCCGCACCACCTTTCCATGCCCTATCTTGAAGAAGCTCTAGATTCACCTAGTAGCATGTCATGCAATGCCAATAATATAACCAATAACACTAACGAGCACTCTTGAACTATGCCCCACATCCATCAGATTATATCCACCACCCTATCCATGTGACTCCATGCTCTCTCAAAAAGTCATGATGATGATGGAAGCAATGCTGCACAAATTGGGCACTGAGAGTGATCATTTCACTAATGTAAAAGTGATACTCTCTAATGATGACTCGCTTCTCTAGGGTGCTCACTATGCCATGTACTACCCCCTCTGCATGCTGATAACTAATATGCACCATGATGGCCACCTAGTTAAGCACACAAGAATGGGAATTGTTAGATTCATAGAGAACATTAATATTAAATATCTTGAAGACCTTAAATTGAGAATGAGGAAATGTCTCATGCAATACCTTCTCACAAAAGTATTACTTTGCCTGGATCTCCTGCTCTGGTGCAAATGTGTAATTCTCTGGGAAGTCAACCATAGAGACAACTACACCAATAGGAAACTATTGTAGGCGGGCACAAAACTGATGGTCTTGCCACTTGGCACCATGAGCATGATGTATGTAGTCATAGACTAAATCTGTAAATGTGCTCATGAACTTGCCACGTGTCAAATGGTGCTCCAATAGTTGTGCTCATGAGCTCAAATGGTGCCCCAATAGTTGTAATCTCCATGACTTTCCATATGTGACATACTCATATTGTCGCCATGTCACCACCTTAGCCACCAAGGAATCCTCCTCACACAAGTGAAGAATGACTAAGTTGTTGCACGAGGTACAAGTCCCCATGACACAAGCCATATGATGGTAGACGACATCCTTCGCCCATGGCATAATAGCGAGTGAATAAAGTCCCTCGGGCTATAAGGCACCACCCCCCAATGGCCAGACAAGCCACAAAAGACATCATACAAAAGCTAAAATCTAACATGGTACCTACAAAAGCATGCCTTGATTAGTGCACAAACCAAGGCTTGCAAGCCTCAAATGAACGCTTTGGCTGATGGTGATCTCAGGGTGTGTAGACTTGAACTCAAAGTATAATTCTGTGTGTGTCATCTCAAGAAAGCAATCCCCATGCACTATGTACTCCCCACCCTATGTTGTAATGCCTTCTTGTACTCTAGTGATGCACGATAATGATCCTCCCAAATCCTCTCTATCATCGTCCTCATCCTAGGGTCTAATAAATGACTGCATCTAGGTGCATGGCCCCACTACTAGCCCATAGACCACCCTTCATCCTGCTGTCTAAGCTCTGTCTCCTTAAACAAACCCTGCTGAAGTGCTCGATGACGAATCTAAAGTATGCAAGAAGTGGTGCGATGCATACCTGTGGCAAGACATTGCTGGAAACAAACGCTGTAAGGGCACATCTTACAACCAATCCATTTGGATGCATCTTATGCTTGACTATGTGGTAGGATTTCCTCAAGCTGAGTAGCACACTAGCACCGGCCCTCCTTGGATGTGGGCTACAAATCACAAAAGTGGCGGTACATTACTGTGCCATGCACGAGTGCCATAGCATCGCATCTAGCACATTAGACTGTGATGCCATATCGAGGTCAACAAAGTACTTGTCGAAGATAGCATTGGCATGGTTTCGTGCACCAGATCTAGAAAGTGCCGACATGGTAGCAGGAAGGGCATGTGCACCACATTGAGGAGAGGCATCAAGGTCATGAGTTGCACTAGATGGAGGAGTGCCGAGCTCATAGGTGTCACCCAAGAGAGGTGAGGCAAACTCGTGTGCCGCGCCCGAGGCTGGAGAGGCAGTGGCAAGCTCATGGGAGGCATCTGACAAAGGAGTGGCAAGCTCGGATGGTGCACCCAAAGATGGAGAGGCACGCGATGATGGAGAAGTGGCTAGCTCATGGTGGGCAACACCCAAGAGAGAAGTGCCAAACTCGGAGGGCATGCCAAAAGGTGGAGAGGCACCGAAGATAGGAGTGTCCACCTCATGGGTGATGCCTGAGGGTGGAGTGACAATCGCATGGGCAAAGGAGTGACAATCGCATGGGCAAAGGAGGCATCTGACAAAGGAGTGGCAAAGGGCTCAAAATAGTGTGGAGAAAGAATTGTGGAAGGATGAGGAGGAGAAAGAGGTGGAGTGGAGTCATGGGGAAGAGCTTAAGAATGGGTGGGGGGAGGAGATGATGCCTCATCAATCGAACCCACCGCGCATTGCAATGCTTGAGCCCTTGCTTTGCACTCACGATGTCTTCTTCTCCTATCTTCCATGCAAACCCTTGCTTGCTCCTCATGAACAAGGTCCCCAAAATTCTATATGTGGATGTGATGGTAGGTAGAATATGCCTTAAATCATCCATGGTATCAAAGTCTTCCACGCATTGAAGCACGACACTATATTGATCAGTATGGAGTGGATGACATATGGATTGGAAAATCACTATATAAGTAAGAAAGGAATATGAATCTAGCACACTCTTATATGTGATTTTGTAGGTGGAACAAAGAATGCCAATTTGATCAGCTTAAGTTCTCACGACAAAAGACCGTAGAGTGTTTTTTCTCTGTAGCATCAACACTTTTTGAACCAAATTATTCACTTGCTAGAGTTGTGTGGACAATGTGTTGTGTTCTTACAATAGTTATTGATGACTTCTTTGATGTGAAAGGCTCTTTAATAGAGCTTACCATCTTTTTAGATGCAGTAAAAAGGTATATTTTTGTCTTAAAACAATATACAGCTAGTACATGAAATATATATCCTTGATGAACAACTCTTTTCTTTAGATGGAATCATAAAACTTTGTTTTGCTTACAGTTGGGATCCTAAACTAGCCAAAAACTTCTCCCAAGAAATGCAGATATTATTCATGGGTATATACAACACAGTGATTTAATAATAGAAATTATAAAATTATAAAGTTCACATAAATAACCATTGAAACATCTAAAAAAATCATAAGAGTTTATATGCTTTATCACAGAAATGTTACATGGGATTTGCATTTTTTAAGAAATATATACTTGAGAGATACACTGCATGTGACAAATGTTGATTCATAAACCATTCTTGTCTTTATGCTGCAGAGAGAAAATAGTTAAGGAAAGTGGTCAGGTGTGACCGTTTATTTAAAAGAAAATCCCAAGGCCATAGAGGAGGATGCAATAAATTATTTGAAGTCCTCAAAAAAACATGCCACGTTATTATTAGTTAAAGAGTACTTAAAAGATACAAATCTTCCAAGACAATGCAAACAAGTCCACCTGAATATGGCTAAGATATTGAACTTTTTTTATGCCAAAACAGATGGATTATCATCAATCACTGAGATGGCTCAATATGGCAAAATAGATGGATTATCATCAATCACTGAGATGGCTCAATATGGCAAAATAGATGGATTATAATCAATCATTGAGATGGCTGAATATGTCAAAACTACACTTTACACAACAATATCTTGATATATAGGCACATATAGCTCTCTGTAAAATTATATCTATCGTACCTTCTAAGCTTGTAACTAGTCCATTGAGGTCTAGTTATAAATGAGGAGCTCTACAAAGGGAAGAGAATATTATTTGAACTCTCCATCATCATTTTTTTAAAATAGTTTTACCACAGTATAATAGAGTACCATGAGGAAGCATCTAGATGTTTTAGACACACTTTCTCTATACTCGAAAATAGTGCACAAGAGTAATCTTATCTAGTTTTCTATTTTTTAAAATGTAATTATAAAGACGTTTAAGGTATAATGTATATTAGAAAATCTTGAAAAAATAACTTTAAGAGCATATGTGAGAACTATAATTAAAAAGACGTTTAAGGTATAATGTATATGAGAAACTCTTCAAAAATTATAAAGATGTATATGAGAAACTTTTAAGGTTTTGTATTTTGTGATTATAAAGCTATTAAAGGTATAATATACATGAGGAACTCTTCAAAATTCACTTTAAGAGAACATATGAAAAGTAAGAGAAATTTTCACTATAAGAGAATATATGAGAAAACTATACGAAATTCTCACTACAAGAAAATGTATGAATACTATGTTTTTTTGCATGTCTCATTGGAGATAGGAAAAGTTTTGGGATGAATCATGGGTACTTAAATAATTCTTGAAGATTATTTATTAAATAAACATATAAAGTGATACAAATGTAAGCCGATTTAGCCAAAACTTTGGGATGAATCATGGATTCTTATATAACTCTTCAAGGTAGTTTATTAAGTAAACATATAAAAGTAATTTTTATGTAACCATCAAAATTTATGGGGGATCACAACCCTTTTTTTTCATTTTAAAAAACATTAAGAAGGGGAAATAAATTATTGCATGTAACTAAACTCACAAAAAAGTTAAATTTTGTTGAATTTTGGTGTTTGTCTAAAAAAGAGAAACTATAACAACTATGTACATATTTTGGTGTTTTACTATAAAAGAGAAACTACAAAAACTATATACATATTTGTTAATTGATTGTGGTGGTGTCATATTTATTAAGAAGATTGTTGTCCTCATATTAAAATCTATGTACATATTTTGGTGTTTTACTATAAAAGAGAAACTATAAAATCTATGCACACATTTGTTAATTGATTGTTGTGGTGTCATATTAATTAAGAAGATTAAATGGATAGCTAAATTATGCCAACAGCTGAATTTATAAATCACTTGAAAGAAGTACACAGACTTAAAATTGTACACAAACTACTTTTTGGACAAACTTGAAAGTGTTAGATCTCTTAAAGTGTTTATCTTTATTTTTGGAACCTTCTCTCTCTCTCTCTCTCTCTCTCTCTCTCTCTCTCTCTCTCTCTTCACACACACACACACACACTATTTGATATACCTTGCTAAGTTTCTCACTTATATACAACTTTTAGGTAGTATGGTTGGCACTAGAAGGGGTTGGGACCATACATACTAGAATTGTTTGACGCGATTATGTGCAACATAATGCACGTCAGTATATCTGTCTGAAAATAAAAGGACACTCGAAAGTTGTATGCAGTGGTATTGACACTAGAAAGTTTTATGTAGTGGTATGGACATTAGTGGTGTATGGACACTAGAAATTTGTATGCAGTAGAAAGTTTTTGATGGGATTATGTGCAACATAATGCACGTTAGTATATCTGTCTAAAAATAAAAGGACACTAGAAAGTTGTATGCAGTGGTATGGACATTATTGATATAGTAGGGCAATTGACGTTGTCAGGCATTTTTCTCAAAGATGTTTTGGGCCTGTGTATATATGTGTGCATGGCGTGTGTGAAGATTTTGGTTTGGAATGCGTTGGGCAGGTGTTCAACGTGGACGGTTTGGTTTTGGGCTTGTTGCAGGCCTGCTGTCCGGAATGTAGTCGGCTGGAGATGATATCAGTTGCTCGGTCGCCTTGAAGTGTGTGCGCGTCCAAGAAATAAAGTGGGCATTGGAAAGTTGCATCTTGAAGGTGTGTGGAAAGCATGGGCAATCAAAGATGATGTGGCCAATGTAGCTTGAGGAATGGTGTGAAAAGGAATATAATTGCGGACATCTTGTAGGCCTTAAAAGAAATAAAAATAATAATATTGGTGTGGCCACTAGTGAGGAGACCACATGGCTGTTTATGTCGCTGCCAGCGAAGGGCCTCTAGAAGTTGGCCGGCACGTGAAGCAAAGAGCTGGCGAGCAAGGGTGATGCGTAGCTGAAAACGAAAAGGAGAGGCGACCGTTTTGTTTTCGGGCTCTCGAGCGTAGCCGCAGATACACGGAGAAGGGGAGGTCACCCTGGAGAGAAGCTGCAGCAGCGGGACAGGCTAGCGGCATGGACGAGAACGTCCCTGGTTTAGAGGTGTTGGCGGTGGTTGGAGCCCCCTGTGGCAACCATGTGGTTGTGGGTTCGTGTGAGGCTGGCGCTAAAGCTAGCGGACTGGCGGACTGGCGTCAAGGTGAGGCTGGCACTAAAGCTAGCGGACTGGCATCAAGGTGATGGGATGGCGGCGTTGTGACGACTGTAAGGGTGGCTAGTGGTGGAAGAGGAGCTGCCTTGGACTGGTTTGGGTGGCCGAAGGAAGCAGTGGCCAGCACAGAGGGAGCTGGGATACTGGCAAGCATAGAGGAACTGGAGAGCTGCAGGCACAGGGGCTCGAGTTGGTGAAAGGCCACCGTTGGATGCGAAGAAGAAAAGGTGGTCGTGTGGTCGGCGCAGAGCTGCTAGAGGCCGCCTTTGAGGTGTTGGCACAACAGAGGAAGAGCTGGAAGTGCAGTTGTTGTTGCAGATGCAGCTGGATGGAAGCAAAGGGGATAGGTTTGCAAAGCGTGGGCTGGTGTGGGCCGCATAGGTGAAGCCGACAGTGGACAGCATGAGTAGGTGCCGCGTGAAGCAGAGAAAAAGATAGGTGTTGCTGCTTTGTGGGGCCGATAGCATTGCACAGGAAGGGTTTGAAGTGGCTGGTAGAGGATCAGCACAGAGACAAAGTGACAGAGAGAGAGAGATGATGGTGTAGCTGCTGGCGACACATACAGAAGTGATGGGCTACAGAGAGTTGAGGGTTAGCTGGTGGGGCGCCTTCTGAAGAGTGAGTGGCCGGGTTCTTTCTGGTGTGATTTGCACAGCACGCAGACGAGAGGTTCGTGATGATTGGGGATGTGGTGTATCCTCGGTAGTGACAGGCCTGAATGTTTGTAAGTTTGTGTGAGTAAGGCTTCTGTGTCGGGAGAAGCTTGTATGATGTTTTGACTGGGAATATAAGTGCTGGGTGTTTGCTTGGTCTATGGTGCCCCTGTTTTGTGCTGTCTTTCTGGCGTGGGTGTGGTGTGGTGAATTGTGGAAAGTGTTCCAGCCGGTGGCTGGTGGTGCCCCCGTTCGTGTTAGTGTTTCCAAGTTTGGGAGGTGAAGGGCTATAGAGGTAGTGGTCTTTCTTTCTTTTTTTCACCTCACATTCTTCTCGTGCCTCCACTCAGGATAGCTCTAGCGTTGCTCTTTGCCTAGAAGGGCGTATGTTCCACTGAGGAGAGCTCACGAATTGTTACAGGTTTTCAGGATGTGGTCTTATCCTGAATTTCATGGCAGGAAGGGTGAAGATGTGTGTGACTTTTTGGAGCAAATGGAGTTTGCATGCATTAGCAATCATGTGACAGATGAAGAGCAGGTTCTGAGGTTGATAAAGATTTTCTCGAAAGGAGATGCCCGAAGCTGGCTTAACTATTTTGAAGCACAGGATGCGGCATGTGATCCACATGGTGTTTTGACTTTAGATAGGTTGAAAGAAGGCCTTTTGGAGCATTTTCAGCAAGCGGAGGATTCTAGTGTGCTTTGGCAGCAGTTGAGCATCTTGAAGCAGGTCCATGGGCAATCACTGGATGATTTTGTGAAGGTATTTACATGTTTGTGGGGTAAGTGGTGTATGACATTAAAGAAAGAAGTTCCTCCCATGTTTTTGAAGAAGAGCTTGTTTATTGAGATGGTCTGTCACCCCATTTGAAGGTCAGGGTTGAGTTAAAGAATCCCAAGTCATTTGATGATGCAGTTAGGGTTGCTAAGGAAAAGGAAGGCAAGATTTTGAAGCAGATGGAGATGGGTATTTATCCGTATGAAGGTGTTGTGTCTGCAAGGGATATGCATGTAAATTTGGTTGAGGTGGATAAGAGTCCTATGCAAAGTTTGATTAGACAGGAGCCTCAAAGGCCGATACAGGTGCAAAGGGGGATGTTTTATATGCCTTCTGATTTTTTTCCAAAGTCTTTAAAGCAGGTGAAGGTGGATGAGAAGATTGATGATGCGATTGAAGCTAAGGATGTGCAGGTTGAAAAGCAAGATAAGGAGTTGCCAGCAGTGGATTCTTCTTTGGATTTGGACGTCATAGCAGCTATACGTGACAGTGATCTGGATGACATGCATGCACATGGAAGTAAAGAGGATGATGCCTTGGGATTGGCTGATGATAAGAAGGAAGAGGAGCTGGATACAGGATGCTTTGAGGAAGATTCTTTGCCAGATTCTATAAGGGAGGAGGATGGGATAGAGACTTCTGATGAAGTGAAGATGACTTGTGATGCGGATGTGGAAAGTATGGAGGAAGATCCTATTATTATGGATTTTCTTGGACAGCTTGATGATGGTATGGTACCTGCAACAATGAATGATATGGATGTTTTTCCATTTGATGCATTAGGTGCAGGGGAGTCTTTGGACGATGATACCAGGGGGGTTGGCAACACTCAAGAAGGTATGCATGTAGATTTGGCTGTTGAAGAGCATTGTGATGTGAGTATTGTGCTTGAGGATGATATGTGGGAAGTTGCTAGCCTTGATGAACAGGAGCCAGAGATGGACATGGATGCAGATATGGTTGAGAGTGTAGCAAAGGCTTCTTTGCAGGTTGCTGACATGCTAAAAGCAAGGTCCATGGATGACAAGGATTACTGAGTCGTATGGTTGTGAAGAGATGCCTGAAGTACAAGAGCTGGAAGTGCTTGTAGACACTGCTGTTGGAAAGGATGTGGATTTTTGTGTGCAGAAAGGTCAAAATACTAGAACCTGGCCTTCACAGGTGTTGATGAATGGGATGCTAAATGTTGCAATGCCACAGGTTTTGAAGACGAGGAGGTTTTTTGTGGGTGAAGTGGACGTAAATGATTTGATGGCTCATATGGTTGATGTTTGGTATGAAGTGATACAACCATTGTGTTTCATGGATGTTGGGGAATGGGATGGTGAGTTGGAGCTGTTTCCTTTTGATCCTGGTGGATAGCTATTGGATTTGTCTTTTGCTGCTGAGCATAAATGCTCTAGCAGATGGGGGGGTTGGCAAGGTATGTCAGGCATTTTTCTGAAAGATGTTTTGGGCCTGTGTATATATGTGTGCATGGCATGTGTGAAGAGTTTGGTTTGGAATGCGTTGGCAGGTGTTCAACGTGGACAGTTTGGTTTTGGGCTTATTGCAAGCCTGTCCGGAATGTAGTCGGCTGGAGATGATATCAGCTGCTCGGTCACCTTGAAGTGTGTGCGCGTCCAAGAAATAAAGTGGGCATTGGAAAGTTGCATCTCGAAGGTGTGTGGAAAGTATGGGCAATTAAAGATGATGTGGCCAATGTAGCTTGAGTAATGGTGTGAAAAGGAATATGATTGTGGCCATCTTATAGGCCTTAAAAGAAATAATAATAATAATATTGGCGTGGCCACTAGTGAGGAGACCACATGGCTGTTTATGTCGCCGCTAGCAAAGGGCCTCTGGAAGTTGGCCGGCACGTGAAGCAAAGAGCTGGCGAGCAAGGGTGATGCGCAGCTGAAAACAAAAAGGAGAGGCAGCGGTTTTGTTTTGGGGCTCTCGTGCGTAGCCTCAGATACACGGAGAAGGGGAGGTCGCCCTGGAGAGAAGCTGTAGAGCAGCCGGACAGGCTGGTGGCGTGGAGTCCCTGGTTTAGAGGTGTTGGCGGTGGTTGGAGCCACCTGTGGCAACAACCACGTGGTCGTGGGTTCGTGTGGTCCCTGGTTTAGAGGTGTTGGCGGTGGTTGGAGCCCCCTGTGGCAACCACGTGGTCATGGGTTCGTGTGAGGCTGGCGCTAAAGCCAGCGGATTGGCGTCAAGGTGATGGGCTGGCGGCGTTGTGACGACTGTAAGGGTGGCTAGTGGTGGCCAACTACAGAAGAGTAGCCGCCTTGGACTGGTTTGGGTGGCCGAAGGAAGCAGTGGCGAGCACAGAGGGAGCTGGGCTGCTGGCAAACATAGAGGAACTGGAGAGCTGCAGGCACAGGGGCTCGAGTTGGTGAAAGGCCACCGTTGGATGCGAAGGAGTAAAGGTGGTCGTGTGGTCGGCGCAGAGCTGCTGGAGGCCGCCTTTGAGGTGTTGGCACAACAGAGGAAGAGCTGGATGTGCAGTTGCAGGTGCAGCTGGATGGAAGCAAAGGGGACAGGTTTGCAAAGCGTGGGCTGGTGTGGGCCGCGTAGGTGAAGCCGACAATGGACAGCGTGAGCAGGTACCGAGTGAAGCAGAGAAAAAGATAGGTGTTGCTGCTTGGTGGTGGGGCCGGTAGCATTGCAAAGGAAGGGTTTGAAGTGGCTGGCAGAGGATCAGCACAGAGACAGAGTGACAGAGAGAGAGATGATGGTGTAGCTACTACTGTGCTGGCGACACATACAGAAGTGATGGGCTACAGAGAGTTGAGGGTTAGCTGGTGGGGCGCCTTCTGAAGAGTGAGTGGTCGGGTTCTTTCTGGTGTGATTGGCACAGCACGCAGGCAAGAGGTTCATGGTGATTGGGGATGTGGTGTATCCTCGGTAGTGACAGGCCTGAATGTTTGTAAGTTCGTGTGAGTAAGGCTTCTGTGTCGGGAGAAGCTTGTATGATGTTCTGACTGGGAATATAAGTGTTGGGTGTTTGCTTGGTCTATGGTGCCCCTGTTTTGTGTTGTCTTTCTGGCATGGGTGGTGTGGTGAATTGTGGAAAGTGTTCCAGCCGGTGGCTGGTGGTGCCCCCGTTCGTGTTAGTGTTTCCAAGTTTGGGAGGTGAAGGGCTATAGAGGCAGTGGTCTTTCTTTCTTTTTTTCACCTCACAACGTCACACTAAAGATCACATCGGAGCACCACAATTGTGCTTTAGAGCTATGTTATCATGCCTTTGTAGGCAAAATTATAGCCACTCATGATATACATAGCTTAATTGAAACTTTATCTACAATTAAGTATTTGTGATATACATAGCTTAATTGAAATTTTATCTTTAGTCATTCCTGATCAATTTTCCACGTCTTTCTAATTTGTGATCAATTTTCCATGTCTTTCCAAACATATTTAATCAAACAAATTTTCCATGTCTTTCCAAACATATTTAATCAAACATATTTAAACAATTTTCCACATCTTTCTAAATGTGTTTAATTGGGCCCGTGCACCCACAATCATTGTGTATCTCTGAAAAGATATTGGTATAGCCAGTAACGTTCTTGGCTGATTAAAACTTGTGCTCTCTAGATCATTGGAGATGCATGATTGATCTTGACGATTGTAAAATAATGAATACTAGGATTGTGGTATAACATACCACGATTGTGGTAAAAAAATACCTCAATCATATTACTATCATGGTATTTAAATTTCTCAACCATTGATGATCAATGCACATCCAATGATCCAGAAGTTTTCCAAATGAAAATTTCTAAAAACATTTTCCAAATTATATATACCAAGATCGTGGTGATGATGGTTTAATCAAATTATATGATTACCACGATCACAAATTTTCTAAAGCATTATTGTGGTATTTTAAACCATGATTGTGTTCTTTATAAAGCATTATCATGGTTTTTGAAGCATGATCATGGTATTTTGAACCAAAATCGTGGTGTTTGTAAATCACTATCATGGTTTTTGAAGCTTAATGGCAGTGTCTCGTTTTGTGACACATCACCGTATGCAAACTAATCCTATATTCATAGTTTAACACCATATTAGATAAAATGGAAAAAATCCCATTTCCAGACTGGCCCCTTTTTGAGTTTTTTTTTACGATTTTTCTTCTTTCCCAATAAGAAATTGAAAATAAGGCCACTCAATCTGTAGAATAGTGTATTAAAAAATGTTCAAATCAACAATGTTTCTATAGAACTTCTCTTAGACTAGTAAGGGGAGCATTACAAACAAGATTTGGTTTAAAACAAACACTTGAAAAATTAAAGGTGAGATAAGTATATTAATAATAGGATAATAAAAATGTCCCAACTAGGGCCACTCTACATCTACCATGCATGCTAGCTTATTGAATTACCCTAGGTCCATTCTACTATGCACTTTCTTTCTTAATGATACATAAAGGATATGGAATGGCCCTAGGGCCATCCTACCATGCACATTGTTTTTATTGTAAAGTGCAAGGAGTTGGACAATGGCCATAGGGCCATTCTACCATGGGCACTATGCTCTAGTGAAGCACAAGGTGTGTCCAAGTGCCATGGGGCCTGTGACGGTCCTGAATCTAACCATATCTTAATCGTACAACTTAATCTAAGAAAACATTGAACTCACTTAATCCTACTATTTCTACATAGCAATGCAATCAAATCAACCTTCTAAAATAATAAACAAGCATGCATGCCATATCCAAGGTTCTTATCACATAAGCAAAGAATCATGTAATCTCAAACAAACATTCACATGATATAAATCTCTATCAATTACAACACAGTATCTCAATCAATCACATGATATAAATCTCTATCAATTACAGCTCATAGTATCTCAACAATCAATCATAATGTATGTGTCTATCTTAAGATTCTATCATCATCACCATGTTCGACAACATGGTTAGTCATCATAAAGATAAAAATCCAGCCAATCTAGGGCTTTCTCTGATGCTCGTTCACCCAACCTCCGTAGCACTGGACATCGCGGCTATCCAAGGTATGCCTCTTTTCGAATCTCATCCTCTCTGGGTTCTACCACATGGCTCTGAGAGGGCATAAGTATCGATCTCTATCCGGCGTTCCCTGTCTAAGTATGGCCGACCCGAATCTCAAAATCTCATGTCAAGTCTCATCATACACATGCATATCAATTAGTCATACGCGTGCATATCAGTAAAGTACGTCTCAGTGATGGTTCTCTAAAAATGAGTTCTAAGGTCTCTTTGAGAGCATTCGAAACAGCCAAAGTTGTGTTTTCAGCATAAACCTGCCAAAAATAGCTAAGTGCCCCACTTTGCACTCGAATGACCTAAAAATAAAAGGAATTTGGCTTTCTATAGTCTCATACACTCTTGTAGAGTTTCTTGTCATCTAAAAATTTTATCTTGATGTAAATCTCTAATTCTAAACACATGGAAAGATTAATGCTTCGCAAAACAACCCCTAATGAAGGTTATACCGAAAATCTAGTCACAAACTGGTCAAATATTCTATCTTCTAATTCTATAACTCCAAAAGTGTTTATTCTATGAGTCGAACTAAGGAAATCAACAATAGATCTTGGTGGGAAATCCCCCCCTTCTCCTCTTCTTGTAGTGTTTTCCCATCGTTGCCATGGTTAAGCATGCCGTACATCAACTCAGATTCTCCCATATACACGCTTATCGATTTATTTATTTAATCTCAAAAGAATTTAAAGCAAAATAAAAGAAGGAGTGTTTGTGTACTTCCCTGATACACCCAAGGGTGCAAAAACACAAATAGAAGAAGCATAAACAAAGAGGGATTACCTCTACTAGCCGAATCCATATGAAAAGGATGTGTGGCCTCCTATGCCTTTGGTGGAGGTCGTTTACTTAAATACACCTATAAAAGATTATCATATAAAATCAAAACATTAGTTCATTGTGCATAATAGGGCTTATGCATAATAAGGCTATGCATAAGTCCTATTGCATAAGTGGGCTATGCATAAGCCCTATGCATAAAGAGGGATATGCATAAGCCCTATGCATAGGGATATGTATAAGCTCTTATGCATAAAGAGGGCTATGCATAAGCCCTTATGCATAAACTGGGCTATGCATAAGCCTTTATGCATAAAGAGGGCTATGCATAAGCCCTTTTGCATAAAGAGGGCTATGCATAATCTAGCCATTATGCATAGCCCTATGCATAAAGAGGGCTATGCATAGCCCTAGTCTATTGGCCTAACCCTAATTCCCGGCACCCAAGGATGCAAAAACACAAAGACAAGAAGCACAAAGCATAAAGAAAGAGGGCTTACCGTATGAGAGGCTATGCCCAAAACCTTGCTCACGTGAATACGCTTACAAAAAAGAACCATAATAAATAAAACACATTAGTCCTCATTAACACATTAGTAAGCAAGAATAACAAGAAAAAAAAGAGATGAGTTCCCTAAACCCTACTCTTAATGCATAAGTGAATGGAATAGCTAGTTTATGTGATAAGCCTAAACCAATGCATAATGCATAGAATGCTTAATAGAAAACTTTGATGGAGAGCTCTCCATCAAAGCTCTCTATTAAAGCTCTATGCATTAGGCTATGGTTAGGAAAAGGGAGAGGAAAGAGAGGAGAAGGAACAAAAGGAGAGAGGGGAAGGGAGAGAAGCTTACCTAAACCCTATTTCCAAGCTTTCCATGAAAACTTGAAAGAACACATAAAAGCATGAAAGAGGGAAGAAAGCAACAAGAGAGCTTACCTTGGAGAGGGAGCCTTTATTGATTGAAGAGGCTTGAGGGATGAGTAGAGATGGGAGGAAAACTCGCGCTAGCATAGCTGTGCATGTGCAGGAATAGGAAAGTAGGTAGGTATTGACACCCATCGATGTAGCGATTTAGGCGGGAGTGACAGTTTTGCAGGTCACTACTAAGTAACAAAATTTTGTTGCTAGCTTCACTGCTGAACAACAAAATTTTGCTGGTAAGCAACGAAATTTCACTCTGCTGGGTAGCGTATTTTTACTAATGTGCAGCGAAAAAACGCTGCTATAATCGCTATCTAGCGGCGAAAATCTGGGTAAATTTCTATTTGTAGTACTGGATGTTGTTGTGTGTTTTGTATGAACACCCTAAATCAGTTTTGGCTAGGTTAAAGATGTTTGACAGTGATGATCAAGGGTCAAAAGTTGGATCCGAGGCATGGTTGAGAAAGAAAATTCGATGTGTGTGTGATCAACGCAAGGGCTAGTATATACGACAACATCGTATAACAATTGAGCATGTTCGAACATCTGGTGTTCATGAGGCAATGGCACGACCAAGTGTGAATGATGACATAGAGGAGAACCATAGGAGAGTTCTAGGTAACATGCCACACCATTCGGTGATATCAGGTAGAGTGTAAAAGGTGGCAAGGCTTCATATGGACAGCATGGCTGAGACATCATCTTCCAGTGAATGAGGTGCCTCCATCATTGCCACATGAGGAGGAAGAGAATCTCATCATGGATGATATGGTGAATGACTTCTTTGAACGGGAGGTCATAGATGATAGTGAGAAAGCTCCAATGTCTTAAGAGGAGGAAACCTTGCATAGAGAGGGAAGCACACCTTTGTATGAGGGATGTTCGTACTTCACACTACAAGTAAACTTGGAGCTATTGAACTTGCAACAACTTATGGATGGAGTGATGTAAGGGTCACAAGTCTTCTTCGGTAAGACCGCCTTATTCTATTGAAAATATGTCATGTTCTATATACTCTCCTTTGCTAGTATTTTGACATATGATTTCTTATTCTATGTTGTAGGCTTCTCAAGAAGATTCATTCCCCTCAAAATCTATTACACCGAACTCATGAGATGTGTGTCGTAAAATGCTCTCTATGTTAGGTATGGATTACACAGAAATACATGCATGTCCCAATGATTGCATGCTATTTAGAGGGGCTAATAAAGATGCAACACAATGTCTACAATGTGGGGAGAGTCGCTATAGGTATGATTTCCAAGGTGATAAAGTTCCCCGAAAGGTTTTGAGACACTTCCTTATCATTCCTTGCATCCAACACATGTTTAAATATAAGGGGATTGTAGAACTCAACGTGGCATGCTACTTATCACGTGACCGATGGCATCTTGAGGATCGTAGCTGATTCATCGGCATGGAAACATGTGGAGCATCAACCACTTGTGAAGAGAGGTAGAGATTAGTTTGAGGCATGGAGAAGCAATCCCAATCCACCACCAAATAGGATGTCTAGACACTCAATCTTCTTCTGACTTCCATATTGGTGTGACATGAAGATCAATCATCTCTTAGATCCCATGCATATCTTCAAGAATGTGGCAACAAATATTTGGGACCATTTAATTATAAAAGAGATACAAAGGGTGCAAGGGATGACTTACAAAACATTGGTGGATGCCTTCAAAGTGCATGGCCAATTGAAAGTGAGAGTGGTAAAATAGTCCTACCAAAGGCACCATGGGTATTAACCAAGAGGGAGCACAATAAGGTGAAAAGTGTGATTACCTCTTTTCATACACCAACGGGAGTAATGCATTCATTGAAGGGTACCTTCACAAAGACCAAAAAGAAAGGAGAGGAACAATATTATGGCCTCAAGACACATGATTGGCAAAAGATATTACAGGTATATAAATATTTGCTTTTTTATTTTCTTTTTATGGTACATAATTTGTATGCTCATATACTAACTTCTTTTTTTTTCTATGTATAGTTTATTCTTCCAATTACTATAGTTGGTTGTGGAGACAAGAAGGTGAGATCTAGGCTATTTACAAAATGGGAAGCTTGGTGAGGTATGAATCTTCTCTTCAATTCACTAAGTTTTATTGCTTATTTAGAATTCTTATACGCTCACAAGTTATGTATTGGTAAATAGTACACGTAATTTCTATGTATGTAGGTACATATCCTTAAAGGAGATAGATCCTACATCCATTGAGATGGCTCATCTCAATGCTATTAAGGTAGTGTGTATGATTGAGAAAAACTTCCCTAGAATATTTCTCACTAGCCAATTGCATCTTATGGTGCATTTGGTTGATAAAGTGGCGTTGTGTGGCATTGTTCATGTTCGATGGATGTTTTTTCTTGAAAGGTTCATGAAAACCTTGCAGGAATTTTTGAGACAAAGAGAAAGGCCAGAAGCAAGCATGGCAAAGGGATGGTTGATGAATGCAAGAGTCTCTTGTGTATATCTCAAAACATGTATCTCGCATAGATCCTTCCATGCCATGATTATGGAGCAATGAGGAGGATGACCAACTAATCACTAATATGCCTCAAGGAAAAGGATTGCAACAAAGACTAGATGAAGCATTATGCCACAAGGTATTTGAATACATTCTACATTCTAAATAGTCCCATCATGGAGAAGTGGATTGGGAGATACAAGGATGCAATCAATAGATCAAAGGATGAGAAAAGAGCTTTTAGAAGAGCAAATAGATGCTTGCCATTCTCGCCTAGCTTGGAGCCTCTACCAAATTTGATCAATATAGAATGGCTTCGCATGGCAATATCAATGGCATCGCAAAATGGAGAGATGATCTCACAAGAGAAGAGCATAAGTATGCAAGAGGATGTGACCCTCAAGTAAGCACATTCTTCATCTCTATCTCACGTATATACCTTGTTTAATGCACTATATATACTAAATGTCATGCTTTTGTTTAATGTTAGTACAAACTATATAATGCAATATGGTCAAATTGAAGGCACTTTCGCATGGAGTGTGTGGATTCTAAAAGAAACACATTTGATTGTGGTGTGATGGTAACTTTTGATCAAGAAAATTGAGCCAGTAGACATGATACCAATGTCATAGAGGACAATCTTGAGTATTGTGGAACTATTCAGGATATTCTTGGGGTTGGATTTAGAGCATTTAGTGTATTCATCTTTCGAGCATTTAGTATATTCATCTTTGATGTCAAATGGTTCAAGTTGATATATAGAGGTGCTCAAGCAACCATGAAGAAACATCCAAATGGGTTCTTCCAAATTGATTCCACCAAGTTTTGGGAATGATGAGAAAGATATCTTTGTACTACCTCAACACTGTCAAATAGGTTAGTAACCCAACCAATCCCAAATTAAATTTTGATGTAGTAATAAAAGTGTAACCCCTTTGCTTTGTGATATTAGGTTGTGTTTCACTCCGATCTAATTGATCCAAAATGGTGGTATGTTATACAAGTTTTTCCTCTTTCAAAACATATCTTTCAAGATCAAGATGTGGAGGCCGAATCTCTGGATGAGGTGCAAGTATTACCTCAAATCGGCTCATTGGAAGAAGACCATGAAGAAAACATTTTGGATGGGGCCGATGAAGAGCATGAGGAACATCAATCGGAACAAGATGATGAGTCACCTATCAATCATAACAATGCTTCATTGGATCATGATAGTGATATTAATATAGAACCCCATCTTTTCATTGAGCTTCCATTAGATATAGACATTGATTTGAAGCAACACATATGGATTTATTACAAGATGGGATAGATTCATGATCTTGATGTTGTTTCACTTCTCAAAAGTTTTCAACTATCTTTTTTTTTTGCTCAAAACATGGCTCTAAGGATTTTCAACTATCTTTTTTTTTTTGCTCAAAACATGGCTCTAAGGATTTTAATGATTTTTTAAAACTATATATTATTTTATGTGTGTATGTGACATATATTTTTAGAATTCAGCATCCAACAACTCTCTGGAATTTCCTGCAACAAAAATAGCAACATAATCTTGATACTATCCTCTCTCTTCAAAGCACACCGAAATCATAGTATAGCAGTGAACTTTCGCTGCGGCACTTCTCAGTAGGCAAAATTTCACTCTGGAACAACAAAATTTCACTATAGAGCAACGAAATTTTGCTGCTAGAAGCGCTGCTGAGCAGCAAAATTTTATTGTACAGCAGTGAACGTGATCCCTGACATCCTAACAAAAAAAAGCGCTAAGAAAACGTTGATGTGCCCTAGACGTGTTGTAATGGAACGCCGTAGGATAATGATGCCCCACACCTGAATCCACCATTTTTTGCATAGGGGACCCCTTGGGCACTATACAAAAAATAGCGGGTGGTCCAACCCATCCGGCGTCCGATGGTATGAAACTTTGCGAGCGGATGGGTAAAAGTCCCATGGAACTGCTCACAAAGCCCATCCAACGTTCTATGGTGGCGAAACTTTGCAAGCGCAAGGATAGGAGCCCCATGGACCGGCTCGCAATGTTTTACCACCTTTGGACACCGTATGATAATAATTCCCAACCCAATCTCGCTATTTTTTGCAAAGGGGTCCCCTGGGCCCTATGCGAAAGATAGCGGGTGGCAACACACTATCCCACCCATCTAGCATCTTATGGTGGCAACACACTATCCCACCCATCTAGCATCTGATGGTGGTGAAACTTTGCGAGTGGACCGGTACAACGTTTCACCACCATCCCAACACCGTATGATAATGATGCCCCATCGAAACTGGCTATTTTTTGCATAGGGGAGCCCTTTGGCACTATGCAAAAAAATAGCGGGTGGTAACAAACCGTCCTGCCCATCCAGTTTCCGATGGTGGTGAAACTTTGCAAGCAAAGGGGTAGGATCCCCATGGACCTGTTTGTAAAGTTTTACCAGCCTCAAAGACCATATGATAATGATGCCCCACCCAAACCTGCTAATTTTTTAATAGGAAACCCCTTGGGCACTATGCAAAAAATACTGAGTGGCAACACACCATCCCACCCATCCGATGTTCGATGGTGGTTAAACTTTGCGAGTGGAGAGGTAGGAGCCCCATGGACCCGCTCCCAAAGTTTCACTAGCATCGGACACCATATGGCGATGATGCCCCACCCAAACTTGCTATTTCTTGTATAGGGGGCCCCTTGGGCACTGTGCAAAAAAATAGCGGGTGGCAACACACCGTCCTGCCCATTGGTGTTTGATGGTGGTGAAACTTTACAAGTGGAGGGGTAGTAGCCCCATGGACCTGCTTGCAAAGCTTCACCACCACCATCCACACCGTATGACAACGATGCCCCACCCAAACCCGCTTTTTTTGCATAAGGGACCCCTTGGGGACCCCTTGGGTGCTATGCAAAAAAATAGCAGATGGCAACATAGCGTCCCACCCATCTAACATTCGATGGTGGTGAAACTTTGCAAGAGGATAGGTAGTAGCCCCATGGATGATCTCACAAATTTTCACTACCATCGGACACTGTACATGATAATGATGCCCCACCCAAACTTGGTATTTTTGCATAGGGGACCCCATGGCACTGTGCAAAAAAATAGCAGGTGGCAACACATCGTCCCACCCATACGATGTCCTATGGTTGTGAAACTCTACGAGTGAAGGAGTAGGAGCCCCATGGACCTACTCACAAACATTTTACCACCATCGAACATCGAATGATGATGACTCCCCACCGAAACCCACTATTTTTTGCATGCAAGACCCCTTGGGCGCTATGCAAAAAATAGCGGGGTGGCAACACACCGTCCCACTCATTTGGCATCTAATGGTGATGAAACTTTATTAAAAGCTATGCAGCAGCCCCATGGACCCGCTGGCAAAGTTTCACCACCATCGGACATCGTATGATGATGACTCCCCACCCAACCCACTATTGTTTGCATAGAGGACCCATTGGACAATATGCGAAAAAAATAGTGGGTGGCAACACACCATCCCGCCCATCCGGCGTCTGATGGTGAAGAGGTTCCCCACCATCAAATACCATATGACAATGATTCCCCACCCTGTGAGGTCCCCGCCTACTTGCTCCGGGCTATGGACCCACTTGCAAAGTTTCACCACCATCGAATACCATATGATAATGATTCCCCACCCTGTGAGAGGAGCCCTATGGACCCACTTGCAAAGTTTCACCACAATCGAATACCATATGATAATGATTCCCCACCCTGTGAGGAGCCCTATGGACCCACTTGCAAAGTTTCACCACCATCGAATACCATATGATAATGATTCCCCACCCTGTGAGGTCCCCGCCCGCCTGCTCTGGGCTCCTGCCAATCGGGCAACGAAAGCGGCGTCGGCCTCCCGCTCGGGGTGGGGGTCCTGCACACTCGGGGCCTCGCCCGCGGATGTTCAGGATGAGAGGCTAGCCCAGGGGCAGCGGTCCCTCCGAGACCGCGGGCCCGGAAGACTCCCCTCGCCCGAAAGGCACAGGCGATTCCGCCACGAAGGTGAAAAATCTTTTAACTAGGAGATTACTCTAACGAGTCAAGTCTTGACTAAATTAAACTGATCTGACCAAGCCTAAAGTCACATGGTCAGATCAAGAAGAGACTTGCACTTGTTCCATGGAATCACCGCTTTTTTCTTCATTTTCGAGGCACAACCCCGATGATCCCTTCCCACGGAACAAGGTCTTCGTATCTAGTTGTTTCTCAGGAATCCTTCGATCCAGCCTAACCCCATCCAGCCCATGGGTTAGCCAACCACCCGACCACTGAATTGGTGGGATTCCTTTATATAAAGATTTGATTGGGTTTTTGCTCGGGTACCGAGGAAAAAAGTTCCCAGGCCCCCTAGCCGGCGATTCATACAAAAATCAAATAGGCACACCACATACACACCCAATAGGAAATTGCCTTTTATAACAGATTCGACTGGCTTTAAGACAATCTTTGAATAAAATCATAATATTTTCGATCATCATTTTCCAAAATTCCAAGTCCATTGTATTACAAAAATGCATTATCTCAACTCTCTGTTAAAGACCAGCTGGCCAACCAACGAGATCCAGTATCAATTTTTTTTTCCCAAAAACCTTTCCTTTTTGTCCATCAGATATGTTCCTCGACGTATGCCACCTGGGTGTCCTAGCAATTGCGAGCCTGTGCATCGCCTGGTTAGAACCCTCTAGTATCCTCCTTAGGTGTCCTAGCACCACTTCACTCAGGGACCGCTTCGTCAGCCCTCGCCCATCGTACCGGAAGCGCACCATTTTAACCGTACCGAGGCTGGTCAAGACCTCGGCAAGCTTTGCCCGCTGGGCAACGTCCCTTGACGACTCGGCAGGCTTTGGCCGCGGGGCAATGTCCCTTGACGACTCCCTGCCAGCAGCTGTTCCAACGAACCTCCTTTAGAAAAACATAAGCCAAATACTTCCTCCAGCATTCTGGCATAAAACAGCCCTTTGAATGAAAAATAGAGTTTCCAATGCAAGTGAGATTCCAGTTTGAGAGATTGGTTCCAAATACCCTTTTTCCAATAATTCCCAGTTTCAATAATGAGGATCCTTGATCTCTCATGAGGGTAATCTACCCGTCCATTTATCCATTTATCCAACTAGATTCTTGGTGAGATTGGTCAGGGAAAAACTAGATTAGTTCCGGTAGTCTATTCTTTGGATTTAGTAACTGGAATTGGTCCCGAAGTTTTTGTCTGATTCTGATCGAGAGAAGGACAATTAGGTTTACTGTCCGACCTCACGTAGTCTAACTAAATTCATTCAATTTAGTTATACCAGGATTACTTTCAACTAAACATCTAATTTTTGGGTAAATATCCATTTAGTGATTTTACCAATTTAATTATCCAAGATTTTCTTTTTTCCACATGAATTCTCAACCTTAATTCATTAGGTAGAATTATGATGGAAATTCATCTTTTGACATTTGAATTTAATTCAAATCCATCTTTTCTCAATTATCATGGAAATTCATCTTTTAACTAAAATATCAATACCTATTTTTTAGAATAAACCTGAAATCCTTCTTTTTCTCATTTCAATGAGTGCAATCCAATTATCATGGGAATTCCTCTTTTCCTTAATTTAAATCTATTAAAATTCTTCCTAAAAATTACATAAGAATAACCATTAATTCCTTTAAGCTAAAAATTTCACTTTTCTCATCTAAACATTTGAATTCCAATATAGTAGGAATTCCTCTTTTATCGATTAAACTTATCTATGCAAAAAGATAAATTTAATTAATTTTTTCTCTTAATATTTAAATAAAAATCTCCATTAATTATTTTGCACTAGGAATTACACTTTCTTCATTTAATTAGTTGGATTCCAATATGGTGGGAATTCCTCTTTCATCATAAAAATTTATCTATACAAAAACATAAATTTAACTATATTTTCTCTTAAAAATTAAATAAAAATCTTCATTAACTCCTTTGCACTAGGAATTATACTTTCTTGATTTAAATATTTGAATTTCAATATGGTGAAAATTACTCTTTCATCATAAAAGTTTATCTATACAAAAAGTTAAATTGAACTAAAATCTTTCATAAATTATACATTATTTTAGCATTCCAATTTTATTCTCTAAAACATTGGAATACATGGATTTCCAATTTCTTGGGATAACATAAAAATAAAGTATCAAAATTTTCTCTTTTTTCTAATTTACTAATTATGCATAATCATAAAAATACATTTCTTCATGATTACAATGAGAATCATTCAATTAATCTAGGAGGATAATTCCTAGAATATGGTAGGAAGTCCTCTTTTCATATTATGAATGAAAATGTTTTATGTGTTTATTTTACAGAAATTTTACCATAGCTCTGCTACTGTTACTGATAATTCTCAATTGAATTGAGAGAATGAAGTTTAATATTATTAGTATGATTAGATTGACCACTAATTGGATCATTATCCAATTATGGATTGATTCATAATTTCTCTATGAAATAAATATCATAAAAGCATTAAAAAGCCATTATTTTGGCCTCCAATTAAACAAGCATAAAAATTGGTTTTGGATTAGAGAAATGCTTCATGAGAAGCTTCATTTTGATTGAGAATAGGTCATAGGAATGACCTTTCTTCGGGGGGAGAGAGAGAAATGCTTAAAAACCATTAAAATTAAGCATAAATGAATATTTATGTGTTTCTTTATTACAATACATTAAAACATTTCAATAATATTCAAAAGTCATTCAAAATAAAGCTTCTCAATCTTGAGAGGGGTTGAGAAGAAAGAAACATTTAGAAATTATAGAAAAAAGACCATAATCCACTCTTTACCTCCTAAATTGCTTGATTCTTTAGTCATTGTAGAGACCCCCAACCAATCAATTGGTTTGGTATGTCGTAGGAGTCACCAAGGAAGATTGAAGAGAGAGAGAAGCTCCAATCTCTTCAATTTTTTAGTGGTTTTAGAGGATAATATAAATTAAGCTTAGTTTAGAGTAATACCGACATAGTTTAATTCACAGATATAATAATACAAAGGAATGAGGATTTATTTATAGGAGCAGGAGGCCACTAACTCAGTCCAATTGAGTTAGTGCCCTCCCTATCCTATAACTCAGTCCAAGTGAGTTCTAGGATTTTCCAGCTTCAGTTTGGTTGGATTTGGACAAGTTTTGGACCACTTTGGCTCCCTTTTTGATTTGGTTTGATTTAGGAGAGAGGAGAGACAAAAATATCCATTTTTTTAAGTTTTAAACTCATCTAAGCATGTGAAATAGGTGCCTCCTTAAAAGTCTCCCTTTTCTTTACACGTGTCAAAAATGCATGATTACTCCAAAATATCACATTTTTTTTATTAATACACCATAATTTTTAACTAATAAACCTAGTACTTGGTCAACTCTTATTTACTCATTTTTGGGTATTTTATTTTGTTCTTTGGATTTATCATGTCCCAACACTTGGTTTAATCTTATTGGTCCATAGGAACCTTAATTGGACCATAATAAAAAAAATTAAAAAATATAGACCCTTAGGCTAAGGTCTTCTAAATCAATTTTAATTAATTCCAATTGCACCTTGGAAAATCTATTTTGATTTTCTGTTTCAGGGAAACATTTTTTTGATATTTGAAGAATTTACTTATCCAAAAATATCCCAATTTTGATTTACCACTCTCTAGACTTTTTTTATCTCACTAGGCAAAACAAGAAAAAATGATATTTTCTTGTATTCAGAAACATAGAATGATTACAAGGGATTGAAGTAGAGGTTTATTTGTGAGGGTAATCCTTCGCTAACTCTTCTTCTTTTTCCCAAGTGGCATCTTCTAGAGGGAAGAACTTCCACTTTACTAAGAATTCTCTGAGAACTCTACTCCTGAGAATCTTCTCCCGAACGTCAAGGATTTCTGCAAGTTGGAGTACCATCTGTGGCTTTGAGTCGGAGAGATCAATTTCTCATCATCGAGCACATGATTCGGACTAGATACATACTTCTTAAGCAAACTAACATAGAATACATCATGTACTTTGAGATGGGGAGGCAAAAGAAGTTTGTAGGCTAGATCGCCCACTTTTTTTATGACAGCATACGGCCCACAGTATCTGGGAGAGAGCTTCTTATACTTCCCTAAGGATAAGGAACTTCTTTTTGGTCATACTCGAATGAAGACCATATCTGATTCTTCAAACTCTCTCTCAGATCTCTTTTTATCTGCATACTGCTTTTGCCTGTCTTGGGCTGCCTTTATATCTTTACGGATTGATTGCATCTGCTGGTCCATGTCATCAAGCATTTGTTTGGACATTTTGACTCTGATCAATGGGTCAAACCAAGTCAACGGTGTAAGGCAATCTTGTCCATACAAAGCTTTGAAAGGACTCATCCCAATGCTCCGATGATAAGAAGCATTGTAAGCAAATTCAAGGTCCATATGCAAATGACTTTAACCACTTCTTGGGCTCCCTACGGCATGACCAAAGGATATCTTCAATTACTTGATTCACCCTTTCCGTCTGGCCACTATTTCAGGGTGGTAGGCTGTGCTGAGATCCAAGAAAGTTCCTACTACTTCAAAGAATGCAGTCCAAAATTTTGATGTGAATTTGGGATCTCGGTCACTTACTATCCTCCTGGGTAAACCATGCAATCTGAAGATCTCCTTAAGGAAAACTCTGGAAACATCCACTGCAGAGTATATTTCTTTCACTGGAATCAGATGGGCAACTTTGGTTAGCCTGTCAACTACCACAAAAATGGAGTTGTAACTTGATTGCGCTGAAGGTAATCCAGTGACAAGGTCCATACTGATGCATTCCCACTTCATTTATGGAATGTCTAGAGGCTGCAGTTTCCGTGGCATCTTGACTCTTTATGGAATGTCTAGAGGCTGCAGTTTCCCTGGCATCTTGACTCTCTCTGCCTTGACTCTTTGGCACATTAAGCATTTCCTTACATGATCAAGTACATCCTTTTTGAGTCCTGGCTAGAAGAAGCTTTTCTTCACATACATATAGGTTTTTATAAACCTTGGATGTCTAGCTATCAGGCTATCATGGGCTTCTCTCAGAATTCTTCCCTTTATTCTCGCATCATTAGGGATACATAGCCGATTATTATAATACATGCATCCTTCATCCAGTTTGTAGCCAAGAACTCGACTCATTTCCTGAGGAGTCTTGCTTTCCTCCATCAGAAGGGTAGCAATAGGGGCAAAGAATTTTTCCTGCATGATTTTCTCCTTTGCTTCATTAATCAATGGATTTGACACCACTGTAATTGCAAGCAAGGAGGCTTTTCTACTGAGCACATCTGCAACCACATTTTCTTTCCCCGGCTGATACTTTACTTCAAAATCAAATTCCTACAAGGTCTGCATCCATCTCCTTTGACGCATGTTGAGATCCCTTTGGGTGAAGATCCACTTTAGACTTTGATGATCTGTCATCAAGGTGAATCTTTGTCCCAAAAGATAATGTCTCCACAACTTCAGAGCATACACTATTGAGAGTAATTCCAAGTCATGGACGGCATAATTCCTCTCATGTGTTTTGAGTTTTCTAGATTCATAGGCCACTGTATGACCTTCGTGCATTAGAGTACCACCTAAGGCAAATCCACTGGCATCAGTAAAACTACCTCAAAGGGTTTGGTAAAATCTGGCAATTTAAGGATAGGGTTGGTTACTAAGGCTGTCTTCAGCTTGTCAAAGGCACTCTGACACATTGCAGTCCACTGAAAAAGTGTACTTTTCTTGAGAAGGTTAGTTAAAGGGGATGCTATCTGAGCATACCTAGGTATAAAGATCCTATACCATCGGGTTAACCCTAGGAATCCTCTGACTTCCTTTACTGACTTGGGTTCTGGCCATTCAACTACCGCTTGGATATTTGCGGGGTTAGGAGAAATCCCATCCTTTGACACTTTGAGTCCCAAGTATTCCACCTGGTCAACAAAGAAGGAACACTTGCTCTTCTTTGCAAAGAGTTGGTGTTTCCTTAGGATTTCTAGGACTTTGCGCACATGATCTTCATGGTCTGCAGCATTCTTCGAGTATACTAAGATATCATCAAAGAAGACAATAACAAAATCATCCAAGTATTCTCTAAGAATATCTTGCATAAGATGATTGAATGTTGTCGGGGCATTAGTTAATCCAAATGGCATGACTATGAACTCATAATGCCCATAGCGAGTATTGAATGCTGTCTTTGGGATGTCTTGCTCCTTGATTCTAATCTGGTAGTACCTGGATTTGAAATCTATCTTTGTAAACATTTGGGTACCACTTAACCGATCGAGAAGTTCATCAATCTTGGGAATAGGATACTTATTCTTAATTGTTAATTGATTCAGTGCTCTGTAGTCCTCACTACAGAGTCTTAACGTTCCATCTTTCTTCTTTTGAAAGAGAATGGGCGCACCCCAAGGTGAGACACTGGGTTTAACGAATCCCTACTCTAACAGTTGTCTTAACTGCTCCTTAAGTTCTATGGCTTCAAGGACTGGCATTTTGTATGCATGCTAGGCTACTAGCTGAGCTCTGGGGGTTAATTCGATCTCATGATCTACTTCACAAGACAGAGGCATCTCAGTCAGCTCTTCAGGAAATACATCTGCATACTCACTTAACCACTCTGGTTCTTTAGCCTTGCATTATATGTCTACCGGATTCATTTTAACAACATACACAGCTTGCCTTTTTTTGAGCCCTTTTAATAATTTGGAAGCCTTGACTAATTGTAGCACTGGGGATCCGGAGATTCCAATTCCTTGAACTTTATTCCTATGAAGGTCTAGGAAAGAGATGGTTCCTTTGTGACAATGAATGTCAGCCTGATTCTTTTGGAGCCAATCCATTCCAAGGATTCTGTCATATATTTACACGGGTAGGACTATGAACTGGCACTCTGTTACGTTCTCATCTAAGCTAAACTGAATAAGGTTAGTCTCAAGGTGAGTGAAAAGAGCCTTCCCACTGGCTAATTCCACTTGCATGGTGTGAGGTGAAAAAAAGAAGAAAGAACCTGCTTCTATAGCCCTTCCACCTCGCAAACTTGGAATAACAACACGAACGGCACCACCAGCCACCGGCTGGAACACTCTCTCACACTTCACCACCCAATCCACGCCAGACAGACAGCATAAAACAGGGGCACCGTACTCAAAGCAAACACTCAGCAATATATTCCAGTCAACACTTCATACAAGCTTCTCCCGACACAGAAGCCTTACTCACACAACCATAAACAAAACACTCAGGCCTGTCAGCCTGCCGAGGATACACCACATCCCCAATCACCACATAATCCACTCGCCTGCGTGCTGTATCAACCACAGCAGAATGAACCCGGCCACTCTCGCTCCAGAAGGTGCCCACACCAGCTAGCCCTCGAGTCCTCTGCAGCCCATCACTTCTGCATGTGTCATCAGCAGCAGCTACCCAACATCTCTCTCTCACTCTCTATCATTGTGCTGATCCTCTGCCAGCCTTATAACAAACCCAGGCAGCTTATCTGCCTCGCTACCGGCCCACTACCAAGCAGCAACATTGTCCCCTCTGTGCTTCACTCGGCACCCTACTCTGTCCATAACCCTGTCTCCTAGGCGGCCCACACCAGCCAGCCTGTCACCTGCAGCTTATCTGCATCCCTCTTGTCCTCGCTAGCAGCTCCCTTTGATGCCAGCACCCGTCGGTGCTTCCACTAGCTTGCCCACGCTTAGAACACCATTGCCACCACTCCTCGCCCCTGATATCTGCACACTCCCAGCAGCATCACCTTTGAGGCGGCTCCACACTTCACACGCCCACTAGGCTCTCTCCTGCGTTGTCTTCTCTGCACCCCTTCAGCCTGACTGTGCCTTGCGCCAACCACAGCCCGTCACCTCAAAGCTCCACGCTTCAGCCCAAACGGCTGTTCTCTTACCACGCCGGCCCACCACCAGCCTCACAGCGTTCTACGCTCACCTGCACACGGGAGGGCCCCATGTATACACGACGGCCACCAGCAGCTGCACCAACTATCTCTTGCCTTTTCTCTTCGCACCAGTCACTGGCTTTTCGATGCCCGCCAGCTAACCCACAAGCCGTGCTCTCCACGCTCAGACACGGTTGCGCCTGCTAGCTTCCACGTCTGCAACTCCAGTCGCCAGCCAATAGCTGCGCACCATGCTCACCTCTTTCCTTGGCTTGGCTTGCAGAGCTGCGCCTCTGAGCCCCCCTTCAAAACAAGGCGGTCAATCCACACTTCATCTGCAGGCGCCGACTCGCCACCTTTCCCCATGCTTCTAGACTATGCGTTGGCAGCGTAGTAAAGCTCCACGCCCACTCTAATAGCTGGCCACGTTTATCCTTATATTTTATTTATTATTTTTTTTTGAAAAAATAGCCACCATGCTATTCCTTTCACACCAATGTTCCTATGACTTTGGCCCATTACCTTTTATTGCCCATCATGCCTTCCACACTTTCAAATGCCACTTGTGCCCATTGTATTTCTTGGACACGTACACAAACAAGCGACCGAGTGCTGATATCAACTCAAGCTGACCACGTTCCGGACCGGCCTCAAAACAAAACCATCCACAAAATCACTCTGCCAATGCATTCACAGGCAAAACCTTCACACACGTCACGCATCCATATGTACACTGACCAAAAAGACCACTCAGAAAAAAGCCTGACACATGGGTTTCCCTAATTTTTGATTTAGGACTAATTTACGCAGACATCCTGGGGAAAAAGAAGAATGAGTACTGCCTGAATCAATCAAAAGCTTGAATTTCTTACCCTGGTACTCTGCTGGATTCTGGAGGATTGAGAATTGACGGTTATTCCTGTGATTCTCAATTGCTGCATAGATCTGTCCTTTCTCTTCCTCCACTTCCTCAGCTATGGTGACTGCTTTGGCTGCTGCGGTCTGAGGTGGAACTCTCTCTCTTTGGTTATTCCAATTCTGGGAGGGAGTTTGGAGACTGCTTTGCATGGAGGCTGTACGCTGAGCTGGCACTCTTTTGGGGCTACCCTGATTTTGGCGCTAGGGACCCTGATTGGACTGATATGAAGGAATCTGTCTTGAAAATCTGGAACCCTCGCTTCCTTGGCCCATAGAAGGAGATGGGAAATTCTTGAGCTGGTGCCCAAGTCCCTGACATCCGAAGCATCTGTTCTCGCTTTGAAGGTCTTCCCTTTGCATTCTAGAGAGAGCCGGAGTTCCTGAGAATGTACTTCGGGGGAAAGGTCTTCCTTCATTTCTAAGCTTCCTGTCTCCACATTCTAGTTAGGACCTTGGTCTCTTTGGTCCGGTGGAAAGTCAGAAGAACTTCCCAGTGTTTGAAATCTCTTGAAGGATGAAGGAGCTGGCTTTGGCAAGACTTTTACGATGAAGGCTTTGGGAAAGTCCTACGCCATTCTGATAGCTTCTGCCATGGACACTGGCTTGGCATTTTTGACCAGTGTATCCAAGGGTTCGTTCATTCCCCAAATGAATCTGGCCATGAGTTGCTCTTCATCTAGAGGTGGTGAATATTTGAGTAGAAGAGCAAAGGCCTGGTGATATTCCGCGATGGTTTTTCTCCCCTGCTTTAGCTCTAAGAATTCGTTCTTTTTGGTTTCCAAAAATCCAGGGGACAAAATCTCTTTGTCAAATAGGTTTTAAGGTCAGTCCAGGATGACTGAGTATTTATGTCCAGACGGTTGGTGTCACAGTGGTTCCTCCATGCCACCCTGGCTGTTTCCGCTATTTTCAGCATGGCAAGAGCCATTTTGCTCCCCTCATTGTAGCCTGTGATGTCAAAATATTCTTCCATAGCTTCCACCCATTTCTCCATAGCCTCGCCCAGGTTCTCCCCTTCTCCTTTGAAGGGTCATGTGGCTGAGTCCTACGAAGAGCCTTGCGAACATCAGGGTCAAGCTCATCATCTTCAGAGAGAGGGTCTGGCTGATGACCACGGTTTCCTCATCTCATGATCTACCAAAAATTATATATTATTAAATTTTTATTTTGATATCATCCAAACAAGATCCTAAGACTTAAGAGGTTCGGAAAACAATTTCTTAAATAAGACAATGATCTTATTGGAGATCTATGAGATATGTCTGATATAACAGATTTTTCTTTAACAGTTCGTCCATAAACAATCACTTATACAATAGGGAATTTTTCTCTAGAAAACATTTCTTTATTTATATAAAAGTTGCAATATCTACATAGAGCAACTCGGCTCCAGAATTCAAAATCTCCTAGGGAGACGCATAAGACGACGGTACTAGGCCATAGCCATGCCCTGATACAAATGTTCACTTACTGAAAAGGGAGCTATTATCTTCTCCTTAGGAATAAAGCAACTAAGGAGTCTGTAGAGACTTGGCATGAAAGTCTGAAATTTTGAGGCGTCGAATGATATAGAATGACACCACGCACCATTTTTCAGCTTTAACAGAATCATTTGCCAATGAGAGGTTCTGCCTCAACATTGCACGCCGGTCACAAGAGGCATGGACATACTGCCCTGCAAACCACTTATGCTGTCGTCTCTCCATTGGGTCAGGAAAATATAAATCCTTGAAATGGCGTGTGAGTCTTGCTCGGCTTGTTCGAGTTGAAGCGAAAGAGATGAGATGCTCGAAGGCAAATGCAATCATATCTTGAGACTAGGTGAGGTCGAGAATACCAGATAAATAGGGAACTTCCATCTATAAAAATAATTTCTTTGATTAAAAATTCTTCTTTGAAGAAGCTTACGGAATGAAAATACATTATGAAAAATTCTTTTTCTGAGTTTTTATTATCAATTTCTGATAAGAAGTTTATCCTTATTAGCTTTCAACAATGCTCTGATACCAGCTGTGAGGTCCCTGCCCGTCTGCTCCAAGATCCTACCCCGACAGGCGGAAGCGACGTTGGCCTCCTGCATGGGGCTGCACACTAAGGGCCTCGCCCGCGGGCCCGGAAGACTCCCCTCGCCCGGAAGGCACGAGCAATTCCGCCAAGAAGGTGAAAAATCTTTTAACTAGGAGATTACTCTAACGAGTCAAGTCTTGACTAAATTAAACTGATCTAACCAAGCCTGAAGTCACATGGTTAGATCAAGAAGAGACTTGCACTTGGTCCATGGATTCACCGCTTTTTTCCTCATTTTCGAGGCACAGCCGATGATCCCTTCCCATAGAACAAGGTCTTCTTAGGATTTAAACTGATTAACGTAACTAATCGTTTCTAGTTGTTTCTCAGGAATCCCCATCCGGCCCATGGGTTAGCCAACCACCCGACCACTGAATTGGTGGGATTCCTTTATAAAGATTTGATTGGGTTTTTGCCCGGGTACCGAGGAAAAGAGTTCCCACGCCCCCAAGCCAGTGATTCATACAAAAATCAAATAGGCACACCACATACACACCCAATATGAAATTGCCATTTATAACAGATTTGACTGGCAATCTTTGAATAAAATCATAATATTTCCGATCATCATTTTCCAAAATTCCAAGTCCATTGTATTACAAAAATGAATCATCTAAACTCCCTGTTTGTTGAAGACCAGCTGGCCAACCAAACGAGATCGAGTATCAAATTTTTGCTCCCAAAAACCTTTCCTTTTTGTCCATCAGATATCTTCCGTACCCTCTAGGATCCTCCTTAGGTGTCCTAGCACTTCACTCAGGGACCGCTTCGTCAGCCCTCCCCTATCGTACCGGAAGCGTACCGGAAGTGGTCAAGACCTCAGTAGGCTTTGTCGCGGGGCGACGTCCCTTGACGACTCCCCACCGGCTGTTCCAATGAACCTCCTTTAGAAAAACATAAGCCAAATACTTCCTCCAGTATTCTAGTATAAAATAGCCCTTTGAATGAAGAACAGAGTTTCCAATGCAAGTGAGATTCTAGTTTGAGATTGGTTTCAAAGACCCTTTTTCCAATAATTCCCAGTTTCAATAATGAGGATCCTTGATCTCTCATGAGGGTAATCTACCCGTCCATTTATCCATTTATCCAACTAGATTCTTGGTGAGATTGGTCAGGGAAAAATTAGATTAGTTTTAGTAGTCTATTCTTTGGATTTAGTAACTGGAATTGGTCCCGAAGTTTTTGTCTGATTCAAATCGAGAGAAGGACAATTAGGTTTACTGTCCGACCTCACGTAGTCTAACTACATTCATTCAATTTAGTTATACCAGGATTACTTTCAACTAAACATCTAGTTTTTGTGTAAATATCCATTTAGTGATTTTACCAATTCAATTCTCCAAGATTTTCTTTTTCCCACATGAATTCTCAACCTTAATTCATTAGGTAGAATTATGATGGAAATTCATCTTTTGACGTTATAATTTAATTCAAATCCATCTTTTCTCAATTATCATGGAAATTCATCTTTAACCTAAAATATCAATACCTATTTTTTAGAATAAACTTGAAATCCTTCTTTTTCTCATTTCAATGAGTGCAATCCAATTAGCATGGGAATTCCTCTTTTTCCTAATTTAAATCTATTAAAATTCTTCCTAAAAATTACATAAGAATAACCATTAATTCCTTTAAGCTAAAAATTTCACTTTTCTCATCTAAACATTTGAATTCCAATATAGTAGGAATTCCTCTTTTATCGATTAAACTTATCTATGCAAAAAGATAAATTTAATTAATTTTTTCTCTTAATATTTAAATAAAAATCTCCATTAATTATTTTGCACTAGGAATTACACTTTCTTCATTTAATTAGTTGGATTCCAATATGGTGGGAATTCCTCTTTCATCATAAAAATTTATCTATACAAAATGATAAATTTAACTATCTTTTCTCTTAAAAATTAAATAAAAATCTTCATTAATTCCTTTTCACTAGGAATTATAATTTTCTTATTTAAATATTTGAATTTAAATATGGTGGGAATTCCTCTTTCATCATAAAAGTTTATCTATACAAAAGGATAAATTTAATTAAAATCTTTCATAAATTATACATTATTTTAGCATTCCAATTTTATTCTCTAAATCATTGGATTACATGGATTTCCAATGTCTTGGGAATTACTCTTTTAACATAAAAATAAAATATCAAAATTTCCTCTTTTTTCTAATTTACTAATTATGCATAATCATAAAATAAATTTCTTCATGATTACAATGAGAATCATTCAATCTAGGATGATAATTCCTAGAATATGGTAGGAAGTCCTCTTTTCATATTATGAATGAAAATGTTTTATGTGTTTATTTTACAAAAATTTTACCATAGCTGCGCTACTATTACTGATAATTCTCAATTGAATTGAGAGAATGAAGTTTAATATTATTAGTATGATTAGATTGACCACTAATTGGATCATTATCCAATTATGGATTGATTCATAATTTCTCTATGAAATAAATATCATAAAAGCATTAAAAAGCCATTATTTTGGCCTCCAATTAAACAAGCATAAAAATTACTTTTGGATTAGAGAAATGCTTTATGAGAAGCTTCATTTGGATTGAGAATAGGTCATAGGAATGACCTTTCTTTGGGGGGGGAGAGAGAAATGCATAAAAACCAATTAAAATTAAGCATAATTGGAAATTTATGTGTTTCTTTATTACAATACATTAAAACATTTCAATAATATTCAAAAGTCATTCAAATTAAAGCTTCTCAGGATTAAGAGGGGTTGAAAAGAAAGAAACATTTAGAAATTATAGAAAAAAGACCATAATCCACTCTTTACCTCCTAAATTGCTTGATTCTTTATTCACTGTAGAGGCCCCCAACCAATCAATTGGTTTGGTATGTCGTAGAAGTCACCAAGGAAGATTGAAGAGAGAGAGAAGCTCCAATCTCTTCAATTCTGTAGAGGTTTTTAGAGGATAATAGAAATTACGCTTAGTTTAGAGTAATACCGGCATAGTTTAATTCAAAGATATTAATACAAAGGAATGAGGGTTTATTTATAGGAGAGGGAGGCCACTAACTGAGTCCAACTGAGTTCTAGAATTTTTCACCTTCAGTTTGGCTGCTCAACGAATTTTCATGTCTCTAGAGAAGAGCATAATTAGATCCTAGGAGGCTTTTCAAAGGAGAGAGCAAAGATCCGCAGCGAAACATAAGACCATAATGATAATGGTATCAGATGAAGATCGAAAGAACGCAGCAAAAGAGAGAATTTGTGTTTACTTGGTTAAGCAATTGTCATCTTTTGGGAAGAAGATGGGCTTTGAAGTTATGGATGAGGTCTTACAGGATGCACGTTGTCGTGCCATGGCACGTCTATGGTGTGAAACCATGCATGTGACGCCATCAAATACAAATCCAGATGCATGGGGTTAAGTGGCATGATGAGTCATTATATGATGCCTGAGTACATATGTTCATATTGTAAATGAGGTTCAATGAGATGAGCTGAGGCTGAGCTAGGTCTTGAAGCCTCTGACAGTGTGGTGTGAATTGTGGAGTTTTTTTTTATGCTTATGGAGAATTTTGGAGATAGCAGACACCTTGTGCCTTGATAGGACTGGATTATGCTTGTGGGTTTGACTGCTTTTTTGATTCCATGAGATGGTGAATTGCTCATAAGCTGTGCCTATCATGGTTGAGTTGATATTAACACTGAGACAGAAAACTTTTATGGTACATAATGGTCGTGGTCATGATCATATGCTTCAGATGGCAAGGTCATATGTGTAATAAGGATGCCAAATGATGCTTTCTTTGATGTGGTGTGGGAAACCTTAGTAAGGTTATGGTGTGAAGAAGGTTGAATTTTTTTTAATGGTTATCACTTGAAAATTATATGCGTGGAATGGTAGGCGCAGTGAGAAAATTCAAAATGGGAAAAACGTATTTTTAGCTACAAAAGGTGGTGTGGGGCGCCGATTTCCTCGCGGGAAAGAGGAGAAAAACCAGAGAATTGCAAGCGGCGCTTATCAGAGAAGGATCTGCAGAAAAAAACCAGGGACAGAAGCATGTTCGACCAGAGAGCTTGATTTCATGCTATCAGCTGTCAATGGCATGTAGGGGCTTGAATTAAAGAGCAAAGTTATTACTTCCCATTGATATGCTTTCTTCAAAATCACAATTTCAGCTATGCGCCAGCTGTGCGCCGTCTGCAGCGAAGCATGGAATATAATTTTACAAAAGAAAATCGTATGAAATCCGCTCCCCCCGCCTTCAGATAAGTGAAAATTTGATAAAATTTCATTTTACTATCCTACCTACCACGTTTGAAAATTCGTGGTGTCAATAAACCTTTAAAGGTTTTGTAAATATAAAGTGGCTTGATATGAAGAGATGTGAGGATATTGCATCAAGAGACATGGAATCAAAGTATCAGAAATACAGCAAGGACTCTAGTAAAAATTGATTTTGTTTCTAACTTAGTGGATCTAGAATGCAGGCCATGGATTTTTTTTTTTAAAATCATGTGAATATGTTATAGTTATGCCATATATCATCTTGTGTTTGTGAGTTGTTGGAATTTTAAGCCAGATTTTCAGGTGATAAAGAACATTATGAGATGTTGGGAATGGTGACAGTGGATGTATGGAATGAAAAGGGTCACATGTATGTTGGAAATACTTAAAGGTTATGTTATGCCTACATGTGATTAGCTGGAAGGTTTTGGAAAAAGAAGCCAGTGAATCTATGCTTGGAAAGGGACAAGCATTTGGTACACGAATTCAAGGATGTATTGAGATGAATTGACACATGTATATGTCATAAAAAAATGGACTTGTCCTATGCTTCTTGGGAAATTTTGTATGTGAGTTTCCTTGTTAGGTTTGGTACCTACTCTCACAGCTAGAAGTCTCGGACTTTCCTGGCTATACCGCACACGTCACGACAGCTTTTTGGTGAACCCGACGTGAAACTGCTGGGGTGAGAGTGTGGTGAAATATACAGGGAAGCTATGGCTGAGACTTCTGAAGGTCAGGGGGTTCATTTTGACCCTGGGGTTATGCAGATGTTTCAGATGTTTACCATGTACATGCAACAGCAACAAGCTGCTGAGAGAGGACAAATTTCCACGACCAAAGCATTACAATCAATTGTGAAAAAGGTGGATCAATTTGATGGGAAGGACATCACGAAGTACCTGCGCAATTATATAAAGGAGATGGAGCTAAACAGGGTGACTGAGGAGGATATGGTTCGAAGTTTCGAGCTGGCATGTGTTCCTGAAATAAGAGAGCGCATAAGAGGATTGCAGACAGCACATGGTGGCAGAAATTAGGAGGAGTTCAAGCTTGCTTTAAAGGATGAATATTTCATGGAGGATTCTGAGCGAGTGACCAAACGAACTTTCTTGGAATGGGTCACAAAACCTAAAATGGGAATTTCTGCCACAGAATTGCTAAGAGAGTTTGAGAAGCGCTATGCCCAGCTGTCAAGGATAGAGCGTACAACTTTGGATAGAGAAAAGACAGAGCTCTTCTTACAAGCAGCTGGGAAAGATCTCCAAGAGAAATTGGAAATCCTCCTTGAGGATAAGGATACAGAGCAGGGATTAAAGAGTGATTGGAATGATGTTGAGGATGTAGTTACCATGTTAGCAAAGCGGCAGCGGAGGAGGGATAAAATGGTGATGGGTTCTGCAACCCCCATAACTGCTGTTACCCCTGAGAATCTACCCAAACCAGCTGCTACAATTCCAAAGGTAGATGGGCCGATGGATGAGCTTATCAAGGGTATGCGTGACCTAAAATTGAAGATGTCCAGGATTGAAGAAAAAGGTCTACCATTGGGGCAGGCTTCTATGCAAAGGCCTCAAAGCAAAGAAGGGTTTACATATAGATGCATATGGTGTGATGACCCAGAACATGCAAAGAAGGATTGTGTTAGCTATAAAGAAGCTCTTAAAAATCAACTTGTGTTTTTCAAAGATGGGAAAATCCATCTTACGGAGACTGGTCTTCCATTGAGTACAAACTTTGGGAAAGGAGGGATGAAAAAGCTGGTAGAGGATATGGCTGCTAGTCATGCCATTTCTATGGTTGAGGCAGCAACCTATGGATTAAAGGTTGGTCAATTAAAGCAGGGATTTGAGAATGATGAGGATTATGAGAATGAGGATTTTTGGCCATCAACAATGGAATTAATTGCGTCAAAGAAAGTGTCAAAGCAAGCTTTGCATGAGGCAGGTGATTGTATACGTCTTGAGACTGGCTGGGAGGAGCCTGTGGATTCTTTATCTATTCATGCCTATATTGCCAAATGCCAAAATAATGAGGCACAGGTAGAGGAGAAGCGTAAAAGGGAAAATGAGGAAGGAGGGCCATCAAAAAGAGTTACACGTGGAAGTGAAAAGAAGGATCCTGGGCCATCACATATGCCTCCACAGCATAGCAGACCTCCACGGGATGTTTCAATGGAAGAAGTGCCAGCAAAAATGAGGGAGAAGGGTAAAGGGAAAAGTCCACTCTACAAGCTTCAATCTGATATTGAAGTTGCAACAGATCTCAAAAAGGTGCTTGAAGAGAGGATTCTAAACAGCAGAGTGGAATTTACACTTGGGGATTGCAAAGAAAGAATTTCATGATGAGATAATTGATATTATACGAAGAAAAAGGCAGTCCATAATTGCATCTATTCCATCACAAGGGGAGGCAAGCACTTCCAAGACTCATGGAGTACAGGTACAGAAAAAGGAAGAGAGAGAAAATGTGGTGGAATGTAATCACTCTGCTGACGGGGCACGACAAGTGCGCTTTGTGGAAGAGGATGATGAAAAAGAAGTTCTTACAAAAAGTCATTACTCCAGGAGTCATTGGGCAAGAGCAACCACTGAAACCCTTGTCAAGATAGGTGATTTGGAAGAGCCATATGTCGCTCTAATTGATCATGGGTCTGAAATAAATCTTATGGCTAAAAATCTCTACAACAAATGTAAATGGCCAATGGATGTGGATCATGGGTGGATGATTAAAGCAGCTAATAACTCATCTGGAGAACTTTATGCAGCATGTCCAAATGTAAGGGTAACTATAGGGGATGTGAAAGATGATCAGAACTTCTTTGTTCAGGAGATGTCATCGTATCCCCTTATCCTTGGGCAACCCTACATTACAGCTGTGAGGATGGAAACAAAGGTTTTGGATGATGGCTCGGCATATGCAAGAATAAGGAGTAAAGATGGCAAAAAAGCTGTTCAGTTTTTGACAGTTTGCATTAACAATGAAAGGAATCGTGAGTCTCTTCAAGCACAGTCACTCCCAAAGATAAATAGAGAATTTATGAATTACAGGGAAATGAGGGATTTTGGCCAGGTGCCATTGTAAAGCGGGATTCCAATGGTACAAGGGAAAGTGAGTTCTCGCAGGACTCAATCAATGTAAATAGCTTTTCAGCAAATTTTCAGGGATTCTCCAGCTATGGGTCACTAGTTTTTGTAAAAAGCAAGGATTTGAAGCGTGGCATGCGAAAACATATACAAAATGAATAAAAAAGTTTTGAGCAGTGTGGTCTTTTGGGGAAGAATGAGTTTATTTTAGGGGTGCTTGATGAGGTATCATTTGTAGATACTATGGATGTGCTTTTTGATATGGGAAGAGCATGCTTACAGGGTGGAAATGAAATGATAGAGGTGTCATCTGTGGAGATGTATGATATAATCCAGGAATTCGAGGGGGTGGAATGTAAAAACATGAATTGCGAGATGGATGCTCATGTTGATACAAAGTACAAAACGGTTGCAAAGAAGGTGAAACCAGTTGCCTTGCCCTTGCCACCAGGAAGCAAGGAGAAGATAGATGAAGCTTCTATGCAACCAAATCTTAGAGATCCGAAGAAAATTGGGCATAAATTTACTCAAGAAACTCTAAAAGAGCTGAAGATTGGTGAGAAGGATTTTCTGTTGCCAGTTGAAAGGGAATGCTTTGAGGAGATGCTTGTAAAACATGGGAAAGCCTTTGCTTTTCAGCCGCATGAGATAGGCTGTGTTGATCCAAGTGTAACAGCACCAATGGTGATCTTTACTGTTCCACATGTGCCCTGGAACCTGCGGCCAATTCCAGTACCAAAGGCTCTCTTGCCAAAGCTGATGGAATTACTAAAAGAAAAGATTAGGATGGGAATCTTGGAGCCATCATGTGCCCCATATTCCAACAAATGGTTTACTGTGCCAAAGAAAAATGGGACATTGCGCTTTATTCAAGACATGCAACCTATAAACAAAGTCACAATTAGGAATGTGGGAGCAGGTCCGATTGTGGATGAGTTTGCAGAAGCATTTGCAGGGAAAGCTATATACTCCATGGGTGATCTATATTCGGGATATGATCAGTTCCAGCTGGATATACAAAGCAGGGACTTGACCACAATGAGAACTCCTTTGGGATTAGTAAGGATGTGTACCTTACCACAGGGAGCCACCAACTCAGTGGCACATATGATGAATGGAATGAATAAAGTCTTACGAGACTTCATACCACAAAAAACTATGCCATTTTTGGATGATGTGCCAATAAAGGGCTGTGATGAGAAAGACAAAGATGAGGATTTGGATTCAAAAGGATGCCGCAAGTTTGTGGCGAATCATATAAAGGATTGTGATATGATTCTATCCAGGCTTGAAGAAGTGAATCTTACTTTATCTGGGCTGAAATCAGTGTTTGGAGTTGGTGAAGTGCTAATAGTGGGACATCTTTGTAGTACTAGTGGACGCCGACCTTGTCCAGCCAAGATAGATGCAATACAAAGAATGAAAGAGACATGCATTAATGTCACAGAGCTGAGGAGATTTCTTGGAGCATGTGTCTTTTATGTTATTTGGATCCCACATTATGCACATGTAGCAGATCCTCTTTATCAACTTTTGAGGAAAAATCAAAAATTTCTGTGGAGTGCAGTACATATTAAAGCTATGCGGAAGCTGAAATGTTTGCTCCAATCATCACCCACTCTGAGAAAGGCAGATTATGAGTGTGGCAGGCCTGTGATTGTTACAGTTGATACTAGTCCTACTGGGATAGGATGGGCAGTAGGGCAAGATGATGAGGATGATCACAGGTATGTAATCAGATTTGGAGCAAAGGTATTAAGCTTTCGACAACGAAAGTATCCACAGATCAAGAGAGAGTTATGGGGAATAGTCACTGCTCTAAAATGTGAAAAAGAATATCTTATTGGGGCATCTGTACTTGTGGAAACTGATTGCTTGCCACTTCTTGGGATGATAGCAAGTTGTACCACTCCAGATATTGCTATGCTTAGGTGGATTGCTTATATCAAGTCACTAAATCCTGAGTTTGAGCATATTGCAGGAAAAGATAATCCAGTTGCAGATATGCTATCAAGAGCCAGGTATGAAGATGAGAAAGAGATGATTAGTGACATTGATGATATGGGTACAAAGTTCTATACTACAGCATATGCAAAAGGGGAGCATATTTGCCTATCAAATGCACTTGAGTCTTTTATTGAGGAAATATATGAAGGAGATTGGTTGCTTATTGGTCAATATTTGAGTACTCTGACAAGGCAAGAAAATTGGTCTGACTCAGAATTTAAGAGGATCCGCAGAAAAGCATATGGTTATTTCCTAAAGGATGGTTACCTCTGGAAGCAAGCAGAGGAATGCTATGCCACAGAGAGTCATATGTGATAAAGAGACTCAAGGAAAGCTTGTGAAAGAATTCCATGAGAGTCTTTGGGCTGGACATAGAAGTGTGTGGGCCACCTTTACCAAAATAAAGGAAAAATATTGGTGGAAAGGAATGTACAAGGATATTTCCCAATATGTGGAAACATGCATGGTATGTCAAATGTACTCAAATGTGCGACATCGTGATGGATTGCAACCAACCTACCCACCTGCCATGCACTATAAATGGGTAGTGGATCTAGTTACAATGCCTTTAGGAATTTGGCAGATGCGGTATATAGCACTTGCAAGAGAAGATTTGACAAATCAGGTAGAGGGGCGTGCTCTTAGAACAAAGAGTACGGAAACAGTATGCAAATTTCTCTTGGAAGATGTGATCTGCCGGTAAGGTTGTGTTGGGAAAATAACAGCTTATAGGGGTGAGCTAGATGTTGAAGAAGCAAGGGAATTCTTCTCTAGAATTGGTATCAAACTGTCCCTAACATGTGCTTACAATCCTGAGGGCAATGGGAAAAGTGAGCGAGGACATCCTCCAATCATTAAAGCTTTGGCTAAGGCATGCAGAGAAAGAATGCGAGAGTGGCCAAAGCTGCTACCATATGCCTTGTGGGCTGACCGTACAACTCATAGCTCAGTGACAGGATACATGCCTGCAGAATTAATGTATGGTCAGAAGCCAGTGATGCCAGTTGAAGAAGTAGTTCTAACTTGGAATGTATTGCCCTGGGTGGAAGGATTGAGCAGAGATGACCTCCTTGCATTGCGAATAAGACAGTTGGAGAGGAGGCCTGAAGATGTAGAGCTTGCTAAAGCTCGCTTGAAAGATGCAAGGTTGAAAAATAAAGAAAGATTTGATAGTAGACACAGACTCCGGCCAAAACCTATTGAAGAAGGTGATTGGGTTCTAATGTATGATAGTAGCCTTGACAACCCCAATTCACTGTTCAAAGAAAATTTGCAAAAAGATGGTTTGGCCCTTACATTGTCAAGCATGTACATGGAAATGCCACCTATACTCTGTGTGAGCTTGATGGAACAGAAATAAAGAATCTTGTGGCAGGCAAAAGAATCAAGATATTTAAAAGAAGGCATGATAGGGATCCTTTTGATTCACAAGAGACTCAGGATGAGAGGCTTGACAGTGGTAGTATGGATATGGTTGAAGAGGAAGAGGATAATCTTCCTGGTAATGCAGAAGATGAAGACGACATCCAGTTATATGTGGACCTTGATGATGATTTGGCACATACCAGAGGATGTGCAGGTTTAGAGGGGGTGGATGTCGTGCCATGGCACGTCTATGGTGTGAAACCATGCATGTGACGCCATCAAATACAAATCCAAATGCATGGGGTTAAGTGCCATGATGAGTCATTATATGATGCCTGAGTACATATGTTCATATTGTAAATGAGGTTCAATGAGATGAGCTGAGGCTGAGCTAGGTCTCGAAGCCTCTGACAGTGTGGTGTGAATTGTGGAGTTTTTTTTAATGCTTATGGAGAATTTTGGAGATAGCAGACACCTTGTGCCTTGATAGGACTGGATTATGCTTGTGGGTTTGACTGCTTTATTGATTCCATGAGATGGTGAATTGCTCATAAGCTGTGCCTATCATGGTTGAGTTGATATTAACACTGAGACAGAAAACTTTTATGGTACATAATGGTCGTGGTCATGATCATATGCTTCAGATGGCAAGGTCATATGTGTAATAAGGATGCCAAATGATGCTTTCTTTGATGTGGTGTGGGAAACCTTAGTAAGGTTATGGTGTGAAGAAGGTTGAATTTTTTTTAATGGTTATCACTTGAAAATTATATGCGTGGAATGGTAGGCGCAGTGAGAAAATTCAAAATGGGAAAAACGTATTTTTAGCTGCAAAAGGTGGTGTGGGGCGCCGATTTCCTCGCGGGAAAGAGGAGAAAAACCAGAGAATTGCAAGCGGCGCTTATCAGAGAAGGATCTGCAGAAAAAAAACCAGGGACAGAAGCATGTTCGACCAGAGAGCTTGATTTCATGCTATCAGCGACTGTCAATGGCATGTAGGGGCTTGAATTAAAGAGCAAAGTTATTACTTCCCATTGATATGCTTTCTTCAAAATCACAATTTCAGCTATGTGCCAGCTGTGCGCCGTCTGCAGCGAAGCATGGAATATAATTTTACAAAAGAAAATCGTATGAAATCCGCTCCCCCCGCCTTCAGATAAGTGAAAATTTGATAAAATTTCATTTTACTATCCTACCTACCACGTTTGAAAATTCGTGGTGTCAATAAACCTTTAAAGGTTTTGTAAATATAAAGTGGCTTGATATGAAGAGATGTGAGGATATTGCATCAAGAGACATGGAATCAAAGTATCAGAAATACAGCAAGGACTCTAGTAAAAATTGATTTTGTTTCTAACTTAGTGGATCTAGAATGCAGGCCATGGATTTTTTTTTAAAAATCATGTGAATATGTTATAGTTATGCCATATATCATCTTGTGTTTGTGAGTTGTTGGAATTTTAAGCCAGATTTTCAGGTGATAAAGAACATTATGAGATGTTGGGAATGGTGACAGTGGATGTATGGAATGAAAAGGGTCACATGTATGTTGGAAATACTTAAAGGTTATGTTATGCCTACATGTGATTAGCTGGAAGGTTTTGGAAAAAGAAGCCAGTGAATCTATGCTTGGAAAGGGACAAGCATTTGGTACACGAATTCAAGGATGTATTGAGATGAATTGACACATGTATATGTCATAAAAAAATGGACTTGTCCTATGCTTCTTGGGAAATTTTGTATGTGAGTTTCCTTGTTAGGTTTGGTACCTACTCTCACAGCTAGAAGTCTCGGACTTTCCTGGCTATACCGCACACGTCACGACAACGTATTGCAAAATACGTTGAGGGATGGCATGCCAACTCAGATATGGTTCGTGCATTCAAAGAGTCTATGTACTTGATTAAGGCTCCAAAATCAAGTGATGAACTTTTCGTAAAGAGAGGTGCGTTAATTTGTTTGACAAGTGCAATAAATTGTTATGAAGATATTACCATTACATGCGTTGCTGCAAAGCTACTAGATATACATCCTAGAAATTTATTTGAAGCCCAAAAGAGGCTTTGTTCTAATGAAGGTGAAAGTTCATTTTACGACTAGATATGTGTAAGCGCCAATGCCCTTTAAGCAAGTTTGATGAGGTCAAAGATTTAGTTCATGCCTTTTGGACCGAGAACACTCGTGTTTCTCCAAACAAGAAGGATATCTGTCGTCAACGGATCGGAAGATGCACCTATGAAAAACATCCAATCCACTTTCTTGATGAGACACAAGTAAGTTGCCTATGCAAACTATATAGATGCAAAAAAGTTTGTTTTTTAGTATCGATTTTTTCTTATGTGAATATTTTCAGCATTTGCATGAGTTATACTTCTCTAGACCTGAAAATGCAACATGCCTTTGTTCTTATGTTGCTCTTGAAAGCATAGAAGTATGATTATGTAAAGCACTACACATTCAATTTGAATGGTGATGTTGAACCACTACATAGGTGCTTTGAAGCATTGTGCATGAGCTTGACTCAATCTACATGGTGCTTTGCAGTACTTCATATATGCTTGATTCAATGTGTGGTGCTTTGAAGCTTTGCACATGCAAGATGATGTACTAGACTCAATATGCATGGTGCTTTGAATCACTACACAAATGCATGGTGCTTTGAAGTACTGCAAATGAGCTCAATGTTGTGCTTGACTTAATCTACAGGTTCTTTAAAGCACTACACATATGCTTGATTCTTTTTACATGGTGCTTTTACTCACTACACATGTTCTCATGAAAGAAGTTGAATATTTTAAAAGCTCAATGATAAGCTTGACTCAATCTGGATGGTGCATTGTTGAAGCACTGCAAAAATGCTTTATTCAATGTGCATTGTGCTTTGAAGCATAACATAGAAGCTGAATGTTATTCTTGACTCAATCTACAGGGTGCTTTGCATCATTGCACATATGGTTGATTCATTCTGAATGATGCTATTGAAGCACTGCAGATATGCTTTAAAGGATTACACATATGCTTCATTCATTCTGAATGGTGCTTTGAAGCACTCCACATGTGCTTGATTCATTCTGAATCGTGCTTTGAAACTTTGCATATGTGGTTGATTCATTTTGAATGTGCATACATATTTCATGCTTTTTTTATTATGATGCATTTCATAACAGTAATAAATTTTCTACTTCTTATGTTTGCAAACAGATTTGTTTTTGAGATTCAAAGCTACAAACCCACAGTTGGTTATTGGTCAGCATAGTTTTCAAGCCAATCTTTGTGCATAAGCTAAAAGATAGAAACACTTGTTGTTGCATCAAGCATATGCAGATGATATATCTCAAGGAGGCAGCCAATCACATTCGGACATCCTCATATGGACACTATGGACGATCGTGTGGATGCAATTGCAGGATTTGCTTTAAAGTTGACATGGTTGGGAAGTGTGCTGCCAATGAGCATGTCTTTAGTGGGATCACATAGATTTGGGAATCTTCTGTGTGTCCCAAACCCTCTCATTCTGCATTTCACAAGCTAGGATGCCTAATGGGTGAGTGCAAATTGTGTGGACCAAAAAGGAAGCTGGATATTTGTCTAACTCAGTAAGAAAGTTCCATGAAAGTATGCAATGCAAAAATCTTTGAGGACATTATTGTGGGTGCTGACAATGAGGGTAAAGCAAAAGTAAGAAAGGTCCTCTCTTGTTGTGCTGATGTATGGAAGATGCAGAAAGTTCACACCACTAAACAGTTCATTGCACATAATTTTGTGTACAGGTGGCAGGCTAGCACTAACATGCTCCTCATGCTGCTCTTGAACCTCTGCAATCTTGGTTGAACCTACATATGAACATCAACACACTACTATGTAATTCACAAAATTAGGTCATTATCAAATACAAAAAAAGAGAGACATGTTTCAAATACACAATAGAGACATAAAGACACATGATTTTGAAAAAGATTAATACATTAAAGATAAATTGTCAGTACATGAGGTGGCAATGATTCCATGGTAGAGGATGCACGATTCTTAGAGGTTACAACTAGAGATGATAAGAGGTGTCAATGATGCCAGTGCACACGCCCCCCCACACAGGCCTGGTCAATCACATACTAGGATACAGATTTCCTAGATGACTTGCATCTCCCGGCTGCAACCATAGATGACAAGTACACATCTTCTTCATCCTCATTTTACCAACAATAAGTGCTTCTTTGGGGGGATCCTAATTCCTTTCACTTGGGAAGACTGCCAATGTACATAGCATGTCACCTAGTTTAGGGGTCTTCACATGCCTTGTTTTGATAGACTGCCTCACGTCAGTCATCTCCATCGTCTTGCCATCTCCCACTACACTTCCATGAGAATATGTGACTGGAAAAAGTCAAGACAACAGATTAATCTTCAAATCCTTCAAAACAACAACATAGCAAAACATATTAGTTCACATACATTTAAATGGTGTGAGAGCTTCATTCAATTTATCACCAGAGTTGTCCTTGAAGTCCTCAGGCATATATGTTTCGCATATAATTTGCAAGAGAAGAATAAACACATAAGCAAACATAAAAATTCAAAAATTCTAAATGTGCATCCGTACAAACAAGCATAAAAGAAATTATTCAATACCTAATGCATTGGCACACTCTTTACCCATAGCATCAAGACCTAACATCCTTAAGGTCCTGTCGGGAACAATCTCGTCGCACTCTAGAGCTACACATTTCTTTACCTCCACACACATGTGTTGGCACGGCAAGGAAAACACCTCGAGTGCACATGCGTTGAAGGCATGACCACACCCACAGTACTCACTACAGCCAAAAATGCTTATACTCTCCCACCATTCCACATGCGGAGCTAAAAAAAGAGGCCAAGCCAGGATACAAGCACTTCCATTAGCCTTATTCTGTAGCTCCGACACAAACTTGAAATTCAATCTTGCTTTTTCTAGAGTTCTCTCTTTGGCTTCCAAAGTAGCCTGCCCCATAGAGTTCACCATAATCAAAGAAACATGAAATCTATATGCACATCAGTACTACCACCATGTGATTGAATCAAGCATACGCGCAAAGCTTCAAACCACCATGCAGAAGTAGTGAAGCACAATATTGAGCTAATGTGCTATGCATTAAAGCACCATGCCCATTGAAACAAGCATTTGTGCAGTGCTTCAAAGCACCATCCAATATATCATCTTACATGTGCAGTGCTTAAAAGCACCATGCAGATTAAATGAAGCATATGTGTAGTCCTTCAAAGAACCATGCAATAGGGAACCATATGTGCAGCAGTCAAGGATTTCACTGACGTAAACGAAAACATGTGAACATGTTAATAACATATGTTAATAACACAAAAAATCTTGTGATCACATGTTATATTCACAAAGCTTTCACAAGGGCCTAAAAAAATTATCTTTGTCGGGCATAAAAAATCTTCTTAGGTGGCCACTCACCTGCTATTATGTGAAGATGGTAAGATGAGAACATGTGAATAGCTTATTCCCATGTGTAGCCAAGCTTTTAAGGGGTTCCCAAATGGCAAGTGACCTATTATTTTGTGAACGATAACATGAGAACATGTGAATAACTTGTTCACATGTGTTATTATCACAAAAAATCTTATGATCACGTGAATATTAAATCCCTGGCAACAGTGCTCCAAAGCACCCTACAAATTTGTAAGATTCCTCCCTCTAACTTTTGAGGTGTAAAGGTGCAAGAACCTCCCCTTCTATTCTTGAAATTATTCCCCTCTTTGAAATAGAAGAAAGATCTTGTTTTACCCTGTTTTGGCCTAGAGAGAGAAAATATCTAGAGAGAGATAATCCAAAATTAAGATATCTTTGGATATAAAAATCCTCCTAGTGTCTAAAATGGATTCCCCTGAAATAGAAATTCAAAATGAACTTTCCAAGGTGCATTAGGAATTAATTGAAAATATGTATAAGGGACCTTAGCCTAAGGGTCTACATTTTCAGAAATTTTTGGATTATGGTCCAATTAAGGTTCCAATGGGCCAATTGGATTAATCCAAGTGTTGGGATGAAATAAATCCAAAAGAATAAAAGAAAATACCCAAAAATGAATAAATGATCACATAAGATGAAGAGTTGACTGAGTACAAGGTTTATTAGTTAAAAATTATGAGATATTACTATAAAAATGAGTTATTTTAGAATAATGATGCATTTTTGACACCTTGGTAAGGAGAGGGGGACTCTTGAGGTAGGCGCCTATTTCACATGTGTGGAAGGGTTTGTAATTCAAAAAAATTGTGATATTTTTGTCTCTCCTCTCTCTTGGATCAAACCAAATCAAAAAGAGAGCCAAACTGGTCCAAATCTTGTCCAAATTGAGTCAAGCTGAACCTGGAAAATTCTAGAACCCAATTGGACTTGGTCACTGGCCTCCCTCACCTATAAATAGACCCTTAGTCTTCTGTAAAAAAATATGTGAGCTATACCATGCGAGTATTACATTAAAATAATCATATTTTCTATTATCCCTTAAAAATGAGAGCTTGGACCTTCTCTCTCTCTTCAACAACTCTTGGAGCTTTCTTCTCAACTTGCTAAACCAATTGATTGGTTGGGGGGTTCACTTCTAGAAAAATAAGCAAGCTAAACCTCGAGGTAAGAAAATATTTTATGGTTTTTGTTAATATTCTCAAATGATTTCTCTTCTCAACCACTCTCAAGCTTGAGAAGTTTCTAATTGGTTGTTTTAAATTCAAATCAAGCTTTCCCTAATAATTTTAATGATGAGTAATCAAGAAAAAGTTAATCCTTATGCTTAATTAGAATGCTTCTTATGTATATCTCTCTCTCCGAAAAGAATAGTCATTCCTATGGCTAATTCTTTAGCAAAAGAATGCTTCTCATTGATAAATTCTTATTTCAAAACCAAACTCTAAGCTTGTTAGGCTAGAGGATACGAAAATGGTATTTTTATGCTTTTATGTTAACAAAATAATGGTAAATTCTTTTAGATTATTATAAGTAGTTAAAAAACTACTTTAATTGATTCTAAATGTGGAAGGGTAGAGCATGTCTTAAATCATTCATGGTATCAAAGTATTCCACGAATTGAAGCATGGAAGTATATTGATCGGTATGGAGTGTATAACATATGGATTGGAAAATCACTATACAAGTAAGATCATTGTTAGAAAATGGTTTGTTGGATTTATTAAATAGAACACTTAAAATTCCAATGCATTCAACTGCTCCTAAACCTTCTTAAACCTAGCTAAAGCATACTACAACTTGTGCCCATTTCATCAAAAGGAGCTTACAAAGTCCTCAGGTGAATACTTTTGGTAAATAAACATCTATCCTTTAATACATTATTCTCATCAACCTTGCATGCATAATGAGTGCATACTAAGAATGGAAGATGACTCTAGCACACTCTTATATGTTCTTTTATATGTGGAACAAGGAATACAAATTTGATCAGCTTAAGTTCTCACGACAAAAGACCGTAGAGTGTTTTTTCTCTATAGCATCTACACTTTTTGAACCAAATTATTCACTTGCTAGAGTTGTATGGACAATGTGTTGTGTTCTTACAATAGTTATTGATGACTTCTTTGATGTGAAAGGCTTTTTAATAGAGCTTACCAGCTTTTTAGATGCAGTTAAAAGGTATATATTTGTCTTCAGGCATACAACAAGTACGTGAAATATATATCCGTGATGAACAACTCTTTTCTATAGATGGAATCAAAAAACTTTGTTTTTCTTATAGTTGGGATCCTAAACTAGCTAAAAACTTCTCCCAAGAAATGAAGATATTATTCATGGGTCTATACAACATATTGAACAATGTTAGCCAAGAGGCTTTTGTAGCTCAAGGACGTGATATTACCTCTCACTTAAGGCACTCTGTAAGTCAAATTTTAATTCTTTAACTTTCTTAACAGTTTTTCGTTTACATATACTTATGTTATCATTGTGGGTAAGATGGCTCACCTCTTTACTCATTGAAGCAAAATGGAAGTTTTCCAATCGCTCTCCATCACTTGAAGAATACATGGAAAATGCAACAACATCAATAGGAATAGAGCCAATAGTGGAGCCCACTATATTATTCATGGGTGAAATGCTATCAGAAGAGGATGTCATGCATGAGGATTATTTTGTCATTATGGATTTACCAAACAAAGTGGAATGACTTAGTAATGAAATTCAAGGTTTTAAGGTAAGTAATCTTAATAATAGAAATTACAAAATTATAAAGTTCCACATAAATAACAATTGAAACATCTAAAAAATCATAAGAGTTTATATATTGTATCATAGAAATGTTGCATGGGATTTGCAGTATTTTAGAAATATGTACTTGAGAGATACACGTGTGACAAATGTTGATTCATAACCATTCTTGCCTTTATGATGTAGAGAGAAAATAGTCAAGGAACGTGGTCAGGTGTGACCGTTTATTTAAAAGAAAATCCCAAGGCCACAAAGGAGGATGCAATAAATTATTTGAAGTCCTCAAAACAACATGCCATGTTATTATTAGTCAAAGAGTACTTAAGAGATACAAATCTTCCAAGGCAATGCAAATAAGTCCACTTGAATATGGCTAAGATCTTGAACTTTTTTTATGCCAAAACAAATGGAATATCATCAATCACTGAGATGGCTCGATTTGGCAAAACAGATGGATTATCATCAATCACTGAGATGGTTGAATATGTCAAAACTACACTTTACATAAAAATATCTTGATATATATGCATGTATAGCTCTTTCTAAAACTATATGTATCATACCTTCTAAACCTGTAATAACTAGTCCATTGAGGTCGTTATAATATGAACTCTACAAAGGGAAGAAAATATTATTTGAACTCTCCATCATCAATTTTCTGAAATAGTTTTACCAAAGTATCATAGAGTACCATGAGGAAGCATCTAGATGTTTTAAATACACTTTCTCTATACTCAAAATAGTGCATAAGAGTAATCTTATCTAGTTTTGTATTTTCTAAAAAGTAATTATAAAGACATTTAAGGTATAATGTATATCATAAACTCTTAAAAAATCACTTTAAGAGAATATGTGAGAACTATAATTATAAAGATGTTTAAGGTATAATGTATATGAGGAACTCTTCAAAAATTATAAAGATGTCTATGAGAAACTTTAAGGTTTTGTATTTTGTGATTATAAAGCTGTTTAAGGTATAACGTACATGAGGAACTCTTCAAAAAATCACTTTAAGAGAATATATGAAAAGTACGAGAAATTCTCACTATAAGAGAATATATCAGAAAACTATGAGAAATTCTCACGATAAGAAAATGTATGAATACTATGTTTTTTGCATGTCTTATTGGAGTAGGCAAAGTTTTGGGATGAATCATGTAAGCTGGTTTAGCCAAAACTTTGGGATGAATCATGGACTGTGATATAACTCTTTAAGGTAGCTTATTAAGTAAACATATAAAAGTAATTTTTATGTAAGCATCAAAATTTATGGGGGATCACAACCCTTTTTTTGCATTGAAAATAACATCAAGAAGGGGAAATAAATTATTGCTTGTAACTAAACTCACAAAAAAAGTTAAATTTTGTTGAATTTTGGTGTTTGACTACAAAAGAGAAACTATAACAACTATTTACATATTTTGGTGTTTTACTATAAAAGAGAAACTACAAAACCTATGTACATATTTGTTAATTGATTGTTGTGGTGTCATATTTATTAAGAAGATTGTTGTTGCCATATTAAAAACTATGTACATATTTTGGTGTTTTACTATAAAAGAGAAACTATAAAATCTATGCACACATTTGTTAATTGATTGTTGTGGTGTCATATTAATTAAGAAGATTAAATGGACAGCTAAATTACGCCAATAAATGAATTTATAAACCACTTGCAAGAAGTACACAAACTTAAAATCGTACACAAACCACTTGCAAGTAGACAAACTTGAAAGTGTTAGATCTCTTAAGGGTCAAAGTAGAAGGTGTTATGCTATTTTGGCTTTCAAGCATGGAAATCTAGCACCTTTTGAAGGTTTTATTTTTCCTTTTAAAAGGTTGATAAAATTCATTTTTTTTACAAAGGACATTTTTCTAGTCTAAAGGATACATTTCAAAAAGACCTTTCAGGTTTACGAAAAAGTGATGGGGCATTCATTTGAAGACGTGGGCACCTCTGAACCTTTGTAACTATCATAACTAGAGTAGGGTGCCACTTAGTTCTGCATGCTTTGTTGTTCACAGGTAGAGCTAAGCTTTTCTTGCCCTACATGCTTCCTTCCAAACTCCCTCTAAACATTTCAGGCCATTTCTCCTACATGCACCCTGTTTTTTAAGCTAGAGAGAGAGAGAGAGAGAGAGGCACCGCAAGGTTACTTAGCAGGGGATACCTCTTTTAGAAGATGCCTAAGCCTACTAAGTCATCTAAGGAGGCTGGTCACAAGAAGAGGCTTCCCATTACTGAGCCATTGTAGAGCACATTTTGCAAGACAACTATAGATTTTGCAGTAATCCATGGTCTGTCAATTGTCGGTAAGGACCCATGATAGATTCGGGAGATTTCACAAGCTGATTGGACCAATGTGTTTGCATGTCCAATGCTGCACCCTGGACACAAAATCAAGCATGATGAAGTGAGGGAAGAGTACCACGAGGATTTAATGCTCCTCGATTGGAATGTCTACCCCAGGAGCTTCCTAACAATGGTGAGTTGCATGTCTACTTTGCAAAGGGGTTTGCACTTGAGTGGTGGAAGGTTGCACACCAGAACAAATCAATTGGGCTCACTTTGTAGAGGAAGCAATGAATTGGTTACAGAAGCACAATCAGTTGGAAGGCAAGATGGACAGGTGGTAGTTCAAGGAGAACAGGGTTCTCAAGAGATTGCAGGGTACTTCTACCATGGGGTCAATTCCTCGCTCCGACTACCTGCAACAACCAAGTGCAAGTTATCGTGGTTTCTCTACAAAAGTGTGCCTTACAAAGGAATAAGAAGACCCCCTTAATGAAATGGTGGTCTCCATGGGCTAGAAGATATTAGATTTGGTGTCAGAGATCGAAGAAGCGAGAGGATCACTGCAAGAGGTGTAAGGCAAACAATGCCTTACACTTTGCAAAAGGTTCACTCAACCAAAAGAGCAATTTTGAGGAGATCTAGTCATTGCTTGTTGGAATGCAAGGTGTCTCTCATATAATCTCAAGGGTCCATCATTTGTTTCCAAATGAGGATGAGAACGTGAGCTTGAAAACGAAGGTTGTAGTTGCTAAGGTACCATATCTATCTCTTCTTTTTGGTGTAGCTATCTTTCCTTAGTTGTATTTAAACGTCATGTTAGACTGCACTTGCAAGATGATCAATATACATTGAGCTATGAAGCATTGCTGCACATATGTTTGATTTCGTGCTTTGAAGCACTACACATGCAATATAAAATGTGCTGGATAGTGCTCTGAAGCAATGCTGGATAGAGCATGGTGATTTAAAGCACAACACATGATCTCAGTGATGTGCTTTAATCAATCTTCATGGTGCTTTGAAGCACTGCTTGCCTCAGAAAATCTACTGGGTGGTGCTTTGAAGCCTTGCACAAATGCTTGATTCTATGTGCATGGTGCTCTGAAGCACAACACATGAGCTCAATGATGTGCTTGATCAATCTGCATGATGCTTTGCAACACTACACATATTCTTGCTTCTTTCTGCATGGTTCTTTGAAGCACTGTACATGCAAGATGATGTGCTTGACTCAATATGCATTGTGCTTTGAAGCACTACATCACATATGCTTGACAATGTGCATGGTTTTTTGAAGCACTACACATGCAAGATAATGTGCTGGATAGTGCTTTGAAGCACTGTACACATGCTTGTTTTAATGAGCATGTTGCTTTAAAGCACATCACATAAGCTCAATGATATGCTTGACTCAATTTTGAAAGATCCCTACCCCCTCCGTGCAACGAATTCGGGGATGCTAGCAGCGGAAGTAGCACTTCTTACATAGGGCAGAGCCTCTCACTCAGGGCCTCGCCCACGGATATCCGGACAAGAGACTAATCCCTCAGTTTTTTCGAACCCGAAAAAACTTCCCTCACCCAGAAAGCACGGGCGATTTCTCCAGGATATTTTTATTCTAACGTAGTAAAGAGCCTTAACTAACCAAACTGATCCGACACCGAACCCGTAAGTCACATGGTCAGATCAAGGAAGAGACTTGCACTTGGATCATAGAGACCAATGCTTTTTTCCTCATCGGAGAGGCACATTCGTTGATTCTTTTCCATAGAATAAATACTATCCAGGATTTACTTCATCTATCGTAACATAATAGAATTGAGTCTTATTTTAGGGATCCATCAGTCCAGCCTAACCCCATCGAGTCCCATGGGTTAGCCAACCGCTCAACAACTGTAGTGATAGGATCCATTTAGGAATTTGGTTATGTTTTGCCCCGGGTACCAGGGAAAAGAGTTCCCAAGCCCCCTAGCCGGTGCTTCAAACAAACTTCAAGATAGTCACACCACTTACACACCCAATATGAAATTTCATGTTTCACAGATTCACCTATCTTTAAAACAATCTTTTAATGAAACCATAGTATCACTAATCATAATCCTCCAAAATATCCAGGTTGAATTCTAATTTTCAATCATTCCTTCATCGGTGTATCTATGGCATCATTTGCAACTAGAACGCTCACCATCTGTTCACTCAGGGGCCTTTTTAATAGTTCCAAATAGTACCTAGAAATATATTCACTTATGAAAATCCAGATGGACTCTCCGTTGAAGATCAACAAGATCAACCAACAGATCCATATAAAAGAACCATGGACTCATCCATTGAGGACCAGCAAGGACAATCAACTAGATCCATGCCCAAGTTCAGAAAACAACTCTAACTCCTTGTTCCTTTTTCTTCCTTGACGCACGCGTGGGTATCTCTAGTGACCCAAAGCCCAAGCACCGTATGGTCAGCACCCTCTAGGCTCCTTCACAGTTCACCTAGCGCTTCACTCATAGGCCGCTTCCTTGGTCCCTCATCCACCGTACCGGAAGCTCACCATTTAAATCGAACCGAGGCTAGTCAAGACCTCGGTCGACCTTACTACGCAAGCCGTCCTCCATTGACTCTCCGTCAGCTATTACAACTTTATCAATTAGGTCTCCATGACCTCATTCACAAGATGGTCAAAATGCTTTCCTAGCATTCTTGACATAAAATAGGTCATAAACATAGTTTCTAACGAGCTCTCATCTTTCCACATTGTTCCACATCATTTCTTATTATTCCACATTCTTCTACATCAATTCACATTGCTTAATCCACATCTAGTCATATGTATTCCCATCGTCTTCATCCATTCTCATCCAATCACATCATATTACATCTCATCACATCTATCCACGTCTATCCTCATCACATCTATCCATTCACATCTACCCATATCCACATCACATCATTTCTTATTATTCCACATTCTTCTACATCAATTCACATTGTTTAATCCACATCCAGTCAGATGTATTCCCATCGTCTTCATCCATTCTCATCCAATCACATCATATTACATCTCATCACATCTATCCACGTCTATCCTCATCACATCTCATCCATTCACATCTACCCATATCCACATCATATCATATCAGATCCATTCACATCACATCTCATCCATTCACATCTACCAAGATCCATAGCACATCACATCACATTCATCCACCTTACATCTCATCCATCCATTCACATTACATCACATTCATTTATATTCATTCACATCCACAACTCATCACATCACATCCATCCACATCACATCTCATCCATTCACATATCATACTCACATCCAGTTACATCTCATCATATCATATTCACATTGCATCACATCCATTTAAATATCATTGCATCACATTCACATCTCATCGCATTTATTCACATCTCATCACACCTATTCACATCCATCATCACACGCATTCACATCCATCACATTCAGTGCATCCACATCACATCACAAACACTCCATCCAAATTACATCACGTCCACATCTATCCACATCACATCTCATTCATTCCATCCACATCTATCCATATCTCATCACATTCACATCCACATCTATTTACATCACATCACATCTCATCCACATCTCTTCATTCATTCACATGCACATCTATCACACCACATCTCATTCTCATCCATTTACATCACATCACATCCTTTCACATATCATCACATCTCATTCTCATCTCATCACATTCACATCCACATCCATTTACATCACATCACATCCCATCCACATCTCTTCACATCCACATCCACATCCATTTACATTACATCACATCCCATCCACATGCCATCCACATATCATCACATCCACTCACATCGCATCCACATCGCATTCACATCTTATCACATCCACTCACATCTTATCACATGGCATTCACATCTTATCACATCGCATTCACATCTATTCACATTTAGTAACATTTTCTACTTTTGATACCGATGGGACTTTTTTAAATTTTTGCCAATTGCTTGGCCTAGCTTGGCCTAGTTTTAAAGGTACTTTTTCTCGATGAATATTTTAATATTCTTTCTCAAATTTCTCAAGTGAAATATATTCAATATTCTTCTTTTAAGTAAAAGATTCATGGGATTTACAAAAATCAATTCTACCCATATTTCCCAATAAAATTAATAATGCTCAAAATTTCACTTTTGATAAATACTCATAATTTGAATTATGCCAAAAATTCCTCTTTTACCATTTAATTACTTGGATCTCAATTATCATGGGAATTCCTCTTTTTGCATAAAACAATTTTATCAAAATCCCTCTTTTACCATTTAATTATTTGGATCTCAATTATCATGGGAATTCCTCTTTTTGCATAAAACAAATTTAGTAAAAACATTCCTAGAATATGGTAGGAAGTCCTCTTTTAGCATTATGCATATAAAAATAAGATATATATTATTTTCTAAAATTTTTGCCATAGCTTCGCTGCTATTACTGATAATTTTTAATTTTTCTAAAAAAGAATAAGACATTGTAATACAATTATGATAGAAGATATATTCTTAAACTTAAATCTAAATTACGAAATTATATCATAAATCTAACCATAATCATAAACTTAATAATGATTATTCTACTAGATTAAGCTATTTCTATTATTCCTCTTTTCACCATAAAATTCCACATATAGAACTTTAGGGTTTCTCAATTGGAATAAAAAATAATAACCTTGCTTGTGTTTTAAGTCATAATATGCCCTTGAGTTATTATACTTTTTACTCAAGAAATTCTTATCCCATTACACAATACCCCAAAAAGGTGGATACTCAATTATTTAAAATCTTTGTTGAAAGTTTCTTGAAAGACCCTTGCCAAATCATGAGGGGTAGAATTAGATATTTTCAAGATCATATGTGACTATGTGCCCTTAAGGATTTCCATATAAGACAAACATCTCCAATAGATATCTAAGACGTGGAAGGAAAGAAAACATGCATATAATCTAAGAAATTCTTCAAGATGTTGAAGTGGCTCTAAAAATATGGATTCTTATTTATTTTTAATACTAACAGATCTTAAGACATGGGTAGAGTGGATGAAATTTGAGACTTCAATGAATATATGTGTCTACAAGTTTACATTAGTGAGAGTTTTAAAGAAAAAATGAGGGGTGAAGGAGTAGAATGCAGTGGGGATGATGAGGTTACATATGAAAAAGTGATAACATGAGTTGATGGTGAAGGGCTTTTGAAAGTGTTAGCATCCCACATGGGTTGAAGGATTTAGAATAAGTAAGTGATAAGGTTAACTGATAGGAGTGGTTGATGGTATAGGACATGTGGAAGTGTTGGTAGCCAACCTAGGTTTAAGGGTTTAGTACCCTTTAACCCACACCTTACCCTTGAAAAGAAAGTCAAAATAATAAGAAAGGCAATATGTGTGTTGGAGGGCTTACCCATGTTAGCTGAAGGTTTTACGTATGAAAATAAGGTTTAAAAGGAACATAGTCTTCAAAAAAAGGGCATGATTAAGGAGAAACTACTAGGGGCCTATATAAAAAAACTTTGTGGTGATCCTACTTCATGTAGCCCAACAACTATGAATAAATATTTGGGTGATACTTCAAAAATGTAACGCATGTAGTTATCAATTCAATGATGCCTTTTAAACACCCATTCCACTTGTTAAGCACCATTTGAATAGATAAAGAGTCATTTAAGCAAGAGTTCTTATGTACCTCACCTTTGAGGCACTTAGAAATGATCCATTTACCTTGGATCTCATTCTTCTTTTGTTTATTGAGAAGGAAGGATTTGGTGAAGGTATTGATTTCATGTAGAATGGATTCTCCTAGTAGGATGGTGTGGGAGGCTTGATAGAGGTTGTACATCCCTGTTAGAGCTTGGCTTGTTTGCCCCTCAAAAAGCAAAAGAATTCATCACCTTTCTTGAAATGGCAGAAGACCTTTACATGAGACATGCACAAATTACATAAAATATTTTATGTTCTCACATGTTTTGCTATATTGTGTGTGTGGGTGTCTTGGGGGGGAGGGGGGGAGTGCTGGTCTCTTTGCTTGTTTGAATAATTTTTTAAAAATTCTTCAATATTGCTTGATTATAAATAAAAATAAAGAAAATTCAATATTGTTTTAGTTGATCACCCCCCCTCTTCTATCTCTTACTCTTGTATTACTTTTAATAATATTAAGCTACTCTCTATTTCCACTAAAATAAAAATAAAATAAAGGAAATTCAAAGTGCAAGAAAAAAAAAGGGGGGGGGGAAGTACTTAAAGAATTCTAGTAGTTGTTGAGCTGGATACAATGATTTGGCTTCATAAATTGGTCAACAAGATAATACAAATTATATATTGTGTTGAATAATTCTTAGAAATAAATCTATCATGGTATTGGTGATCTAGTCATGATTAACTCTATAATTGTGATAAATGATAGTTTTCTTCAAACATATTATTAATTCTGTCTCATGATGATAATAATACTTTAATAGTACCTAGAGAGACATCATAGCCATGCAAGTGGAGCAGGCAAAATCCCATTGTGATGTCGTCTACATAATAGACATTTGAGTCGATAGCCCATGCCATCCCATTGTCTGTCGAGTACCTATTATTTCATGATGAAAACTAGAAAAATAATTACGAAACATCAATTTTTTCATGTTTAAATCTTTTTTAGAATTAGTTTTGAGTGGGACTTGGGTTGTGTGAGATTCCTCCTTGGCTTGAATAATGAATAAGCTTTACTTCAATCCCCTTTAATCATTCCCTATTTCTGAATACAAGAAAATATTATTTTTCCTTATTTTTGTCTAGAGAGAAGAAAAATTCTAGAGAGAGGTAGTTCAATATTAAGATATTTTTGGATAAAAAAATTCTTCAAATATCAAAAATATATTTCCCTAAAATAGAAGTTCAAAATAAATTCTCCAAAGTGCATTAGGAATCAATTAAAAATGATTTAAGGACCTTAGCCTAAGGGTCAAGATTTTCTGAAAATTTTTGGATTATGGTCCAATTAAGGTTTCTATGGGCCAATAAGATTAATCCAAATGTTGGGATGAGATATATCCAATGAATAAAAGAAAACACCCAAAAATGAGTAAATGCTCACATAAGATGAAGAGTTGACTGAGTACAAGGTTTATTAGTTAAAAATTATGAGTTATTACTAAAAAAAATGAGATATTTTGGAGAAATGATGAATTTTTGACACCTTGGTAAGGAGGGGGATACCTTTGAGGTAGACGGCTCCTTCACATGTGTGGGGGGGGTTAATTCAAAAATAATAAGATATTTTTATCTCTCCTCTCTCCTGGATCAAACTGGATCAAAATGGGAGCTAAACTGGTCCAAATCTTGTCCAAATTCAACCAAACTGAAGCTCGAAAATTCTAGAACTTAGTTGGACTCAGTTAGTGGCCTCCCTCACCTATAATTATACCCTCATTCTTTTGTATTCTCATCTGTGAACTAGACCATGCTAGTATTACATTAAAATAAGCATATTTTCTATCATCCCTTAAAAATCCTCTACTTTTGGAGAGATTGGAGCTTCTCTCTCTCTTTAACAATCTTGGGAGCTTTCCTCTCAACACACTAAACCAATTGATTGGTTGGGGGCTTCCTTCTGAGAGAAAGAAGCAAGCAAAATCAAGAGGTAAGATGCAGTTTCATGGTTTTCTTTAATATTCTCAATGATTTCACTTCTCAACCCCTCTCAAGCTTGAGAAGTTTCAAATGAATTGTTTTTCAATGCAAAATAAGCTCTCTATAGGAATCCTAATGATTAATCACAAAAAGTTTATATTTATGCTCAATTAGGATTTTTTTTAATGTATATCTCTCTCTCCCCAAAAGAATGGTCATTTCTATGACTAATTCTTATTCAAATGGATGATTCTCATTGATAAGTTCTCAATTTAAAAATCAAGCTCTATGCTAGTTAAGCTAGAGGTTAGAAAATGGCTTTTTATGCTTTTATGCTAATAAAATTATAGTAAACTTATGATTTAATTCCATAAATTGAATTTAGGTCACAATGATAGTTAATCTATCATAATTGTATTATAAAGTTTTATTCTTTCCAAAAATATAGAAAATTATCAGTAATAGCAGCAGAGCTATGGTAAAATTTTTCGAAATTAATACATAACTCATTTTTATGCATAATGTGAAAAGAGGACTTTCTACCATATTCTAGGATTAGTCATCCTATGCTAAAAGAATAATTTTCATTACATTCATGGAAAAATAATTTTTAGTATTTATGCATAAATAATTAATTATAAAAATGAGGAATTTTTGGTATTTCTATTTTTATGCAAAAAGAGGAATTCCCATGATAATGGAGATCCATGTAATTAAATAGAAAAAGAAAAATTTGATATTTTAAAATAATGAATATTTTTAGAAGAATTTTAGATAAATTTATTTTTTATGCATGAGAAAATTTAAATGATAAAAGAGGAATTCCCATGACATTTGGAACTCAATCATTTAAATGGTAAAAGTGGAATTCTTGGCATAATTGAATTAATGGATATTTTTATTTAAATTCTATAGAAGAATTTTAGATAAATTTATGCATGAGGAAATTTATTTTATGATAAAAGAGGAATTCCCATGACATTTGGAATTCAATCATTTAAATGGTAAAAGTGGAATTCTTGGTTTATTTGAATTAACAGATATTTTTATAATTTAAAAAGGAATTTTAGATAAATTTATTTTATGATAAAAGAGGAATTCCCATGATAATTGGAATCCAATCATTAAATGAGAAAAAGAGAACTTTAAGCTTATTCAAAAAAATGGATATTGGTATTTAGTTAAAACAAGAATTTTTATGGTATTTAAGTAGAGAAAAAAATTGAATTAATTTTTGGTGACAAAAGAGGAATTCTCACCACCAAAATTCCACCTAGATAATTAGGGTTGATAAATTAAATGGTAGAAAGAATATCGTTAGATATTTTACGTGGTTAAATCATTAAATTGGTATTTACCCAAAATTAATTAAATGGAAGAAGAGTATTTTCATTAAAATCTGATATTCTCATATAAAACCATTTCTTATTCTAATATGGTTAAGAAGGAATGAAATTCACAAAGTTGAAATAACCATTTGGTATGTGTTTAATCTAAGAAGAGGCTCGTTGCAACAGCTGGCGGCCGGGGAGTCCTCCAGGGACGTCGCTTCACGGGGCAAAGCCTGCCGAGGTCTTGACCAGCCTCGGTACGGTTAAAATGGTGCGCTTCCGGTATAATGGGTGAGGACCCACAAAGTGGTCCCTGAGTGAAGTGCTAGGACACCTAAGTAGGATCCTAGAGGGTTCTGACTAGGTGATGCATTGGCTCGCAGTTGCTAGGACACCCATGTGTGCATCGAGGAATATTCTGATGGACTAAAAAGAATGACTTTTGTGAATCAAATTTTGATATTGGATCTTGTTGGTTGGCTAGCTGGTCTTCAACAACGGAGAGTCTAGATGATATATTTTGTAATACAATACACTCAGAATTTTGAGGATGATGATCAGTAATATTATGATTTTCATTGAAGGATTGTTTTAAAGACAGCCGATTCTGTTATAATGGCAATTTCATATTGGGTGTGAACATGGTATGCCTACCTTAATTTTTGCAATGAAACGCCGGCTAGGGGGCCTGGGAACTCTTTTTCTCTTGGTACCCGGGCAAAACATAACCAAATCCTTATAAAGGAATCCCACCAATACACTGGTCGGGCAGTTGGCTAGTTGGCTAACCCATGGGCCGGTTGGGGTTAGGATGAATCGGGGGATTCCTACAATACCATTAAGTTACAATTAGTTACGATTAGTTAGATTAAGTCCTGAGAAGACCCTTGTTCTGTGGGAGGGAATCAGCGCAGTTGTGCCTCATTAAAGGAGGAAAAAAGTGGTGATTCTATGGACCAAGTGCAAGTCTCTTCCTTGATCTAACCATGTGACTTCAGGTTCCGTCAGATCAGTTTGAATAGTTAAGACTTTGACCCGTTAGGTTAATTCTCCTGTTCGAAGATTTTCCTTGGAGGAATCGCCTGTGCCTTCTAGCAGGTGAGGGAAGTTTTTCCAAGTTCGGTCTCGGAGGAACCGCTAGACTAGTCTCTTGTCCAGACATCAGTGGGGCGAGGCCCCGAGTGTGGATCCCTGCCCTGTGCGAGAGGCTGACGCTACTTCCACCGCTAGCGCCCTTGGAGGGGGCACCACGGAGGGGGCTCGGGTCTCACAAGTTGGAATCTCTTGAGCAAATCTTACTCACTTATACACATGGTCCAAACACTTTTTAATCTCGCTCTTGAAGTATCTTGATATCTCAAGCCTCTCCAACCGGTCTACCATCCACATGTTCTCAAACAAGTCCATTGGATACACATTTTGGTACTGCATATATATTATTGTTATAATTATCAACAATCAACAGTGAACTTTTATTACTAACTAAGAATCCACATCTTGAATATAGTATAGAATAATCTTCTTGGCTTATATTTTGGACAATCTATGTTGCTTTATTTAAATTTTAGTGGTCTGTATCAGCTCCTTGCTTTATCTCATATATTAGTACATTTTCTCAAAATTACACATTACAAAAAACACAAAATCAATAGAAATTATTTGATTTCAGACGTTAATAATAATCTAGCAAGAAATACATTTATAGCAAGTTGAATAGATCTCATTTACTACATTAGTTGTTGTAAGATCATGGTGGCAAAGGTCAATCTTGTGAAATCAACTAGGAAACTAAGTTACACTGTGAATAAAATCAATGTAATTAATGCCTACCACTAGCACAGGCTATGTGTGAGCGTGCAAGCATATTATATGTGTAGGTACATACGAGTGCGTATATGCATGTACTATTTGTGTAAGTAACTATATGTGTGTATGTGTATGCATATATGTACGTCTCCTGTAATGTGTGTGTATGTATACATTTAATATATATGCCTACATCTATATTATATACACGTAAATACATACATACATACATACATACATGTATATATATATAGATATATAGAGATATATAGATATATACATACATACATACATACATACATACATATATATATATATATATATATACATACATATATATATATATATATGTATATATACTTATATATACATATATATATATATATATATATTATATGCATAAATCAATATAGGTATGTGTACCTATATATTATATGTATGTTTTGAATTTATATGTACATATGTATTATAAACATAAATGAGTATAGGTTAAAATATGCATATGAATGCATGTATTTGTGTGTGTATGTGTGTGTGTGTGTGTGTGTGTGTGGGTACTACACATATCAAACATGCATGTGCGCATGCACACACACACACACAATATATATATATATACACACACACACACACACACACACACACACCTATATATGTATATGTATGTGTTTTTACCTGCATTATCAAATTTTTCCAATACCAAATTCAAATAATCGAGGCATTTCTTGTCACTCTTGTACTTGAGAGCACATGCAGTAAGGATGGTGACAATAGAAAAGATTCGTTTTTTGTTTGGAACTTCAAACGCCTTTTCCAATCCACAAAGTTTTGAAGTCCCTCTAAAGAGTATAGAAGGGTGGTAGGGTGACTATGGAGTAGCCCCATTGGAATACTACATTGAACAACAAAAAAAAGAATGATGTCAAGCAGAATATAGTAGTATCAAAGCACAAATTTTGATGTCATGAGTAAAGGAAAATATAGTATTATTAAAGCACAAAGGTTAATTTGTGTACTACTAACTTGTTTATTTGAAGCCAACTTACCTTTATATAACAATTGTAAATAGGCACCTTTATCTCTTTATAGAATAGTCATAAGATATCAAGATCTTGTGTTTCTTTTGAATAGTAAAAATGTTCTCTCTTGACAGCAATTTTATATCTCAATAGCAGATAAGAATTGGATAGGGAGAAATATTCCTACTGGAGAACCTTTTCCCCACTATTAGTTTATGTGCAAAAAGGAACTCCATATATGTAAGGATTTATACAAAAAGTATAGATACCATAGGAAAACAAAATCATTTGTTAGTTAGCCTACCACGAAGAATCTATGGGAGGTATATCACCATAAGCATGGCCTTGATACTTTCTAACCTACTTTTTCATGCATTTAAAACATGGAGATTGATATCTTCACTAAACTTGTAGTGTTCCATTGGGGTTTAAACATCCTTTCCCTACAAAAAGTAAATTTTTCCATAACTTCCTTTTTTAAAAAGATTTAAATCTATATACTCTCTATTCCTTTTATCACAAGACAACTATGAGATCCCTTTCCTCTTGGTGCCTTTTATCACAAGAGTAATCTTTGTGCCTTTTATCACAAGACTACTTTAGGATCTCTTTGGTCTTTGTTCCTTTTATCACAAGAACAATAAAAAGGTTTATTATATTGATACTATCAGAGTATGAAAGGAAACGTTGTATTTTTAATTCTCACCTTAATAAAACAAATCTACTAATGTTAGAAATTGACTTTATTTTGTGTACTTTTTTTGACATCTTTTTTCTCCCTACCATCATGAAGCAATTATGTAGACTTCATGCCAATTCTCATGCCTCATGTTTTGCTGAGGTGTGTAGGGCACAATACATTGGTTTTTTATCCCATTATCAGCCATGTATGCATGAAACTCTTTAGACATATACTCCCCCCCTCGATCAGGTACATAGGGTACCAATCTTTTATATGCGGAAGCATTTTGAACCATAGCAACAAAGTGTCTAAAGAACATAAAAACCTCTTATTTCTATTTCAATGGATATACCCAGGTATACTTGGAATAATCATCAATGAATGTGACAAAATAGAGGTAACCCCCAATAGATACATCACTGTGTATAAGTTGCAATTTTTGGATAGCTCTAACTAAACCATCTTTGGGAAATGATGACCGCCGTTGCAATTTTACAAGAATACATCCCTCACAAACATGTTCGATAGGGGCTTCAAGATGTGGCAACTAAAACACCATGTCATGTTTATGCAAACGCAGGGAACTGCCAAAGTTCAAGTGACCAAAGTGTGCCTGCCATAGCTTAGCATCACCCATTGCCTTTGTGGAAAAAATTGCACATGTAGCATGCCTTTGTCTTTCACATGCATCTATTCTGTAAAGGCGAGGAAGTCAAAAAGGCGAGGGAAGAAAGCCAAGCAAGGTCAAAAGCGACTGGGAAAAACCAAGAGGCCTATAATAAATTTCCACTATTGTGGCGAAATCTACCTATCATAGCAAAAGTATAGTTCCAATATATTTCTATCTCACATGGACAATTTGGATAACAAATTGGGAGCCATATTACAAGGTAGAACCATATGTGGACGTGACAACCACATGTTATCATTTCTCGACATCATGATTAGTTCATTTACATTCTTAAGATCCTTTCCCAACACACAATATAATACCCTTTGTTGCACTCATCGACAAACATTGTAATATTGACAATGCCATGTATCTAAAAATAGCTAACACATACCACATGAGGTTAGGCCTCTAAGAATTCATCATCCACATAGAATGACATCATGTTTACAAAGCGACAAAAGGAAACACAGCTCACAACAAAACATAACATCAACATCAAGCCTGTGAGCATTCATCGTCCGCATAGAAGCAAGGAACAAGTTTCTTTTTTCTTTCAGCACCATCAAATCTCTTGCTTTGAGCCATCTCGTGCCATGTCCTCAGCATAGCATGGCAGTATACTACAAAAAACATAGCATGGCAATATACTACAAAAAACATAATAACAAGAAGAAGTAAACCTTGAGTCAATCCCATCAATATAATAGCATCACTCCAACGAAGCTATAACTATTTCAACAAAACTAACCTTAACAAAATAGCACAATATCTATAAGTGCCTAAAAAAGAAAGTGATTAGATCCATGCCAAAACCAAATCTATCCATGGTAGCAAAAAGTAAGAAATGAAAACATGGCACTATATGTTCAAAAGAGTAGTGCTAAGTGTGGATCCTCACAAATCATCAAATGGATTATCTATGAGACTGACACCTTGTAGGCATCACCCACATCCTCCTATGCATGAAACTCTAAGCACGCCTTCTTAGCACTAGCAATCTGTACCAAAGGTTGTACCACCCCTTTGATTATGTCATCATCCTCATCAAAAGAGGTGATATTTTCACCGTGAAGGGAGAAAGATGCAAGATTGAGGACAATGAACTTCAGAAGACTCTAGTGCACGAAAACAAAAAAGATTTCTACTCTGTTTGCAACAAAAATGATGAGGCAAGGAAACATGATTCAGCTAGCAACATTGAGAATGACAAACAACATAGTGTCATAAAGATTATTATGCAACTACCTATAAAGAACAGATTGCGTGAGGCCTATGATAAGGTTGGAATGCATGTCACTGTGGATGAGTTGCCTTCTACTTATGATGGTGATGTTTTCTTTGAGCTACCAGCTACTTCAATGAAACACACAAAAGGTACGGAGTCAAAATTTGATGGTCATGTTTGGAGTGATCCTATTACAACAAATATAGTATTTCCTGGTGTGGTTCGTAGAAAGGAATGTGGAGATCACCTTCACTGTATAAATGCAACTTGTGGTTATAAAAAAAAGAATTGGGATAGAGAATGAGACACAATGGGATGGGAGATTGATTAGTGTGGCCCCAGCAAATGTGTCAATTGAATCATATGGCTCCTTATCATCATGTATACATTGTGGTCCTCCACCAATTTTCTTGGAGAGATGTTACTGTGAAATGTTACTCTGCATGCCAGAATGTAGAGATGGTGTGAATCTTACTCATGCAGTCATACACCATGGCCATCATAATGATCCCGTTGGAGATGGTTTGACTAGAAGAACAAAGGATGCCATTAAAACCAAAGTTTCTGAAATGGTGAGGGCTGGTGGTGCTGTATGCCCTAAAGGGATACAAAATATAATTGTCCAAGACATTATTCTGGAAACTTTATTGTCTAAAAATGTGCAAGATGGGATTAAGATATCGGATGTTGAGCTACAAGACTTGCTAAAACAATGTGAACCTTTGTTTGACAAAAGAAGGTAATTACCATAACATTTGTTATTGCATTGGTTTATTAAATTATGTTATCACAATGAATATTGATCAACTTTATGTCTGTGTATAGATTATCAAGATGGATTGAGGAGGGTCGACGTGACTCTCGACCTGTGTCAGACGGGCTAGATGGAATTTTATACTTGAAAAGACATTGTAGATATAATTATTTCCAAAGTGTAGTGTTTCCTGGACAATTGAAACATAGTTCATTCAGTAGGTGTCATGTATTTAGAATGTCTACCCAAGGTTCTGGTTCAGGGGTTGATTTGGTAAATAAAATGAGACCTGCAGGAGAACTGGGTCATTGTTGGGTGTTGTTTGACTTTGTGAAGCGAATGAAAGATTGGACTACCATGGCTTGCCATGTGTATAATCCTTTTATCCAAGAGTTGCAAACAATTGCAACTTGTGACTTCAAGGTGGAAGATACTGACGCACAAATTCTATTTTGGGATACTCTCAACAAAGTAATGGTTTCAGAAGGGTTTGACAATGCTGAATTCAAAGGGTTCATGGGGGGCAGATGAGGCCCAAGCCAACTGGAGAGCTATACGTACCACTTTCAATGGTGGCCCTGACAATATAATGGAAGGGAAAGAGCGTTCTTGCCTTTTCCATTGGGAGCAAAGTCTTCATTCCCATGCAAAGGCATGTACAAAAGTTGGCAACCAAGAGGAATTTAAAATCCGATGTAGACGCTGGAAGGATGCCTCTATAGAGAAAGCTGCAGAAGTCGAAATGAGAAGCCTAAGGGCATGGTGGAATGCAGGCCATGCAAGTGATTCAGACTTGCCACGGCTTGAAACTTGGTTTGCATGGTGGCATGCTAGGATTTCCCATTGGGGCCACTACATTATAGAGGTTGGTTTTGTATTTCTCTTGAATTTTTTTTATCATGTTAATAATGTAATTTTGCCATTACAATATCTCTGCAATGCTTGGTTTACAGAGTATGTTAGATAACGAGAAGTACTTGATACCTCAAACAAATCTAGCAGAGTCTATTCATGGTAGTTGGAGGGCTGGATTGAACCATGTCAAATATGTTGGTCTCTACAATGCCTCTATTAGTGACCTCTCAAATGCAATTTTACAAAGAGCTAGATACACATCTTTTTTGAAGGGCCAGTTTATCGGAAGTGGGCCGAGTCTGGAGACCTTAAAAAAAAAGATCTTCAAAATCTCGGATTGACATTAGTGCCAAAACAGTTGTTGATCTAACAAGTGATGTTGCAAAGGAAATGGGTGTTGCATCTGAAGTATGTTTTAATGATGGAGATGACAAGACTGTGCGAAGGAAAAGGCCAAAGTCAATGCCTTCAAATATATGTGAGGATGATAGTCACCGCCCTGAGTACAGTTATGCAAATAAGAAAAGATACTCCATGTCTTCAAAATCTAGTACTAAATTTGCAACAAAGAGTTTTGAGGATGATGATTCCAAGAGTGTACAAGAATATGAAGTGCATGATGCAAATTGGGCATTACGAAGAGTTCCTGTAACAAGCCAAGTCTGTTTGCCAGGCTTGGCTTGGACAAGGAGGAAAATGTAACAAGCTTGTCAATATAAAGGATCGTGAAAATCGACGTGGAGTTGTTGCACCATCATTCTTTGGGAGGATTCAAACACCAATTGGAGTGCGCTCCCAAATGATTTGGTTTTGTGGAAATGATGTAACCCACATGTGGAAGCCATCAACTAGCATTACAGGTATTCTAGGACCATCACCAGGAAGGTGGAAGGTTCAATCAGGAACATCCTTGACAAGTGTAGAGATTGCCAGGTTGACAAGCTCGGGGTTTGTCATATTAGGAGTGTCAACTCCGATGGTGGGTGCAAGTTGTGCTTCACCAATTCAAGCCCATGATGAAACAATAGTATTGCATGAAGATCGACCTCGGCGTCGAGATGGCAAAGCAATCAGATGGCAAAACAAAATCTCCAAAGAAATGGAAGATAGAATTCAGAGGTCATTGGTCATGAAATGCATTGATTAAGGACACAACAATCGTGAAGGCCATGGAGCATGCTGAGTTCATTGTTTCAACAGAAGGATCAATGCAAAAAGGTATTGAATACAAGATTGACATTTCTCCATTTCCTTCTTGCAATTGTGAAGACTTCATTGGACGATTCCACAAATTGGATGCCTATATTCCATGCAAACATATTTATTACATCTTCCTTTCATACCTTGGATTGGATAGCAGAAATAATATGTTTGTTCACCAAGCCACCTTGAGTAAAAAAGAGATATTCTAGGCATTGTCCTGCATGCCTTGAGGTTTAGTTTTTGGAGACTGTACTTTCATGATGGTCAACAAAAAATGGAAGGGCTATTATAATAATCATTTTTCCATGAGGATTTTGAACCACAAAAATGGTATTTTTTTTAAGACTGAACCTTCATGATGTTGAATACAAAATGAAAAGATATCTATAATAATTCTTTTTTCCATGAAGATTTTGAACCACAAGAACAATGTTTTTGGAGCCTTTTGCATTTCTCCTTGTGTAAATTTTTGGTTTGTTTCTCTACTTGTTGCTAATTGTGGCAAGACGCTTTGTAGGAAACTTATTTGAAATAACATGAACTCAACACATCTAGTAGCAAAATAGCAAACTATGAGTGTAAAATATTGACTTAAAATTTGGCTATATTTGTTACATTTCCTTTTGTACCTTGGATTGGACATAAGAAATCCTTTTTTCCATGAGTAATTTGAACCACAAGGATAGTGTGCTAATTATTCTCCACTTGATAATTGTGGTAGGACATTTTGAAGGATGATTTTACATCACAAAAGTTTGAACATGTCTTCTATGTGATAAATCATGTCTTCATTTTCATTTGCATAGGTAGAAAACTTATTTGAAATAATATGAGCATGTATTGGAATATACAACAAATAGCAAAATAGAAAATATTGTGAGTGTATTTGACTTAAAATTGGGCTATATTATTTACATATTACTTATATGGATAGAAAAGATAATATTTTTGGTCACCAAGCTAACTTGAGTACAAAAGAGATCTTCACATCATTATCTTGCATGCCTCAAGGCCTGGTTTTTGCAGATTGCACACCTTCATGATGTTGAACAAAATTTGAAAGGACTATTATAATAATACTTTTTGCGATGGAGATTTTGAGCCACCAAAATAGTGTTTTGGAGTATTTTTCATTACTCCTTATGGAAACTTTGGGCTATTTCTATACTTGATACTTGATAATTGTGATAATTGTGATGGGACGCCTTGTAGGATGATTTTACAATCACAAAACTGGTTGTTGTGGTTTATTAGTTTACAAGGATAACCACTTCTTTTATTGAGAAATATGGACCCTTCATTTACAAAACGGTTTCATAATCATGGCCTCATTTCATGAACTTCAAGAGTTAGAAAACTTGTTTAGTCAGAAATGAGGATATCCATTTCTTTTCTTAAGCAATATGACCCCTTTATTCACAAAAGGTGGATTGTTCTCATAAACTTTGACACAAAAAACTACATTCTGATCCAATTTGCTCAAATGCTCAGATGGTTTTGCTCAAAAATTAGAAATCCCCATCTTGCTGATTTTCAACGGAGATTCCATTTTGAATTTTATAAGTGAAAATATTACCGGTTACTATGAGTTAGGAACTATCGAAAAGGCCCTTGAGTGGACAGGTGGTGTGAGCGTTCGGGTTGTTACCAATGATGCCATAGGTACACTGATGAAGGAAAAATTGGAAATTAGGATTCAACCAGATATTTTGGAGGATTATGATCAGTGATACTATAGTTTCATTAAAAGATTGTTTTAAAGACAGCTGAGTCTGTGAAAAAGGCAACTGGTACTGGGGACAAAAACTACTCAAATTTTTAAATGGATATCATCACCACAGTGGTTTGGCGGTTGGCTAACCCACGGGACTAGATGGGGTTAGTCTGGATTGATGGATCCCTAAAAAAAGACTCATTTCTGTTATGGTACGACAGATGAAGTAAATCCCAGATAAAAATTATTCTATGGAAAAGAATCAATGGTTGTGCCTCTCAATGAAAAGCATTGGTCTCTACTATGATCCAAGTGCAAGTCTTTTCCTTGATGTGACTATGGGACTTACGGGTTCGGTCAGATCAGTTCAGTTAGTTAAGGTTCTTGACTAGGTTAGAGTAAAAATATCGGAGGAATCGCCCGTGCTTTTCGGGCGAGGGAAGTTTTTCCGGGTTCGGTTTTGGAATAACCTAGGGATTAGTCTCTTGTCCGGATATAAATGGGCGAGGCCCTGAGTGAGGGACCTTGCCCCGCGCAAGAAGTGTTACTTCCACTGCTAGCACGCAAGAATTCGTTGCGCTGAGGGGACAGGGATCTTTCAGTCGGTATTAGAGCAAATTGGCTAAAGTGGATCAACCGAGAAGCCAAAAATGTCAAAAATTTATGAAGTAATATTAGAAAGTTGGAAATGTGATGAAATTCATACAAATTGATATTGAGACTGAAATTCATAATTTAGTAATTGGGTCTTCAGATGGAAGTACCGCAATTGCATGGAATCCCTGACTTGCTTGAGGCCTAGACATGATGGTATTTAAATTATAATTCCAGGGACCGTGACTACTCGTATCTACTGAGGATATAACTACAGCTCTTTACTAGCAGTATATACGAGTAAATCTTAGACCTTGAAATTATAAGCAAAAATGCTATCCAGATGATGAATTCGAATGTGGTTGATATGATTTTAAAACTCTGGTTAAGAACTAATGAGTTGATTTGGATTCTGATTAAAAAATGACGATTCTTAAATTTTGGTTGAAAAGCGATAAGATGAGCAAAACCACAATGAGGATGAATGGGACGAGTCCATCCTCTCTTACAGATGTTGGCTGTAAGGTTTTAAACAAGGCTGCATAAAATTCTGGGAATGTCAATTCCGTGATCGATCTTTCTTTTGCCATTACTTCACTTGGTTTAGATGAGGAACATCTCGTAGCATGATCATCTTCTAGCATGTTGTGATCTAAACGTATTGCTTCTTTACAACATTGATCAAATGTTTCTAGATTGGATACAATGATCAAGTTGTGTAAAAGCTGTTATTCTTCAAGCCCATTATGAAACATCTCCTCAATTGAACATCATTTAATTTTTCCCATGACTCACAATGTGAGTCCAAGAGTTTTATCCGAAGGATAAAATCTCTAATGGATTCATTTGGTTGATGCTCAATTGAATAGAGGTCTGTTAATGTACTCCACCGATCACCTTGTCTGGAAAAGCCATGTATAAAAGGCTGATTTCAAGGTTTTGAAGTTGGTCTTGATCGCCGGCCATTAATGCGATGAACCATTGACTAGCTTTTCCTTCTAAGCATAGGTTCAACGCATGTACCTTAAGGCTTCACATCTCTGTTCAAACACTTGAATGAGTTGCACAGGGTCTGTTGTTCCATCATATTTGCCCATAATTTTGGAAATTTGTATGGCCGTATTTTTGTATGAATCATTGAGGCCGTATATGAATGCTTTTGTTGGAAGAGACTCAGTGAGTCCTTGGGCCACCCCCCTTCCTAGACTAGTCAGTATGTCCAAGGTGTGGACATCCAAGAAAGGGTTGGTACTTATAGGCTTTGTGGGAATGTTAGGCAAGGGACCAAAGCCCGGTGGGATCGAAGTCACAGAGGGTGTAAAACCCAATGACACGCTTGTTATAAGCATGGCCAATGGTATTGGGAGGTGAATTTGTGGCATAGATCTCAATGGCTCAAAGATGTCAGCAATTGGGTTAAATGCTTATGGAATCCTTGGCAATCCCTCTATCGTGGTCATGTTTGAGTGACTAGATGCTCCTTAATGAGCAATCACAGTTTGTTTGTTTGTTTTTTTATTTTTTGTTTTTGCCCATTACAGCCTCAAGAGGCTTGGCGCACTCTTTGTTAGATCAAACGGGTGTCCGTTCGTCCAAAATAGCTTAGGCGCTATACACGTGGAACGACCTCTGAGAGATATTTTTTCGGAAAAGCATATGCTAGGAACTTCCCAAATGAAGGAGGAGGTTCTAAAACCTATTCTCCATCATTGTCTCAAGATGGAAAAAAATTCTGAGAATTTTTTCCATGTTTCGCAGCATGTTTTTTAGGGTGTTCCAAAAGGATTATGTTGTTAAGACACTTAAAACATAGCCTGAATATGGCTCGTTGTCGTTTTTGCGTTGTCGTTTTTGCGCTGTTTTTTTATGATTTTTCGTGGGTTTTGGGCTATTTTTTACCTCGATTTCTGGGTCAAATTTTGAGGCTATTACTGGTCGGAGGCCAAAATGATCGATTTTGACTTCGGACGACCAAGTCTAAATTCACAGAGCTTGATGTCAGCTTTTCGATGAGCCCTAAAGCGCTTTAATCGGGTATATGGTTTAGGAGATACGGGCCTCCAAACAAGGGTGTTTTCCTTTTTTTGGGCCACGTGGAACTTTGGTGTTTCACGCCATGAAACACGTGGAAAGTTAAATTTCATTTTTTTCCCACGTAAACTAGTGTTTCACGCCGTGAACCGGACTTCACGTGGAAAATTAAATTTTCTTTTTTTTTGGGTGTCTAGTGGGAAATACAAATTTCCCTTTTTGGAGGGGAATATTTTTTGAATTTAAAATGAAAGGGATATGGGCATTTTCCCAAAAAAGTGGGAATCAAAAAAGTCATGACACTTCTTACACCCTTCATAAATGACTCCCAAAATGGACAAATTGATAACTCATGAGCATCTACTCATTGAATGTTCATTAGCCTTAATGAGTTATGTAAAAATTTGATTTTAAGTATTAATCCAAGATTAATCTTTTCACTAATCTTTTCCTCTTTTACACTAATCAAGGACTCTAATTAACCATTAATCCCTAATTAATTCACACAATTGAGCACATCATTGGATAGAGCAAGGGAATGCTAATCTTTTTGCATCAACAATTGTGTAAATTAATCTAAAATAGGAGATTAATTAGGCTCTTAATTATAGTCTCCTCTTTTAAGGTAAAATTAAGCAAAGAGTCAAATTTCTCCAATTGATCAAAAAATTGATGTGATTAGGTGTTTTGATGCATCATCTAGATGCTCTCAAAACACTCAAAAACCCAAATTTCGATATGATCCATTTAGACCCCAATTAACATATTTTCTAAATTTTTAGCTCTCTTGAACAAGATTAATCACCCTTAATGATAAAAACTAATCCATCAAGAGAAATTAGTCAAATTCAAGGGTTTTTTTTTATGGTTTTAAGATTTTTAGCTCTCTTGAACAAGATTAATCACCCTTAATGACAAAAACTAATCCATTAAGAGAAATTAATCAACAAATTCAAGGGTTTTTTTTATGGTTTTAAGATTTTTTTGAAAGATTAAGCTACTTTTAATGCTTGCTAACACTGATCCAAACAATTTCAACAAAAAACACACAATAAAACTCAAATCAATGATCTTAGATCTATGCTTAAACTAAAGAGAGCTAACATTCACTAAGAACTGTATGAGGATCCACATTCAGCAATACTGTTTTAAACATACAGTGACATGTTTTCATTATTTGCTTTTCTGCTACCATGATTAGATTTTGTTTTGGCATGGGTCTATTCAGTTTCTTTTTTAGGCACTTATAGACATTGTGCTATTGTGTTAAGGTTAGGTTTGTTGAAATAGTTATAGCTTTGTTAGAGTGATGCTATTATATTGATGGGATTGACTCAAGGTTTCCTTCTTCTTGTTATCATGGTTTTTGTAGCATACTGCCATGCTATGTTGAGGAGATGTCACAAGAGATTGCTCAAAGCAAGCTATTTGATGGTGCTGCAAGAAAAAAGAAACTTGTACCTTGCTTCTACATGGACGATGAATGTTCACAGGCCTGATGTTGATGTTATGTTTTGTTGTGAGCTATGTTACCTTTTGACACTTTGTAAACATGATGTCCTTTTATGTGGATGATGAATTCTCAGAGGCTTGACGTCATATGGTGTTTGTTGTGAGATGTATTAGGTATTTGTTAGATACATGGCGTTTTCAATGTTACAATGTTTGCCAATGAGTGCAACAAAGGGTAGTGTATTGTGTGTTGGGAAAAGAGCTTGGGAATGTAAATGAACTAATCATGATATCGACCAATGATAACACGTGGTTGTCACATCCACATATGGTTCTACCTTGGAATATTCCTCCCAATTTGTTATCCAAATCATCTATGTGAGATAGAAATATATTGGAACTATACTTTCGCTATGACGACAGATAGATTTCGCAATAATAGTGGAAATTCATTGTAGCTCGCTTGGTTTTTCCCATTTGCTTTTTGACCTCACTTGGTTTTTCCCATTTTCTTTTTGACCTCACTTGGTTTTCTTCACTCGCCTTTTTGACTTCCTTACCTTTACAAGCTAGATGCATATGAAAGACAAAGGCATGCTATATGTATAGTTTTTACTACAAAGGCAATGGGTGATGCTGCTAAGCTATGGCATGCACGCTTTGGTCACTTGAACTTTGGCAATTTTCTACGTTTACATAAACATGACATGGTGTCTAAGCTGCCACATCTTGAAGCCCCTATCAAACATGTTTGTGAGGGATGTATTCTTGGAAAAATGTAGCAATGGACATCATTTCCCAAAGATGGTTTAATTGGAGCTATCCAAAATTGCAGCTTATACACACTGATGTATGTGGTCTTGTCTATCGGGGGTTACCTCTATTTTGTCACATTCATTGATGATTATTCCAAGAATACCTTGGTATATCCATTGAAACAAAAATCAGAGGTTTTTATGTGCTTTAGATACTTTGCTTCTATGGTTCAAAATGCTTTTACATGTAATATTGGTACCCTGCGTACTTGATCAAGGGGGGAGTATATGTCTAAGGAGTTTCATGCATACATGGCTGATAATGGGATAAAACACCAATGTATTGTGCCCTACACACCTTAGCAAAATGGTGTAGCTAAACGTAAAAACAAGTCTCTCATGGACGGGTACTACTTGTTCATCAAGAAGCTATTATAGGTTTGTTACAAAACAATGGTCAGTCTAGCAATCTAGGCAGTGGCCAAATGGGCTTGTCGGCGGGGCCGCCACCAACACCTGGCGATCATGGTGGATGTTACGCATCCCACAACTGCGGTTGATTTTTTTTTCTTGATTTGCAACTTGGTTTGTAACCTCCCGTCCAAATTCCTTACAGCCTATTTCAGCGGCCTTCTTCTAGTAACCTCTCCGTGTGGTGGCGATGCCCCCCCTGAGAGTTGAACTTGATAGGGAGATTGTGGGCATACCGCTTTTCATAAGCTCTTGTCCTACTGCTAGCTTACCTAGGCGTGCCCAATGCTAGTCCTTTCATTAGCTTTTTGGAACTACACTTTGATGGGCCTTACGTTCACATGCCTTGCCCTTGCCCTATGCATTACTGCCATTCCTGTAGTAGTTGTGGGGCTCTGTCTGCTCTTGGGTGACGAGGTCTTCTTCAAAAACTATCTGTTCTGGTTCCTTGGGCCTTCTCTTCCCAACCCAACCCCATTTCCACCCATAAGGTGGTGTTCTTGTAGGTTCAGACTTTGGCATCTCCCTTTTCATGTATGTCTACTGGTTGACTCCATTGGCACGAGGGGATTTAGTAGGGTCACTCTTTGAATGAGTTGTCACTTGGATCTTCGATTCATAAGATACCGCTGTGTCCACGTATCGCTCTAGATTTGGGGGAGGGGAGTCTTCCTTGTCTTGATGCACGTGCTTGAGAGTTGCCCTGCCCATGCCTGTCAATCTTCAGCCCTTCCAACTGGTTCATGAATTCTACAATCTCCTCTTAGTTGAAAGGCCTCACGGCGCCTGCCTACTAGGATATCTGCATCAAAGTATGCATGAAATTTATGGTAGTGCCCTTCTAGACACCCAAGTTTTGTTGTCCAAGCTCCTCCTGGACCCTTTTTTGTAGCACTTTCTTAGCTCCCCTTTCCCTTTTGGCCCAACCCTAGAAATCTTCAATCATCTTGTCCTTGGCCTTGGTTTTCCTCTAGATGTAGTCTCTTGGTAGCATCCATGTGCTGTTGCCTCTTCCTTGTCCCTCCTGCATGCGTCCTTCTCATGGCCCAGTTGTTCCTATCTTTTTCGGAGGTTAGCATCATGTGTTGTCGTTAGGTGACGTTCAACTCATTGACAATCATTTTTCCTCCTTTTGCTCTTATATTCCTAGCACGGGTTGTAGCTTATACCTCCTTCTTGAGGGTCTTTATGGTCAAGCCATCCTACCTCTAGTGTTCTTTAAACTCCTCCATGAGGGTTTCCAATTCTTCATTCTACACTTCAAGTGCAACCTTGTGATTCTCCTGCTCCTCTAGCTTCTTTGTTTGCAGCCCACACATGCTCCTTTAGCTCATTGTTGGCGGATGAGTTCCATTGATGACCCCTTGTATATTACAAGTTCCCACCCCTTCTTATTTGTTGGCACGACTACCTTCTTCCCATCTCCTTTCAGGATTGTGAATTTGTGCTTCAAGATCTTCACCTCATTTTTTGAGCTGCTCAATCTCCTTCTCTAGCTGCGTTTCTTTGCTGGCACTTCCCCCATTGCCCTTGGCCTCCTTGCCTTCTCAGCTGTGTAGAGGCCTAATAAGCACCCATCATGGGAGTTGTGCCACACCCCATCTCCAACACAAGAACACTTTGGGGAAATAGAAGGTTTAGAATGAAAGAAACAACACGTGGGGATCACTCCAGAGAACCACGCCAAGTATTGGTCGATGATGGCATGACCATCGTACATGCCTACGGGAAGTAGTGTGTTCAACAATCACTACCTTGCTGAAGCTGCAACCTCCTAAATAAAGACATGCTCTCCCCTATATACACTAGAGGCCGACAACCTACTCACCATGAAAACACCAACAAGGATGATCTTATCTGCATATGAAAGAGATCTATAAATCATGTGACACAATGATTAAATGTACTTTACTAGAGCAATGCAAATAATCTTACCGCTGGTTGGATGCCGGCTTGGAAATCATATCCATGTGGCAATTTGTCATGGATGAAGATACGACGCCTAACCTCAAGTCCCTAGACATGCAAGTAGTGCTCCAACCAAGTTTACTGCTTGTCCTAAGTGGCAGAACAAATAGTTTAGGAGCCTCCACCAAGTCAAGAGAGACTAGGAAAGGGACGACAAGCTTGTGCGGTAGAGATCGAAGTTGAGCAAACAGTTCCATGAGAGAATCAATCGAGAGAAAATAATGGTAGCTAAAGCGGTGAGGGAAAATATAGCTATTGAGAGGGAATGCCATGTATTTTTCCTTAAGACAGAAGGATCTACATCAAAAGAGCTGACATATTCAGTCACCATATATCTGAATATCCACAGTGCTCATGTGAGGATTTCATGCAAAGGGAGGCTGGGAAGAAACTGTATATGCCATGCAAACACATGTACTATGTGTTCATCAAGGTGTTGGGACTTCATGAGGTGTTGCATCAATTCATCCACCAACAAGCAGATTTGTCCAAACTAGAATTGTCTACTGCATTGTTTGATAGAAATGCCTAGAATGGATGTGGATAGTGACCTACCATTTTATGCATATTTTTGTGACTTTTTGTTGCTAGTATGTTTTAGTATTCACATGGGAGTCAGGCATGATATTGGAAGTTTCCATCTTTTTGAGTGGACCTTCCTTTATGTCTTTATATAACCTAAGTGTAGGAAAATCCTTGACTATTTTGGGTTTTTTGTATTGAATAATGCCGATGGTGTTCAACCGTGTGTTTTTCTACACTTGTATCATTTGCGTACGGGAGGAAGAAACCTTGCAGGAGCTGGAACTTCCAACATATCTTACTGAAAAGATCCCTAGGATTTTCATTGGATTGGAAATTTCAAATAAAATCACCACAGCTCAAGCACAGCTTTATTCAACATGAGAACACAATCTCATGACCCTTGAGCTATGGGATTTGTTAGGTCAACCAACACTCACCGCACATCTTGAAAGGATTAACTTTACACAAGACTTGAACATGCCATGTTTGGGGTACTTTGAATATACACTATATATTGAAATTAACCCCCTTACTTGCATGTTTGTTGTGGTTGAGTATGTGCTGGAAGTAGATTTAATCTTGGGGCATAAATGGATTGTTGTTGCCCAAGCACCACTGTGCTTTGCTAGCGATAGAGTCATCATGATGGTCAACAACAAAAAGTTGACAATACCATACTACAAGGAAGAGGATCCAACTTTAATGGATATCTATGATACTGAACGCAAAAGGATACAAGCCTCTTCCACAAAATTCCCTCTACACAATGACCTACCATCTGTGCCAACAACGAGTGACTCTGACAAAGCATCTACTCCTTCAACCTCATCCTCACCTACGAAGTGCGATGCTAAGACCTCGCAATCAACATCTATTCCTGAAGAAATTCCCATAGCCAAACCATCTATCTCTAACAAGGAACTCAAAGGAAAGACCCCGGTGTAAGATCCCTGTCCCCACCGCGCAATAATTTTAAGGGTGCTAGTAGCGGAAGTAACACTTCTTGCGCGAGGCAAGGTCCCACACTCGGGGCCTCACCCACGGATATCCGGACAAGAGACTAATCCATCGGTTTTTCCAAAACCGAACTCGAAAAAACTTCTTTTGCCCGGAAAGCACGGGCGATTCCACCAGGATAACTTTTCTCTAACGTAGTCAAAAGCCTTAACTAACTGAGCTCATCTGACCGAACCCTTAGTCACCATAGTCAGATCAGGGAAAAAGACTGTACTTGGATCATAGAGACCAATGCTTTTTTCCTCATTGAGAGGCACAGCCGTTGATCCTTTTCCATAGAACAATTTTTGTCCGAGAATTACTTCATCTATCGAACTAAACAGAAATTGAGTCTCGATTTATGGATCCATCAGTCCAGACTAACCCCATCCACTCCCATGGGTTAGCCAACTGCCCAACGACTGTAGTGATGGGATCCAATTTAGGATTTGGTTAGGTTTTTTCTTGGGTACCAGGGGAAAAGAGTTCCCAGGCCCCCTAGCCGGATTTTCAAGCAAATTTAACTCCAGTCACACCACTTACACACCCAATATGAAATTGCCTTATTCCTAGATTCAAATGTATTTAATTCAGTCATTTAATGAAATCATATTGTTACTGATCATAATCCTCCAAGTATCTGATTGAATCTGAATTTCCAATCATTCCTTCATCGGAGTAACTATGGCATCATTGGCAACCAGAATGCTCACCACCTGTTCACTCAGGGGCCTTTTCTATAGTTCCTAGCTCATAGTACCTAGCAAGGTCAATCAACCAGATCCATACTCGGTTTTAGAAAACAACTCTTACTCCTTTTTCAATATCTTCCACGACGCACGTGTAGGTATCTTCGGTGACCCAGAGCCCAAGCACCGTATGGTGAGCACCCTCTAGGTTCCTTCACAGTTCACCTAGCGCTTCACTCATAGGCCGCTTCCTTGGTCCCTCATCCACCGTACCGGAAGCTCACCATTTAAATTGGACCGAGGCTGGTCAAGACCTCGGCCGATCTTCCTACGCGAGACGTCCTCCGTTGACTCTCCGTCAGCTGTTACAACTTTATCAGCTAGGTCTCCACGACCTTATTCACAAGACGGTCAAAATGCTTCCCCAGCATTCTTGACATAAAACAATCATTTACAAACAGTTCACAAATACAGTTTCTATAATGAACTCTCGTCTTTCCACATTATCCCTCATCAGTCCACATTACTTATTCCACATTCTATTCATATGTGTACCCATTCTCATCCAATCACATCATTTTCCATCTCATCACATCAGATTCATTCACATCACATAACATTCATTCACATCCCATTTCATTCATTCACGTCCTGATTCGCATGTCATCACATCTCATCCATTCACTCATATCGACGTCACATCCTTTCACATACACAATCGCATTCATTATTCCACATACACATCCACATTCGTACATCCACATCCATACATCCACATCCACATCCGTGTTCATACATCCACATCCATATCCACATCCATACATCCACATCCACATCCACATCCACATCCACATCCATACATCCACATCCACATCCACATCCACATCCACATCCATACATCCATTTCCACATCCACATCCATACATCCACATCCACATCTACATCCATACATCCATATCCACATCCACATTCATACATCCACATCCACATCCACATTCTTACATCCACATCCACATCCATACATCCATTTCCACATCCACATTCATACATCCACATCCACATCCACATTCATACATCCACATCCACATCCACATCCACATCCATACATCCACATTCACATCTACGTCCATACATCCACATCCACATCCACATCCACATCTACATCCATACATCCATTTTCACATCTACGTCCATACATCCACATTCACATCTACGTCCATACATCCACATCCACATCCACGTCCACGTCCATACATCCACATCCACATCCACATCCACATCCACATCCATACATCCAAATTCACATCTACGTCCATACATCCACATCCACATCTACATCCATACATCCACGTCCATATCTACATCCATATATCCACGTCCACATCTACATCCATATATCCACGTCCACATCTACATCCATACATCCATTTTCACATCCACATCCACATTCATACATCCACATCCACATCCACATCTACATTCATACATCCACATCCATATCTACATCCGCATCTACATCCATACATCCACATTCACATCTACATCCATACATCCATTTTCAAATCCACATTCATACATCCACATGCACATCCACATCCATACATGCATTTCCACATCCACATCCACATCCACATCTACATCCATACATCCATATCCACATCCACATCCACATTCTTACATCCACATCCACATCCATACATCCATTTCCACATCCACATTCATACATCCACATCCACATCCACATCCACATTCATACATCCACATCCACATCCACATCCATACATCCACATTCACATCTACATCCATACATCCACATCCACATCTACATCCATTCTTCGTTCATTTTCATCTATCTGATTCATTTCACATCCTCATATCTATTTATAAAATACAAGAGAATTCTTATTTTTGATATAAAATTTCTTTACGCATCTATTTATACATAAATTCCATTTTAAGGAGAATAACACTTTCAAAATAAAAATCAATCTTTTATGCATCTTCCTATGCATAAATTCATTTTAAATGAGAATGACACTTTTGAATTAAAATTCAATCTTGTATGCATCTTCTCATGCATAAAATCAAAATTGATGAAAATAACTCTTTTGAATTAAAAATAGATTTCTTTATGCATCTTTCTATGCAGAAAATCAAAATTGATGAGAAGAACACTTTTGGGTTAAAATAAAATCTTTATGCATCTTTCCATGCATAAATCCAATTTAGTAGAAATTACACTTTTAGAATTAAAGAATTTCTCTTATGCATCTAATTTATGCATAAAACCAAAATTGATGAAAATAACTCTTTTGAAATAAAAATAAAATTCTTTATGCATCTATTTATGCATAAAATCAAAATTGATGAGAATAACACTTTTGGATTAAAATAAATTCTTTATGCATCTTTCCATGCATAAATCCAATTTAGTAGGAATTACACTTTTAGAAAAAAAGATTTTCTCTTATACATCTAATTTATACATAAAATCCATTTATGATTAAAATCACACTTTTAATATAAAAAAATATCTTTTATGCATATGTTTATGCATACAAATCATTTATGATGAAAAACACTCTTTTAATATAAAAGAATTTCTTTTATGTATCTATTTATGCATACAAATCATTTATCATGAAAATCACTCTTTTAATATAAAAGAATTTCTTCTATGCATCTATTTATGCATAAAAATCATTTATGATGAAAATCACACTTTTAATATAAAGAAATATCTTTTATGCATATGTTTATGCATACAAATCATTTATGATGAAAATCACTCTTTTAATATAAAAGAATCTTATTTATGCATAAAATCATTTATGATGAAAATCATAATTTTAATATAAAAAAATATATTTTATGCATATATTTAGGCATAAAAATCATTTATGACAAAAATCACTCTTTTAACAACACAGTCCACATCCACATCCACATCCAAATCCATACATCCATTTCCACATCCACATTCATACATCCACATCCACATCTACATCCATACATCAAAATCCACATCCACATCCATACATCCACATCCATATCTACATCCATACATCCATTTCCACAGCCACATTCATACATCCACATCCATATCCACATTCACATCTACATCCATACATCCACATCCACATCCACATCCATACATTCATTTTCACATCCACATCCACATCCACATCCACATCCACATCTACATTCATACATCCACATCCATATCTACATTCATTCATCCACATCCACATCTACATCCATACATCCACATTCACATCTACATCCATACATCCATTTTCACATCCACATCCACATCTACATTCATACATCCACATCCATATCTACATCCATACATCCACATCCACATCTACATCCATACATCCACATTCACATCTACATCCATACATCCACATCCACATCTGCATCCATACATCCATTTTCACATCCACATTCATACATCCACATCCACATCCACATCCATACATCCATTTTCACATCCACATTCATACATCCACATCCACATCTACATCCATACATCCATATCCACATCTACATTCATACATGCACATCCACATCCGAATTCTTACATCCACATCCACATCCATATCTACATCCATACATCCATTTTCACATCCACATTCATACATCCACATCCATATCCACATCCACATCCACATTCACATCTACATTCATATATCCACATCCACATCTACATCCATTCTTCGTTCATTTTCATCTATATGATTCATTTCACATCCTCATATCTATTTATAGAATACAAGAGAATTCTTATTTTTGATATAAGATTTCTTTACGCATCTATTTATGCATAAATTCCATTTTAAGGAGAATAACACTTTCGAAATAAAAATCAATCTTTTATGCATCTTCCTATGCATAAATTCATTTTAAATGAGAATGACACTTTTGAATTAAAATTCAATCTTTTATGCATCTTCTCATGCATAAAATCAAAATTGATGAAAATAACTCTTTTGAACTAAAAATAGATTTCTTTATGCATCTTTCTATGCATAAAATCAAAATTGACGAGAATAACACTTTTGGGTTAAAATAAAATCTTTATGCATCTTTCCATGCATAAATCCAATTTAGTAGGAATTACACTTTCAGAATAAAAGAATTTCTCTTATGCATCTAATTTATGCATAAAATCAAAATTGATGAAAATAACTCTTTTAAAATAAAAATATAATTCTTTATGCATCTATTTATGCATAAAATCAAAATTGATGAGAATAACACTTTTGGATTAAAATAAATTCTTTATGCATCTTTCCATGCATAAATCCAATTTAGTAGAAATTACACTTTTAGAATAAAAGAATTTTTCTTTTGCATCTAATTTATGCATAAAATCCAGTTATGATAAAAATCACACTTTTAATATAAAAAAATATATTTTATGCATATGTTTATTCATACAAATCATTTATGATGAAAATCACTCTTTTAATATAAAAGAGTTTCTTTTATGCATCTATTTATGCATAAAAATCATTTATGATGAAAATCACACTTTTAATATAAAAAAAATCTTTTATGCATATGTTTATGCATACAAATCATTTATGATGAAAATCACTCTTTTAATATAAAAGAATTTCTTTTATGCATAAAATAATTTATGAAAAAAATCACATTTTTAATATAAAAAAATATCTTTTATGCATATGTTTATGCATAAAATCATTTATGATGAAAATCACTCTTTTAATATAAAAGAATTTCTTTTATGCATCTAATTTATGCATAAAATCATTTATGATAAAAATCACTCTTTTGAATTTAAAAATAAAATTCTTTATGCATCTTTCTATGCATAAAATAAAAATTGATGAAAATAACACTTTTTGGATTAATTTAAATTCTTTATGCATCTATCCATGCATAAATCCAATTTAGTAAGAATTACACTTTTAGAATAAAAAGTAAAACTTATTTTTACACAATTTTAGAAAATTTTGCCATAACCTCCTTTGTATGGCTGACCATTTTTTAATTTTTAACTTTCTAAAATCAACTTGAATTTTACCAGGAGTATTTAATTCATTCTAATGTAAGCAATTTCTACTTATTTAAGAGAAACATTATAAAAAACTTGATTTTATCCATTAATCATTCATCTAGGATAAAGAATGGTTGGATTTACTAAAGAAGAGAGGGGAATGCCTTTTTTAAATGAGGCATAACATCATTTTCATTTTAGAGAAGACAAAAATCATAAAAACCATTAAAATTAAGCATAAATGGGAATTTATGTATTTCCTTACTACATCAATTAACTTCAATAGCATTAAAAAGCCATTCCAATTAAGCTTCTCAAGCTTGAGAGGCGTTGAGAAGAGAGAAACATTGAGAAATTATGAAAAAAGATCAAAATTCTCACTTTACCTTACAAATTGCTTGATTCTTTGATCACGGTAGAGGCCCCCAACCAATCAATTGGTTTGGTGTGTTGATGGAGCCACCAATGGAGATTGAAGAAGGAGGGAAGCTCCAATTTCTTCAATTTGGAGAGAATTTTAGAGAATAGTAAAAATTATTATTATTTCAGCATAATTCTGGCATAGTTTAATTCTCCTATTTTTTTTACAAAGGACTGAGGTTCTATTTATAAGAGAGGAAGGCTCTAACCAAGACCAACTGATTCCTAGAATTTTCCAGATTCAGTTTGGTTGAATTTGGACTAGATTTGGACCTAGTTTGGTTCCTTTTTTATTCGGTTTGGTTCCTTTTTGATTCGGTTTGATCCAAGAGAGAGGAGAGATAAAAGTATCACATTATTTTTTAGTTTAAAACTCATTCAAGCATGTGAAGTAGGCACCTCCTTGAAGGGACTCCCCTTCCTTACACATGTGTCAAAATGGAATCATTATACCCAAAATATCTCATTTTTTTAGTAATATGCATAGATTTTTACTAATAAACCTTGTACATAGTCAACTCTTCATCTTATGTGAGCATTTACTCATTTTTGGGTATTTTTCTTTTATTCTTCCATTTATCTTCTCCACACATTTGGATGAATCTGATTGGCCCCTCAAAACCTTAATTTAAAATTTTTTGAAAATATGGACCCCTAGGATAAGGCCTCTTGAATAGATTATACTTGATTTCTAATGCACCTTCTGGAAATCTTTTTGAACTTCTGTTTCAGGGGAACTTATATTCATAAGATGAGAAATTTTTTTATCCAAAAATATTCAAAATTAGAATAATCTCTCTCTAGAATATTTTCTCTCTCTAGGTCAAAACAGGTAAAAACAAGATCTTTGATATTTGTGAAGAGGGATTTTACTATAGGGGAAGATACTGGACATCCTGAGAGCATTCTACCCCACTTAAAAAATGTGAGATGTCCTCATCTCGCAAAACTAGAGGAGAATTCTTTTTCTTAAGATCCAACTGATTACGGGTTCCTTATATTTTGGTGAACCCAAACAGAATCTTGGGATAAAGATCCCTTATATAAAACTCATTATTAAATAACAATTCACTCAGATCATAACATTCAATTCCTTATCACAATAATGGTCCATTAGACCAAATTTTCTATCTGAACAGTCCTTCATGGAAATTTTTCATTTATGCAGATTTTTAATTTGACCTTGCTTTAACTTGATCCACTGGGTCAAGTGTTAGCAGCAACAATCTACCAGCACAATCCACTAATCTCATAGTGATTTGCTGGAGTCATTAACATCATTCTAATAACTACGAACATTATCACAGGGACTCGTCCCATTCATCCTCATTGAGGTTTTGCTTAGTTATTACAATTCAGCCACCATGTAAGGAAGGGGAGTCCCTTCAATGAGGCGCCTACTTCACATGCTTTAATGAGTTCTAAACTCAAAAATAATGTGATATTTTTATCTCTTCTCTCTCTTGGATCAAAACCGAATCAAAAAGGAACCAAACCGAATAAAAAAAGAACCAAACTAGGTCTAAATCTAGTCCAAATTTAACCAAACTGAATCTGGAAAATTCTAAAAATCAGTTGGTCTTGGTTAGAGCCTCCCTCTCCTATAAATAGAACCTGAGTCCTTTGTAAAAAAATAGGAGAACTATACTATGCCAGAATTATGCTAAATAATGATAATTTTTACTATTCTCTAAAATTCTCTTCAAATTGAAGAAATTAGAGCTTCCCTCCATCTTCAATCTCCATTTGTGGCTCCATCAACACACCAAACCAATTGATTGGTTGGGAGCCTCTACCGTGATCAAATAATCAAGCAATTTGTAAGGTAAAGTTATAATTTTGATCTTTTTCCATAATTTCTCAATGTTTCTCTCTTCTCAACCCCTCTCAAGCTTGAGAAGCTTAATTGGAATGGATTTTTAATGCTATTGAAGTTAATTGATAAATGGTAGTAAGGAAATACATAAATTTGCATTTATGCTTAATTTTAATGGTTTTTATGATTTTTGTCTTCTCTAAAATGAAAATGATGTTATGACTCATTTAAAAAAGGCATTCCCCTCTCTTCTTTAGTAAATCCAACCATTCTTTATCCTAGATGAATGATTAATGGATAAAATCAAGTTTTTCATAATGTTTCTCTTAAATAAGTAGAAATTGCTTACATTAGAATGAATTAAATACTCTTGGTGAAATTCTAGTTGATTTTAGAAAGTTAAAAATTGAAAAATGGTCATCCATACAAAGGAGGTTATGGTAAAATTTTTTAAAATTGTGTAAAAATAAGTTTTACTTTTTATTCTAAAAGTGTAATTCTTACTAAATTGGATTTATGCATGGATAGATGCATAAAGAATTTAAATTAATCCAAAAAGTGTTATTTTCATCAATTTTTATTTTATGCATAGAAAGATGCATAAAGAATTTTATTTTTAAATTCAAAAGAGTGATTTTTATCATAAATGATTTTATGCATAAAAGAAATTCTTTTATATTAAAAGAGTGATTTTCATCATAAATGATTTTATGCATAAACATATGCATAAAAGATATTTTTTTATATTAAAAATGTGATTTTTATCATAAATGATTTTATGCATAAAACAAATTCTTTTATATTAAAAGAGTGATTTTCATCATAAATGATTTGTATGCATAAACATATGCATAAAAGATTTTTTTATATATTAAAAGTGTGATTTTCATCATAAATGATTTTTATGCATAAATAGATGCATAAAAGAAACTCTTTTATATTAAAAGAGTGATTTTCATCATAAATGATTTGTATGAATAAACATATGCATAAAATATATTTTTTTATATTAAAAGTGTGATTTTTATCATAACTGGATTTTATGCATAAATTAGATGCAAAAGAGAAATTCTTTTATTCTAAAAGTGTAATTTCTACTAAATTGGATTTATGCATGGAAAGATGCATAAAGAATTTATTTTAATCCAAAAGTGTTATTCTCATCAATTTTGATTTTATGCATTAATAGATGCATAAAGAATTATATTTTTATTTCAAAAGAGTTATTTTCATCAATTTTGATTTTATGCATAAATTAGATGCATAAGAGAAATTCTTTTATTCTAAAAGTGTAATTCCTACTAAATTGGATTTATGCATGGAAAGATGCATAAAGATTTTATTTTAACCCAAAAGTGTTATTCTCGTCAATTTTGATTTTATGCATAGAAAGATGCATAAAGAAATCTATTTTTAGTTTAGAAGAGTTATTTTCATCAATTTTGATTTTATGCATGAGAAGATGCATAAAAGATTGAATTTTAATTCAAAAGTGTCATTCTCATTTAAAATGAATTTATGCATAGGAAGATGCATAAAAGATTGATTTTTATTTCGAAAGTGTTATTCTCCTTAAAATGGAATTTATGCATAAATAGATGCGTAAAGAAATCTTATATCAAAAATAAGAATTCTCTTGTATTCTATAAATAGATATGAGGATGTGAAATGAATTAGATAGATGAAAATGAACGAAGAATGGATGTAGATGTGGATGTGGATATATGAATGTAGATGTGAATGTGGATGTGGATGTGGATATGGATGTGGATGTATGAATGTGGATGTGGAAATGGATGTATGGATGTAGATATGGATGTGAAAGTGGATGTAAGAATTTGGATGTCGATGTGGATGTATGAATGTAGATGTGGATATGGATGTATGGATGTAGATGTGGATGTGGATGTATGAATGTGGATGTGAAAATGGATGTATGGATGTGGATGTGGATGTGGATGTATGAATGTGGATGTGAAAATGGATGTATGGATGCAGATGTGGATGTGGATGTATGGATGTAGATGTGAATGTGGATGTATGGATGTAGATGTGGATGTGGATGTATGGATGTAGATATGGATGTGGATGTATGAATGTAGATGTGGATGTGGATGTGAAAATGGATGTATGGATGTAGATGTGAATGTGGATGTATGGATGTAGATGTGGATGTGGATGAATGAATGTAGATATGGATGTGGATGTATGAATGTAGATGTGGATGTGGATGTGGATGTGGATGTATGAATGTGGATGTGGATGTGAAAATGAATGTATGGATGTGGATGTGGATGTGGATGTATGAATGTGGATGTGGATGTGGATGTATGAATGTGGCTGTGAAAATGGATGTATGGATGTAGATATGGATGTGGATGTATGGATGTGGATGTGGATTTTGATGTATGGATGTAGATGTGGATGTGGATGTATGAATGTGGATGTGGAAATGGATGTATGGATTTGGATGTGGATGTGGATGTGGATGTATGAATGTGGATGTGGATGTGGATGTATGGATGTGGATATGGATGTCGATGTATGAATACGGATGTGGATGTGGATGTATGGATGTGGATGTACGAATGTGGATGTGTATGTGGAATAATGAATGCGATTGTGTGTGTGAAAGGATGTGACGTCAATATGAGTGAATGGATGAGATGTGATGACATGCAAATCAGGACGTGAATGAATGAAATGGGATGTGAATGAATGTTATGTGATGTGAATGAATCTTGATGTGATGAGATGGAAAATGATGGAATCATTATACCCAAAATATCTCATTTTTTTAGTCATACTCATAGTTTTTTACTAATAAACCTTGTATATAGTCAACTCTTCATCTTATGTGAGCATTTACTCATTTTTGGGTATTTTTCTTTTATTCTTCCATTTATCTTCTCCACACATTTGGATGAATCTGATTGGCCCCTCAAAACCTTAATTTAAAATTTCTCAAAAATCTGGACCCCTAGGATAAGGCCTCTTGAACAGATTATACTTGATTTCTAATGCACCTTCTGGAAATCTTTTTGAACTTCTGTTTCAGGGGAACTTATATTAATAAGATGAGAAATTTTTCTATCCAAAAATATTCAAAATCAGAATAACCTCTCTCTAGAATATTTTCTCTCTATAGGTCAAAACAGGTAGAAACAAGATCTTTGATATTTCTGAAGAGGGATTTGACTATAGGGGAAGATACTGGACATCCTGAGAGGCTGGAGAGGAATCTTACACCCGGAGCCTATGCATCTTCATCCACAAACTTCACCAAAGGAGACAACCACATGCTCAAAGGCCTTGTCATCGACAGCCACTCCACAAGAGACTCTAACCTCATCATAATCAACAATGACCATGAGTCTCAGACCTGCAGCCTCAGCACCAGTCAAAGTCAAGGAGGGCCCCAAACCTTCCACATCAACCTTAAAGAAAGCTCCACCAAGACTCCCACAATCATGATATCTTTGATAGCCACTCCACAAGAGACTCTAACCTCATCATAATCAACAATGACCATGAGTCTCAAGCCTGTAGCCTCAGCACCAGCCAAAGTCAAGGACGACCCCAAACCTTCCACATCAACCTTAAAGGAAACTCCACCAAGACTCCCACAGTCATGATATCTTAATAGTATTAAAATGTGGGTGGAAAAGCAGCTACTTATAGCTCAAGGCTACTATGAAGGTGCCAATCTAATTTGGGTACCTCGACAGTCAAAACCTCTTCCTCAACATAGCACGCAAAAGCCAAGGAAGAAGAAGAGTACTCCACAACACAGTCCACAAAAGCCTATGCGAGTTCCTCAAAGAACTCCACCAATGCAACAAGTGTGGGTACCAAAAACATTGCTGTAAGCACAAGGATACTACCAAAGAAATACCAAAGCTTGGGTCCCCAAGTGCATCACAAAGTCCCCTAAGCTTCCACAAAGAAGAAAGCCTCAACACCAAGCACATCAGCCACCAAATTACAGTGTTCGTCAAAGATGGGTGCCTGTGCATGTACTTCAACAACAAGGATACTATGATGGTAATTCCATCATATGGTTGCCAAAATTGACCAATGTCAAGAAAACCTCACCAATGACTTCAACCCCAACAACTTCACCTATAGTTCAACAAGAATGGAGGCCCAAGAAACAACAAGAAAATCACTCAACCACTCTCGTGCATTTAGCACCAACACAAGAGCTTGTCTGTTCAAGCAAACAATCAGCAATCTTCCCTACTGCCTCGACATCATTTCAGCAACAAATTCAAGAATCAATACGAAGACTTAGGAGCACATCAATAACAAAATAACAATTCTCTTTTCACCCCTCTGGAAGTGAGAAATGAGCACACAAGAAGCTGTTCTTGCAAATCATGACCTAGATGACCCATAAAATCTAAATTAAAAAACCTCGAGGTCAAAACCTACAATTTAACGGAATTCCATCTCATGGAATTACAATTCATGGAATTCCGTCTCACGGCCTAAGAACCTGCACTTCCACAGTTTAAGCCCCATCACATGGATTAAGCCATATCACGCAATAGCCAATATATATTTATTAAGCTTATTGCTTACTATTCTTTTGGCTAAATTAATGTAGCAGCTACTGCATGAGTACGTATCCATACTCATGCACTGGAGAACATTTTCACCAAAGCCTCACCATACAACTTCTAGGTACATCTCTGGATGGGAGGGCCATGATGGGCGAAAGCCTAGTCAATGGTACAACCCATCACGTGGAATTTTTGTTCAAATTACAAACCTCTCTAAACAATGCCTCTAAACGACGCCACCATCTTCACGAGTCAATGATCTTCAATCCTTAGTGAAGATACCTATATTAGCCTCGCAAGTCGATGTAATTCTTTCAGCCCTCACCAACAAGTTGCAACACATAGAGCAGTTCAATAAGAGTCTAAATGACTCAATTCTTGTACTTCATGTAAATCTGCTTCATAAGAGCACTTAAATATGCATAAAAACATAAAAATCACATAGGCAGAAGAAGATGGGATCAAGTCCATCTCAACAACATTTGACAAGAATGCTGCCACACAAAGGGACATCATCACAAGCTAATTACTTTAAATGATGAATGTCACTTCAATGAATCAAATGAGGAATTGAGAATCACCATCTCATTCTGATGATTAAGTATACGTTCCTCCAGATCCTTCTTTCTCTTCTCTCCCATTATTAACATCTCTTAGTGTCCCCACTGACAAAAATCACATGTAACCTTGCCGATGATTGCCAAAAACAAATTGAGCCCAAAAAAAGGGGCTCACATAAATATAAAAATGCAATCATTCGTCGTAAAAAATCCCACCCCCCACCCCGTTAGGAATTCCCAGTACACCACTAACCTATTCATTTATTAACTAGATTTTCTTATTCCTTCCGGAGGAACAAAGACCATTGAACTTCACTCAACATCAATGCCATCGACAAATCTTGTTCATTCTCCCCACACAAAGGTCTTTAACGCGATCACGAGGACGTGATCGCCATCAGAAACGGGGGAATGTTAATCCAATTCTAGGATTAACAAGAGCTACCACCATTATCTTACATCAAGGAGTCATGGTAGATACACCAAAGGGTCATACATTCAAGATATGAAGCAATAGTGTCCAAAGCTACAACTTGGATGGGCGCCCATAATGGTGTGACAGAGTATTTATGGTGATTCCCGCTTCAAGAGCATGTGGTAGCAAGTTAGGATGAAGTCCTAAGTGATGTACTTCATGGATATATTATGAGAGTAGTCATTGTAATAACATTTGGCCTCTTATGAGCCTAAAGTGCCCGATCAGCCATAGTTTAAGTAAGTGTGAACACTTATGGCCATGTATATAAGTGAATTTCTCTCACAATACAAGATACTCTCCCATTGTGCAATTGAGTCTTGCTCTTGTTAATCCTCTTACTAATCTCTCTCCCTACTAATGCATGCTAGTAAGTGTGTGTGACTGAAGTGACATGAGAGAAGGGACAAGAAACTGTAGTGCAACGCGATGGTGTGACAACGCTCGCAGCGGGAGACGTGGTGGAATTGCTTCTCAAGGAGTTGTAGAGCTTGGAGACCTCAAGGATTACGAGCTCAGCCATTGAAAATATCCTCTCACGAACGACAGTTGCGGTTCACCAGGTAATCTCTTTTTTGATGTGTTTCAAGGAGGATTAGGGTGAGCCATAACGCATAGTTACACCACCATAGGACACTGGATGGGTTGGACGGTGTGTTGCCACCCGCTATTTTTCGCATAGTGCCCAAGGGGTCCCCTATGCAAAGGATGGCGGGTTCGGGTGGGCATCATTATGATACGGTGTCCGATGGTCCTAAAACTTTACAAGTGGGTCCATAGGGATCCTACCCCTCCACTCGCAAAGTTTCATCACCATCAGACACCAGATGGGTGGAACGGTGTGATGCCACCCTCTATTTTTTGCATAGTGGGCCAAGGGGTACCCTATGGAAAAAATAGTGGGTTTGGGTGGGGTATCACTATCATACGGCATCCGATGGTAGTGAAACTTTGTGAGCAGGTCCATGGGGCTTCTACCTCTTCATTTCCAAAGTTTCAACACCATCGGACGCTGGATGGACAAGACGGTGTATTGCCACCCCCCCTATTTTTTTGTATTATGCCCAATGGGTTCCCAATGCAAAACATAGCGGGTTTTGGTGTGAGCATCATTATCATACGGTTTATGATGGTGGTAAAACTTTGTAATCCCATCAATGGGGCTCAAAAAGTTCCCATGGGATGTCGGATAGGTGAGACCACCCGCTATTTTTTTGCATAGTGCCATGGGGTCCCCTATGCAAAAATAGGAGGTTTGGGTGAGGCATCATTATTATATGTTGTGCGATGGTGGTGAAACTTTGCAAGAGGTTCTATGGGGCTACTACCCGTACTCTTGCAAAGTATCACCACCATCGTCGCTTGGGTGGGACAGTGTGTTGGTACCTGTACTATTTTTTCGCATATCGCCCAAGGGGGTCTCCTATGCAAAAAAATAGCGGATTTGGGTAGGGCATCGTTGTCATACAGTGTCGATGGTGGTGAAACTTTATGAACATTTGATGGGCTACTAACCCTCCTCTTGCAAAGCTTCACCACCATCGGACGGTGTGTTGGCACACGGCTATTTTTTCGCATAGTGCCCGAGGGGGTCTCCTATGCAAAAAATAGGAGATTTGGGTGGGGCATCATTGTCATACAGTGCCGATGGCGGTGAAACTTTATGATCAAGTCCATGGAGAAAAGGTCCTCTAGTAGGAATATTTCTCCCTATCCAAGTCTTATCTCCTATTGAGATATAAAATTGGTGTCAAAGAGAACATTTTTACTATTCAAAAGAAACACAAGATCTTGATATTACGACTAGTGTATAAAGAAATAAATGTGCCTATTTACAATTATTCTATAAAGGTAAGGTGGCTAGATCCTACATTTTCCAATTGTACTAAATGTGAAGTTTAGCACCATCATTGAGGGTCGCATTTGGTATCCCAATAGTACAATTAGTACTATAGTAGTACACAAATTAACCTTTGTGTTTTATTACTACTATATTTTCCTTTACTCATGACATCAGATTTTGTGCTTTAATACTACTATATTCTACTTGACATCATTCTATGTTTTGTTGTTCAATGCAGTATTCCAATGGGGCTACTCCATAGTCGCCCAGCCACCCTTCTATACTCTTTAGATGGACTTCAAAACTTGGTGGATTGGAAAAGGCTTTTGAAGTTCCAAACAAAAAATGGATCTTTTCTATTATCACCATCCTCTACTATGTGTGCTCTCAAGTACATGGGTGATTATTTGAATTTGGTATTGGAAAAATTTGATAATGCAGGTAAAAAAACATACGTATATATAATGTATATACATATACATATACATACATAGGTGTATATATATATATATATTGTGTGTGTGTGTGTGTGTGTTTGTGTGTGTTCATGCGCACATGCATGTTTGATATGTGTAGTACCCCCCCTCCCCCCCCACACACACACACACGCACATACATGCATGCATGTGCACATTCTAACCTATATTCATTTATGTATATAATACATATAAATTAGACACATACATATTATATATAGGTACACATACCTATATTTATTTATGCATATAATATATATATATATATGTATGTATGTATGTGTGTGTGTGTATGTATATATGTGTATATAATATAGATACAAACAGATATATTAAATGTATAAAACATTATAGCAGATGCACATATATACATACACATACACACATATAGTTACTTACACAAATAGTACATGCATGTATGCACTCGCATGTACCTACACATATAGTATGCTTGCATGCTCACACGTAACCTATGCTAGTGGTAGGCATTAATTACATTGATTTTGTTCACAGAGTGTAACTTAGTTTCCTAACTGATTTTACAAGATTGACCTTTGCCATGATCTTATAACTAATGTAGCAAATTAGATCTATTCAGCTTGCTATAAATGTATTTCTTACTAGATTATTATTGACATCTGAAATCAACTAATTTCTATTGATTTTGTGTTTTTTGTAATGTGTAATTTTGAGAAAATGTACTAATATATGAGATAAAGCAAGGAGCTAGTACAATTTAAATAAAGCAGCAGAGATTGTCCAAAATATAAGCCAAGAAGATTATTCTATACTATATTCAAGATGTGGATTGCATGATTATATTATTAGTTAGTAATAAAATTTCACTATCGATTAATAATTATAACAATAATATATATGCAGTACCAACCGGTGGACTTGTTTGAGCACATGTGGATGGTAGACCGGTTGGAGAGGCTTGGCATATCAAGATACTTCAAGAGCGAGATTAAGAAGTGCTTGGACTATGTGTATAAGTGAGTAAGATATGCTCTAGCAAAGAGATTCCAACTCAAGTCCCACTCAAAACTAATTCTAAAAAAGATTTAAACATGAAAAAATGGTGTTTCGTAATTATTTTTCTAGTTTTCATCATGAAATAATAGGTACTGGACAGACAATGGGATGGCATGGGCTAGCGACTCAAATGTCTATGATGTAGATGACACCGTAATGGGATTTCGCTTGCTCTGCTTGCATGGCTATGATGTCTCTCCAGGTACTATTAAAGTATTATTATCATCATCAGACAGACTTAATAATATTATTGAAGCAAATTATCATTTATCACAATTATAGAGTTAATCTTGACTAGATCACCAATACTAGGATAGATTTATTTCTAAGAGTTATTCAACACAACATATAATTTGTAACATCTTGTTGACCAATTTATGAAGCCAAATCATTGTATCCAGCTCAACAACTACTAGAATGCTTCAAGTCCTTCACCCCCCCCCCCAACACCCACACACATAATATAGCAAAACATGTGAGAACATAACATCTTTTATGTAATTTCTGCATGTCTCATGTAGAGGTCTTCTGCCATTTCAAGAAAGGTGATGAGTCCTTTTGCTTCGAGGGGAAAACAAGCCAAGCCCTAACTGGGATGTACAACCTCTATCGAGCCTCCCACACTATGCTACCTAGAGAATCTATTCTACATGAAATCAATACCTTCACCAAATCCTTCCTTCTCAATAAACAAAAGAAGAATGAGATCCAAGATAAATGGATCATTTCTAAGGGCCTCAAAGGCGAGGTACACAAGAACTCTTACTTAAACAACTCTTTATCTATTTAAATGGTGTTTATCAAGCGGAATGGGTGTTTCAAAGGCATCATTGAAGTCCTAACCACATGCGTTATATTCTTGAAGTGTCACCCAAATATTTATTCATAGTTGTTGGGCTACATGAAGTAGGATCAATGCAAAGTTTTTTTTATAGGCCCCTATTGATTCCTCCTTAATCATGCCTTTATTTTGAAGACTATGTTCCTTTTAACCCTTATTTTCATAGGTAAAACCTTCAGCCAACATGGGTAAGCCCTCCAACAGACATATTGCCTTTATTTTGAAGACTATATTATTATTTTAACCTTATTTTCAAGGGTAAACCCACGTGTGGGTATTGAACCCTTAAACCTAGGTTGGCTACCAACACTTCCACATGTCCTATACCATCAACCACTCCTATGAGTTAACCTTATCACTTCCTTACTCTAAATCCTTTAACCCACATGGGATGATAACACTTTCAAAAGTCCTTACCATCAACTCATGTTATCACTTTTTCATAATATGTAACCTCATCATCCCTATTGCATTCTTATCCTTCACCCCTCATTGTTTCTTTAAAACTCTCCCCAATGTAAGATTTTAGACACATATATTCATTTAAGTCTCAAATTTCATCCACTCTATCCACCTCTTAAGATCCTTTAGTGTATAAAATAAATAAGAGTCCACATTTTTAGAGACACTTTAACATCTTGAAGAATTTTGTAAATTATATGCATGTTTTGTTTCCTTCCACATCTTAGATATCTATTGGATATGTTTGTCTTACATGGCAATCCTTAAGTGCACAGAGTCACATATGATGTTGCAAATATCTAATTCTACCCCTCAGGATGCGACAAGGTTATAGTTACATGAAAATTTCAAAATATCTTTTAAAGATTTGAGTATCCACCTCGTTGAGGTACTGTGTAATGGATAAGAATCTCTTGAGTAAAAATTATAATAACTCATGGGCATAACTCATGGGCATATTATGCCTTAAAACACAAGAAAGGTTATTGTTTTTTATTCCAATTGAGAAACCCCAAAATTCTATATGTGGATTTGATGGTAGGTAGAATATGCCTTAAATCATCCATGGTATCAAAGTCTTCCACGCATTGAAGCACGACACTATATTGATCAGTATGGAGTGGATGACATATGGATTGGAAAATCACTATACAAGTAAGATCATTGTTGGAAAATGATTTGTTGGATTTATTAAATAGAACACTTAAAATTACAATGCATTCAACTGATTTTTGAAAGTTATGTGACATGCACATGATGCTTTATGTTAATAATGAAACCTTCTTAAATCTAGCTAAAGCAAACTATAACTTGTGCCAATCGTTTCATCAAAAGGAGCTTACAAAAGTCTTGAGATGACTACTTTTTGTAAATAAAATCCTATCCTTTTATACATTATTCTCATCAGCCTTGCATGCATAATGAGTGCATACTCGAAAAGGAATATGACTCTAGCACACTCTTATATGTGATTTTGTAGGTGGAACAAGGAATGCCAATTTGATCAGCTTAAGTTCTCACGACAAAAGACCGTAGATTGTTTTTTCTCTGTAGCATCCACACTTTTTGATGAACCAAATTATTCACTTGCAAGAGTTGTGTGGACAATGTGTTGTGTTCTTACAATAGTTATTGATGACTTCTTCGATGTGAAAGGCTCTTTAATAGAGCTTACCATATTTTTAGATGCAGTAAAAAGGTATATTTTTGTCTTAAAACAATATACAACCAGTACATGAAATATATATCCTTGATGAACAACTCTTTTCTATAGATGGAATCATAAAACTTTGTTTTGCTTACAGTTGGGATCCTAAACTAGCCAAAAACTTCTCCCAAGAAATGAAGATATTATTCATGGGTCTATACAACACAGTGAACAATGTCAGCCAAGAGGCTTTTGTAGCTCAAGGATGCGATATTACATCTCACTTAAGGCACTCTGTAAGTCAAATTTTAATTCTTTAACTTTCTTTAAAAAATTTCCTTTACATATACTTATGTTATCATTGTATGCAATGTTATAGTGGGTAAGATGGCTCACCTCTTTACTGGTTGAAGCAAAATGGAAGTTTTCTAATCGCTCTCCATCACTTGAAGAATACATGGAAAATGCAACAACATCAATAGGAATAGAGCTAGTAGTGGAGCCCACTATATTATTCATGGGTGAAATGCTATCAGAAGAGGATGTCATGCATGAGGATTATTTTTTCATTATGGATTTACTAAACAAAGTGGGACGGCTTAGTAATGACATTCAAGGTTTGAAGGTAAGTAATCTTAATAATAGAAATTATAAAATTATAAAGTTCACATAAATAACCATTGAAACATCTAAAAAAATCATAAGAGTTTATATGCTTTATCATAGAAATGTTACATGGGATTTGCATTTTTAATAAATATATACTTGAGAGATACACTGCATGTGACAAATGTTGATTCATAACCATTCTTGTCTTTATGCAGAGAGAAAATAGTCAAGGAAAGTGGTCCAATGTGACCGTTTATTTAAAAGAAAATCACAAGGCCATAGAGGAGGATTCAATAAATTATTTGAAGTCCTCAAAACAACATGCCATGTTATTATTAGTCAAAGAGTACTTAAGAGATACAAATAATCCAAGACAATGCAAACAAGTCCACCTGAATATGGCTAAGGTATTGAACTTTTTTAATGCCAAAACAGATGGATTATCATCAATCACTGAGATGGCTCAATATGGCAAAACAGATGGATTATCATCAATCATTGAGATGGCTGAATATGTCAAAACTACACTTTACACAACAATATCTTGATATATAGGCACATATAGCTCTTTGTAAAATTATATCTATCGTACCTTCTAAACTTGTAACTAGTCCATTGAGGTCTAGTTATAAATGAGCTCCACAAAGGGAAGAGAATATTGTTTGAACTCTCCATCATCAATTTTTTAAAATAGTTTTACCACAGTATAATAGAGTACCATGAGGAAGCATCTAGATGTTTTAGATACACTTTCTTTATACTCAAAAATAGTGCACAAGAGTAATCTTATCTCGTTTTTTTATTTTTCAAAATGTAATTATAAAGACGTTTATGGTATAATGTATATTAGAAAATCTTGAAAAAATAACTTTAAGAGAATATGTGAGAACTATAATTATAAAGACGTTTAAGGTATAATGTATATGAGAAACTCTTCAAAAATTATAAAGATGTATATGAGAAACTTTTAAGGTTTTGTATTTTGTGATTATAAAGCTATTAAAGGTATAATATACATGAGGAACTCTTCAAAATTCACTTTAAGAGAACATATGAAAAGTAAGAGAAATTTTCACTATAAGAGAATATATGAGAAAACTCTACGAAATTCTCACTACAAGAAAATGTGTGAATACTATGTTTTTTTGCATGTCTCATTGGAGATAGGAAAAGTTTTGGGATGAATCATGGGTACTTAAATAAATCTTGAAGATGATTTTTAAATAAACATATAAAGTGATACAAATGTAAGCCGATTTAGCCAAAACTTTGGGATGAATCATGGATTCTTATATAACTCTTCAAGGTAGTTTATTAAGTAAACATATAAAAGTAATTTTTATGTAACCATCAAAATTTATGGGGGATAACAACGCTTTTTTTCATTTTAAAAAACATCAAGAAGGGGAAATAAATTATTGCATGTAACTAAACTCACAAAAAAAGTTAAATTTTGTTGAATTTTGGTGTTTGACTAAAAAAGAGAAACTATAACAACTATGTAAATATTTTGGTGTTTTACTATAAAAGAGAAACTACAAAAACTATATGCATATTTGTTAATTGATTGTGGTGGTGTTATATTTATTAAGAAGATTGTTGTCCTCATATTAAAATCTATGTACATATTTTGGTGTTTTTCTATAAAAGAGAAACTTTAAAACCTATGCACACATTTGTTAATTGATTGTTGTGGTGTCATATTAATTAAGAAGATTAAATGGATAGCTAAATTATGCCAACAATTGAATTTATAAAGAAGTACACAAACTTAAAATTGTACACAAACTACTTTTTGCAAGTAGACAAACTTGAAAGTGTTCTCTTAAAGTGTTTATCTTTATTTTTGGAACCTTTACTCTCTCTCTCTCTCTCTCTCTCTCATGGAGTTGTTATTCAACACGGGTGTGTGGGTAAATAAACAAAATGGGCTAACCTTTCTATCACACAATGTGTGGTAGATTGGTTAGCTCATGGAGTTGTTATTCAACACGTCTTGTGTTCGAATCTCACTCCTGTCGGATAGATCATATTTGGTCTCTTGGGATTGTTCCTACGACGTTAAAAGAGCTTCTTCTTCTTCTTCTTCTTCTTCTCTCTCTCTCTCTCTTCACACACACACACACACACAATTTGATATACCTTGCTAAGTTTCTCTCTTATTTACAACTTTTAGGTAGTATGGTTGGCACTAGAAGGGGTTGGGACCATACATACTAGAATTGTTTGATGGGATTATGTGCAACATAATGCATATGTCAGTATATTTGTCTGAAAATAAAAGGACACTAGAAAGTTGTATGCAGTGGTATTGACACTAGAAAGTTGTATGCAGTGGTATTGACACTAGAAAGTTTTATGCAGTGGTATGGACATTAGTGGTATGGACACTAGAAATTTGTATGCAGTAGAAAGTTTTTGATGGGACTACATGCAACATAATGCACGTTAGTATATCTGTCTGAAAATAAAAGGACACTAGAAAGTTGTTTGCAGTGGTATGGACATTATTAATATAGTAGAGCAATTGACGTCACACTAAAGATCACATCGGAGCACCACAATTGTGCTTTAGTGCTATGTTATCATGCCTTTGTAGGTAAAATTGTGGCCACTCATGATATACATAGCTTAATTGAAACTTTATCTACAATTAAGCATTTGCGATATGCATAGCTTAATTGAAATTTTATCTTTAGTCATTCGTGATCAATTTTCCACGTCTTTCTAATTTGTGATCAATTTACCATGTCTTTCCAAACATATTTAATCAAAGATATTTAAACAATTTTCCACATCTTTCTAAATGTGTTTAATTGAGCCCGTGCACCCACAATCATTGTATATCTCTGAAAAGATATTGGTATAATCAGTAATGTTCTTGGCCAATTAAAACTTGTGCTCTCTGGATCATTGCATGCATGATTGATCTTGACGATTGTAAAACAATGAATACTAGGATTGTGGTATAACATACCATGATTGTCATAAAAAAATACCTCAATCGTATTACGATCATGGTATTTAAATTTCTCAACCATTGATGATCAATGCACATCCAATGATCTAGAAGTTTTCCAAATGAAAAATTTTAAAAACATTTTCCAAATTATATATACCAAGATCGTGGGGTGATGGTTTAATCGAATTATATGAATACCACGATCACAAATTTTCTAAAGCATTATTGTGGTATTTTAAACCATGATTGTGTTCTTTATAAAGCATTATCATGGTTTTTGAAGCATGATCATGGTATTTTGAACCAAAATCATGGTGTTTGTAAATCACTATCATGGTTTTTGAAGCACAATGGCGGTGTCTCATTCTGTGACACATCACCGTATGCAAACTAATCCTATATTCATAGTTTAACACCATATTAGATAAAATGGAAAAAATCCCATTCCCAGATTGGCCCTTAAACAATCTTTAACTTCTCTTTATCTTTTAAGTCACATGGGAATCCTTGTTTTTAACATAATCAATTATCATGTTCTAAACGAGCGAGGTCATCTCTAGTCACTCTATAACTACTCCATGCTGATCTGTAACATGTGTACTCCATGGCTATGTGTGTAGTAGCATGTGTGTTCCCCCATGTTAGCAAGGTGATGCTAACAGCTTGTGTCTATTCACCGGTTTCCTTAAGCTTTGTCCATCCAAACTTGCCAGCTCAAATGTTCATGTTCCCATTTTCCTGACAATTTTGAATGGGCTAGTCCATCTCATTTTTAATTTTCCTCAGTGGGATCACATTGTTGATGAGAAAAGCAAGACTACATCTCCTTCTTCAAAGATCTTGAATTTCATGTTCCTGTCCATCTACAACTTTCTCCTTTTCTACATGATCTTGGCTATCCATGCATTGTGCAGTCTCATTTCATCCAACTTGAGGAGTTGTTCGATCTTGTGCACCTCTGAATATTCCAGCGAGGAGAGCCTTTCTGCCTATGGCTATCCAAATGCTTTGTGTGAACTCCAAGGGCACCACTGCCTCCAGTACATACACCATGTTGAAAGGTGTAAGTCCTATTGCATTCTTATACGCCGTTCGACAATGCTAACAATGCTGAGTGTAGCTTTGTGTCCCAATTGGTCCTACTCTCATTCACTATCTTGATCAGTATTCTCTTCAAGATTTCATCTATGGATTCTGCTTGCCCATTTTCTTGTGGTGGGCAGTAGATTGTTGACTTTTTGTATTATCATGTGTTGTTCTATCAATTTCGTGATCACTTCATTAAGGAGATGGGTCCCTTGGTCACTAAATATTTCAATTGGGAATCCAAATCTTGTCATTATGGTTTCATAGTGAAACTTCACTCTATTGATGATGCCTTACAGCCTTTTAGGGCCTTGTCCTCTACCCATTTGGTGCTGTAGTCTATGGCCACCAGGATGTATTTGTTTCCTATTCTTTGAGCTGCTAGCTTGATTAGGACCACAAAATCTAGACTCCATTTCTAGAGTGGCTCCATCGGTGTACCTATGGCATCATTGGCAACCAGAACACTCACAACACCTGTCCACATTAGGGCCAAAAATGGCTAGAAAAGGGTTGTTTGTTAATCTAAGGATTAAGAAATTGTCCAATTATGAATTGACACGTATACAAAAGTATGGCATTCTTGTCTCCTCTAAATGTCTTTTTAACGGTTCTATTTTAGTGGCGAACGGCTAAAACGGCTTAATTTAGACGTTTATGATGGCTAACATTAAAGTTTGGGTCCAAAATAGTGACATCTTGTTCCATTTTATATTTCAAAAAATCAAGTTGGAAGATATAAAATCTTCTCTTTTTAGGCTCTGAAAACAACGCTATTAATGACAAATCACCAAATTTTTTCAAACGTCTACTTTCCACCTTCCCTCCCTTTTGATATGGCTCATTCCCTTTTCCACCTTCCCTCCATTTAGGCATATGGCTTATTCTCCTTTCTTTGCATTTTCAAAAGACTCACTATTTTTCTCTCATCTGTGAGCTTCTATGGCGTCCTCACGTCCTCCTCCTCATAATATAACTTCTTGTGATTTTCATAACACCAAAGAGGATGGTGTTTGGAAACCCATGTCTTTTCGTGTGAATGATTGGGTAACAATGCTTCCCTCTTGCAAAGGTGCCCACAAGGTGAAAAGAACCAAGCGAAATGAAGTGAAATCCCATTGGAAAGGTCGTGTTCTTGCCTTCAAAGTGACCGAGAATGGCTCGCTTGCAAAAGTTCGACATGTCTACATGGCCAAAGACATGGTGTTGAACTTGGATGAACATCCAATTCTCCATTCTTACTGTAATTTAACAAAACTTTATCTATTTGATACAACACAATATTTCTCCTTCTGATATATTTGTTGTTTATTTAATTTCAGTTATCTTTCCATCAACAGCTGTGGAGTGGCAGCCTGTTGAGAGCTTAAGTGGCACATTCAAAGCAATTCACAAGGGGATTGCAGATGTAATGTATGCAGACAAACCACCTTCATTTTACAAATCAGTGGATATATGTGTGTATTTTGCAGAATACAGGGTTCCATCAAGAGAAGGTATTCATGGAGAATTATATGACATACCTATTCCCACATTAATGTCACTCGAATGGGAAGTTCCTGATCCAAATACCATAACAAGCTTCAAATCCAATCAAAGATGATATTCTTAAAGCTACGTCTCCTGGAAGGATTTCAAGAAGGATAAAAATTCAATGGTTCTTGCCTATACATGTCTTTGTGGCATGTTTCAATACAATGGAATTGGAGAGGACAAGAACGACGTGGCTTAATAGAAGACTATCTACGACTGATCTGGACACTGTACTTGGAGAAGGATGGAGTACCAAGGAAACTTTTCATATTGGTGACAATATCAGTTGTAGAGTAAGCCCAAATTCTATGTCTATCTCATACCAACTATGTCGTCAATCCCTAGTTTTGGGATGACTATAGGAGATGGAAAAGCAAGCTTGGTAGTTAGGTCCCTTTGGATTTTGAAGAGAATTGTCCAGAGTTTGAATTTAACATCATAGTCCATCCATTCATAGATCCTAGGAACCTTATAGTAACATCAAACTGGAGACTACAACATGTAAGAGAGTCGCTTGAGTTTCTGGACGAAACATCACCTGAATATAGATTCAAAGTAGATGATATTGTTGTCAGTACAAGGATGGAGAGTGTAACCTCATGCATCACATGTCTTCCCCCGAAAAAAGTTGTATTTGAGCCACTTGCAAGGGCAAGTTTGTTAAGCTGAAAAGGATTTCTCCAATAATGTAATTAATATATTCTACTAAATTTCATCTTGACTTCTTCACAAAAATGGTCAACATATTGTTTGCAACATAAAACAAGGTTTAACAGTTGAATATCAAATTGTTGATACTGAATTTAAGTACAAAATATAGTCCCAAAAAGGGTGTGTTCATATGGACAAAATGAACAAAACAAAAGCCAATTTGTGGAATCACTCAACAAAATCAACTTTTCTTTTGGCATGGGATGACCCTGGATCTTTAGAGAATCTTTCTCTCTTCTGTTTGCTTTAATCAAATTTGGCTGATTGAGGTTCAAGTTCCGGTGTTTTGAGCTCTTGAGGTGTTGGAAAGGAAGACTTTGCAGTGGATTCCTCAACCGGTGGTAAGTTGGGCTCTTCTCTGAGATCTTTAGGTGTTGGCGAGGGAGATTTGGCAGTGGGGTCTGGTTTTGGAGAAGGTTCTTTGGAGGTTGGCTTTGGAGACTTGGCAGTCTTCTTGGGGGACATGAAAAAGATATTGAATGGAGAGCCAACATTTGCCCTCTTACTTTCTTTGTTGGATGAACGATGCTTCTGAATTTTAAATTTCATTGGTGAGTGAAATGGAAGACCTTTAGTAGCACTCTTCTCTTTGACAGGGGTCTTCTCTTTGATTGGGGTTTTCTCTTTGACAGGGATCTTCTCTTTGATAGGAGTCTTCTCTTGAGCTGGTGAAGAGCTCTTCTCTTTAGCAGGAGGGCTGGGGCTCTTCTCTTTAGCAGGAGGGCTAGGGATTTTCTCTGTAGCCTGAGGGCTCTTCCCTTTAGAATGGGTCTTCTCTTTAGTAGTGCTCTTTCTCCCCTTGGAAGATCTGCTCTTAGTAGGGCTCTTCTTTCTTTCCTTCTTCTCTTTAGCAGAGGTCTTTTTCTTTTTGGATGAGCTATCCTTGACATGGCTTTTCTTCTCCTCCTTTTTTCTTTTCTTTGAAGTTGTACCCTTGGCTCCTTTCTTAGGTGGAAAGGGGGAATCAGGATCAACTAGATTGATAGATCTTTCCAAAACCATAGACACTGCCTTCTCCCTTACCCAACTTACCCAAGAATCTGAATATTCATGCAACTAAGGCAAAAGAAAATGATAAAATTTATTAATATGAGAAAGTCACTAAATGTATTGACCCAATCAATCAATTCTATCATTACATGAACTTACAGTAAGTGTTGTCATTCTAAATCTTGACTCAAGATATCTCCAAGCATTAGCAAGAACCATCCATCCACAAGATGTTGAGTCTTTCTACAAAGGAACTTTCTGCTTGTAGTACCTAAAATCTTCAAGTTTGTAGTCTTCATAGGTGGAACCTAGGAAACTCAAGATAAGTTTGGCAGCACTGTAAGCATAAAATATTGAGGGTCAACCAAACAATTGAAAACTTACAAAATATTGCTCTAGAACATAAACCATGGTAAAGTTGATTCTTACATTTTACTTCTCCCATGAATGGATGCTAAAGAATTCATAAAGATTACATCTCTATCCAATAGATTGAAGATAATAAGACTCCAATGGCCTCTGTGATAAGATGAATACTGCAATTAGTTGTGAATATTGTAATGATGGACAAAAGATAATTGAGTGTGAGTCTTACACTTCAACATAAGGGTATACAATGTAATTGCATGTCAGCATATCAAAGTTTTTTAGAAAACTTGCAAGATCCCCTTGCCTATTGAAAAGGCACTGTGTAACAAGGGGATCAAGAATGGTCACTTGCATAGCCATTGAGTCAGGAAGATCCCTCATAAGACATCTGGAGACATAAACAAAACATATCAATAAAATATGGAATCTGAGAAATTCATCAAGAAAGCAAAAGGAAAACCACACAAACCTGAGATAGATAAAGAGGATTGTGTCACATATCTCAATATTGTGATTCACAAGCATACTTGTGTCTTCAGGGGTAATGTCACAATAAACCTCATCCTCTCCATGCATGGAGACATCTACTACCATTTGACCTGTTACATTCTGATAAAGTTCTGAATTGGATGCATGAAGAATTTCAGCTTGCTGAGAAAGAATGGCATCCTCTGTAATCTTCTCCTGCTCTCTCTCTTTCTCCACTTCTTCTTTAATATCTTGAGCTTTTCTTGTACTATAAGTATGCGAAACATCTTCAATAACAACTGATTGTTTGGGTTGTCTTGCTGGATGTTGGGAAAAGCATAATGAGTGATAATAAAAGCTTAATGAGTTCATGGAGTGATGGAAAAGCTATGGTGGTTCAAGATAAGCCATGGTGGTCACATGAACAAAAGTGTAATTAACTAGTACTTAATCCAAGATTAAGAGAGCATAATGACAGCACAATAAGGAGCATTACATAGCATATAAAATTCGTGTTTTTCTCATTAGGAGGGCCACCATTTTATAGCCAAAGAGTACATGTTTGAATGACATCATTGCTTACATCTCACCAAGAGCATCCAAGGCCATCTCCCCCCACATGGCTCCCTAGAATATAGCCTCCATGGAATCTTCTGAAACTCGCCTACTTCAAGTGGGGTTTGACCCTTACATTCACCTAGATTCTCTTCACATTACATGGTCCTTTTACATTTTATTGAGTGCTTTAACCTTAGACCATGACATTGATCATAAATTCCAACATATTCCAATACCCTCCCTTGATCATGGCATGGTATATTGCCCTCCCTTGATCCAAACATTACATGAAAGAAAAAAGCTTAACTCATAAGGAGTATAGCTCTACAGTACATAAAAGAAATTAGCATCGCTCATAGGGAGCATAGCTTCTACATTGCGAAAAGAAAATGACATGAAAAACATTCCTACATGAAAACATTCCTCTCCCATACCCCATCATCATCATAGCATCATCATCATCATATCCATGGGCATCATCATCATCATTTGTTGGTCATGGAGACCCAACTCCCCATCAATCCCCCCTTGAGGGCTACATGGCCTACTGAGAGATATTGTGAGCATCATAGAAACACATAACCTACATCATCGGTGGTTAGAGGTGTCCATACATAAACATTTGGGTAAGAGAGGGCATAAACATTGTTGGCTTTAGAAAGCCCATTCTGCATCTACCTCTGTATCAAAGGAGGTAGTAACATTGTTGCATGCTTGGATTGCTTCTGCGGAATCATTCGAAGTGCTTACCATATTTGCCTGGTTGGTGTAACATTTGTCGGCGAGGTGACCTGGCTTTCCACATTTGGTGCATATTCGCTTTGGCTTGTCTTTGTGGTAGCAATTCTTGGCAAGGTGTCCTGTCCTTCCACAATGTGTACATTGGAGTGATTTGCCGGTTTGCTTTTGAACAAGGTATGCCTGGTTTGAGACAAGATCAATGACTCTACCTTTCAGCTTCTTCTCTTCTTGTAAGATCCCTGTTCCCACCGAGCAACGGATTCGGGGTAGTGGCAGCGGAAGTAGCGCTTCTCGCGCGGGACAGGGGTCCCACACTCGGGGCCTCGCCCACCACGGATATCCGGATAAGAGACTAGTCCGTCGGTTGTTCCAAAACCGAACCCGAAAAAACTTCCTTTACCGGAAAGCACGGGCGATTCCACCAGGATAACTTTTTACTCTAATGTAGTCAAGATCATTTCTGATCGAGATGATCCAATTACATCTATAAGGTACTTAGTCAGTTCACGGAAGAAACTTGCACTTGGATCATTGGGATCAACGCTTTTTTCCCCATTCAAGAGGCACAGCCGTTGATTCCTATCCATAGAACAGTTACTATCCGGGATTTATTTTTTTTCTATCGTAAAAACAAAAGTTTGAGTCTCGATTTACGGATCCATCAGTCCAGCCTAACCCCATCCAATCCCATGGGTTAGCCAACCGCCCAACCACTGTAGTGATGGGATCCAACTAAAAATTTGGTTAGGTTTTGTCCCGGGTACCAAGGAAAAGAGTTCCAAGGCCCCCTAGCCGGATGTTCATGCAAAATAAAACTAGTCACACCACTCACACACCCAATATGAAATTGCCTTTTTCAACCATATTCAACCAGTTTAAAACAATCCTTTAATAAAACCATAGTATCATTGATCACCATCTTCCAATTTATCCAATTGATTCTTAATTTCCCATCATTCCTTCATCAGAGTATCTATGGCATCATTGGCAACTAGAACGCTCAGGAGCCGTTTCGATAGTTCCTAGCCCATAATACTTGGCAATATAATCACTTAACAAGATGGACTCTCGTTGAAGATCAGCAAGATCAACCAACAGATCCATATAAGGAGCCATGGACTCATCCATTGAAGACCAGCAAGGTCAATCAACCAGATCCATGCTCGATTTCAGAAAACAACTCCAACTCTGTTCCAATATCTTCCTCGACGCACGCGTGGGTATCCTAGGCGACCCAGAGTCCGAGCACCGTATGGTCAGCACCCTCTAGGATCCTTCGCAGGTAACCTAGCGCTTCACGCATAGGCCGCTTCCTTGGCCCCTCATCCACCGTACCGGAAGCTCACCATTTTAATCGCACCGAGGCTGGTCAAGACCTCGGCCGACCTTGCTACGCGAGACGTCCTTCATTGACTCCCCGTCAGCAGTTGCAACTTTCTCATCACAACCTTAATCACAAGACGGTCAAAATGCTCCCCCCAGCATTCTTGACATAAAACAATCATTTACAAACAGCATTTACAAACAGTTTACAATACAATTTCTATTTTAACTTTCATTTTTTCACATTATCCCTCCTCAATCTACATTACTTATTCCATATTCCATTTATATGTATACTCATCCCATCACATCATTTCCATCTCATCACTTCAGATTCCCTCACATCACAATCGTATATTCACATCCATACATCCACAACTATATGCGTACATTCACATCTACATGCATACATCTACATCCCTATGCATACATCCACATCCACATTCACATTCACCTCCATACATCTACATCTACATGCATACATCCACTCCACATTCACATCCACATCTATACATCTACATCTACATGCATACATCCACCTCTACATCCACATCTACGTCTATACATCTACATCTACATGCATACATCCACCTCTACATCCACATCTACGTCTATACACCTACATCTACATGCATACATCCACATCTCCATTCCCATCTACATCTATACATCTACATCTACATGTATACATCCACATCTCTATTCTCATCTACATCTATACATCTACATCTACATATATACATCCACATCTCCATTCTCATCTACATCTATACATCTACATCTTCATGCATCCACCCACCTCCACATCCACATCTACATCTATACATCTACATCTACATGTATACATCCACATCTCTATTCACATCTACATCTATACATCTACATCTACATGTATACATCCACATCTCCATGCATAATAAAATTCTTTTAATTAATCTAGGATGATAGTTCCTAGAATATGGTAGGAAGTCCTCTTTTTATGCTTTGAATGAATTTATTTTATGCGTAATTTCTATAAAAATTTTGCCATAGCTTCGCTACTATGACTGATAAATCTCAAAAAAAAAATTTCTAAGGGATAAAGCTCATTATTAAAGACATAATTAGAATGGTCTCTAATTGGATCATCAATCCATAATGGTCTCTAATTGGATCATTAAGAAAACAATTAGAAGGGTCTCTAATTGGGTCATCAATCCATAATGGATTGAATCATCAATGTGCATAAACTAAAAGCATAGCAAAAAGCCATTAATTTGGCCTCAAGCATAGCTTCATCTTGGGTTAAGGAAAGGCTTTATGAAAAGCTTCATTTGGATTGAGAATGGGTCATGAGTATGACCATTTCTTGAGTGAGAGAGAGAAATTACATAAAAACCATTAGAATTTAAACATAAATGGAAATTAACTTCTATAGCATTTATTAAATTATGTAACTCTTCACTACTATTCACCAATTAACTTCAATAGCATTTAAAAAACCATACCAATTAAACTTCTCAAGCTTGAGAGGGGTTGAGAAGAGAGAATCATTGAGAAATTATAGAAAAGATCAAAATTCAATATACTTACCTTATGATTTGCTTGATTCTTTATTCACGGTAGAGGCCCCCAACCAATCAATTGGTTTAGTATGTTGATGGAGCCACCAATGGGGATTGAAGAAAGAGAGAAGTGTCAAAAACTAGTGAATTATTAAAGAATTCACAGTTCTTGGCTTAGGTGGAGTAGAGTAACAAGGCATAAGACTCTATATGCTTTGGCTTAGGTGGAGTAGAGTAACAAGGCATAAGACTCTATATGCTTTGGCTTAGGTGGAGTAGAGTAACAAGGCATAAGACTCTATATTTTTTTCAACAAGGGGAGGCTTCTATTTATAGGAAAATTTGAGCTCCTAACCAAACAAACTGATTCTATAATTTTCTAAGTCAGTTTGGTCACTTTTTGACCATTTTTAGGTCAGTTAAGCTAACTTTCTGGAACTAGACTTGAATGAGGAGAGAGGAGAGATGAAATATCTCAATTTTTATGAGTTTAAAACTCATTCAAGCATGTGAAATATGCACCTCCTTTAAAGAATTCCCCTTCCTTACATATGTGTCAAAATTGTATTGCTCATAGTTTTTTACTAATAAACCTTGTACATTTTCAACTCTTCATCTTATGTGAAATATGCACCTCCTTTAAAGAACTCCTCTTCCTTACATATGTGTCATAGTTTTTTTACTAATAAGCCTTGTACATTTTCAACTCTTCATCTTATGTGAAATATGCACCTCCTTTAAAGAACTCCCCTTCCTTACATATGTGTTTATTTACTAATAAACCTTGTACATTTTCAACTCTTCATCTTATGTGAAATATGCACCTCCTTTAAAGAACTCCTCTTCCTTACATATGAGTTTATTTACTAATAAACCTTGTACATTTTCAACTCTTCATCTTATGTGAGCATTTACTCATTTTTGGGTATCTTCTTTTACAATTTGGATTTATCTCCTCCCTACACATGGATTGATGCTATTGGCCCATAGAAACCTTAATTGGACCATAGTCTAAAGATTTCTGAAAATCTAGGCCCTTAGACTAAGGTTCTTTATACCTATTTCCAATTAATTCCAATTGCACATTGGAAAATTCTTTTTGAATTTCTGTTTCAGGGGAACTTATTTTAATAAGATGAGTTATTTTTCTATCCAAAAATATTCATAATCTGAATATTCTCTCTCTAGAATATTTTCTCTCTCTAGGTTAAAACAGTTAGAAACAAGGTCTTTATATTTCTGAAGAGGGATTGATTACGGGGGAAGATACTAGACATCAAAAAGGGGGTTGGGGGAGGAATCTTACATTCTACCCCACTTAAAAAACGCGAGATGTCCTCATCTCGCAACTTGGGATAATTTCGTAAGATGCACGAATATGAGACTTAGAGAAAATTTTTAATCAAGATTAACCACCAAGAAAAGTCTTAAAGAGAGCAAGATTCAAAATAAGAACAAGATTTAAACTTTATTCATTCACGGGACTTATACAGTAAAGATAGAAGAACTCTTTACACTTCCATAAGCCCATCCATCATATGGTCACAAAAGCAGTCCTCACAAGCTGCACAAGTATAGGGTAACTCATCTATGGGAATGATTCTGCTGGTTATTGCCGCACCTATCTCAGTGGTATGAGGTGATCTAACAAAAGGACCTCTGAGAGGCAAGCCAAAAACGGGGTAAAGGCATATCTTCTCATGAGGAAGAAAACATGCCAGTAAAAAGACCCGCTCAGAAAACCCAAGATGCCTTGATCTCATGACACAGTAGTATCGGGGACCCAAACCCAAAGCTTCAATAACCATGGCCAAGCGGACATTGTTACGAAAGTGTTGCTGACCCCAGGGTGTTACCCTAGTTATGTTTTGATAGGTCCGCCATTTGGTCTGCGCTACAGAAGTTCCTAGGTGAGGAAAAAGTGAGCGCTCATACTGTTCTATAAAGTCTTTCTTCACAGACTCTCTTGCGTCTTGAAGGTGAGAAATCATCAGGGATAAAACTAATTCCTGTTGCCAAGCCATGAAGGAGATTAAGAAAGAAAGGAGATTGATGGGAGTAAGATTACTGTGAGCGACAAGTAAAAGTTACGACTTATATAAAGGAAGGAGCTAGCGTAACCTAGAAGCCAACGGTAACTTGCCACTGAAGTTTTACCGTCTTTCCATGATTCGTGTTTGACACATTTTTCTATAGAAGGCATTAATAATTTTGAGATGAGGAGATAAAAGAAGCTTGTAGGCTAAGTCACCTATTTTCATTGAATTCAGATATAAGGGTCACAATATTTGGGGGATAACTTCTTATACTCCCCAAGAGATAAAGAACTTCTTTTGGGCCGTACTCGAATGAAAACCAAAACCTTGGTATCCAAAACATCGATTCTCACTTCTGAACTCATTGTTCTAAATCCTTAAAACAGGTGGGACTCCTGAGAAGTATTCTAGGGAAAGGGTCTTCCTTTTTTTAAACAGAAACTTTCTTTTATTTTAGAGAGGGAATAATTATAAGATCAGAAAGGGAGATTCTTACTCTTGTATACCTCGAAGGCTGGGGAGGAATCTTACACTTCTTCCAAGAGAACACTCTCTATTCCCTCCAAAGTGGGATCTTGCATATACTTTAAGGTCGGCATGAGTGTATCATACTCGGATGGCATTGACTTTAGGAGGATGGCTATGGCATCACTCTCCTTGACTGGTTCATTGATGGCTTCGAGCTGGGCCATCAAGCTCTTCATGGTGTTGATGTGAGATGCAAGTGTCTCATCAATCTTGTACTCTAGACTGTAAAAGTCTACTTTGAGACTGATTTTGCTGTGGAGGCCTTGAGCACCAAAAGATTTATCCAGTGAATTCCACGCAATTTGTGAAGATGTTCCATTACCAATGTAATGTATATAACTATCTTCAACTCCAAGGGCAATGAGAGCTAATGCTTTCTCATCCTTGGTTTGCCAAGAGATTTCTCCTTCTCGTGTGGCAGGTTTAGGTATAGTGCCATTGACTATGCCCCAAACTCCTTCTTTCATTAGTAAAAATCTCATTTTGACTTGCCAAGTGTGGAAGTCATGACCGTTGAATTTCTTGATGAAAGAGGATGATATGTAAGTTGACTCCATGATTGGAACTGAACAATGCAATAGATTAAAAGGCTAGAGTCCCCCTTCACCATATATATGCATGAAATTACTCAAGAATTCCCCAAACCCATAAGCCTTTGCATAGTGATAATAACGGGGCCTAGACTTGATCCTAGGTTTTCTAGTTTTGCTTTTGGGTTTCAATGATTTTTTGATATAATCTTCATTAGATGATTCAGCATCCGAATGCATGACTACAAAGAGATATTCAACTCAATATGCATATTAGAATGTCATCTCAATAGATAATTATATGATGATTAGTGGAGATAATTAATTAAAGAGGAAAAAATTACCCCCAAAAATAGAGTGAGCTTTGAGCAATTGAATGAGGCTCTTCCCAAATGAGAAACATAAAATGCTTTAAACCAAGTGAGAACCAAGGTATTGGCTCTAAGCTCAGCACTCAAACATGCCAAGATGTTGCTTCAATCTCTGTAAATCTGCTCTGCAACACAGCATATACTGTCACTGAGAAATTAGTTCAAACAGCAGCTACAGTGGACCATTGCTCATGAAAATCAACAAGGAGGAGCTTCATAGCATCAATGATATGCTCATAAGAGGAATTTGCAAACCATGCTTTGTAGAGCTCCAATTTCATGAATTTCGCAGCGCAGAGGCGGGCAACTGCAGAGCGAAATGCACCGCGTGTACTTCGTGGGAGCTCAAATGGAGCTAGGTGTAGAAAGCGCCGGATGTTAGCTCTCTTTTGAATCAAAAAGCTTGAGGTTTGGTGGAGTATAGAGCTCACATGAAGCAAAAGACCAGCAGGGGGTGCAGTGGAAAGCTTGAAAAAATGAAAAAACTAATCAATGTGGTTAATTACTATGCCTAGGGATAATCATGGCTCTGATACCATGTTGGGAAAAGCATAATGAGTGATAATAAAAGCTTAATGAGTTCATGGAGTGATGGAAAAGCTATGGTGGTTCAAGATAAGCCATGGTGGTCACATGAACAAAAGTGTAATTAACTAGTACTTAATCCAAGATTAAGAGAGCATAATGACAACACAATAAGGAGCATTACATAGCATATAAAATTCGTGTTTTTCTCATTAGGAGGGCCACCATTTTATAGCCAAAGAGTACATGTTTGAATGACATCATTGCTTACATCTCACCAAGAGCATCCAAGGCCATCTCCCCCCACATGGCTCCCTAGAATATAGCCTCCATGGAATCTTCTGAAACTCGCCTACTTCAAGTGGGGTTTGACCCTTACATTCACCTGGATTCTCTTCACATTACATGGTCCTTTTACATTTTATTGAGTGCTTTAACCTTTGACCATGACATTGATCATAAATTCCAACATATTCCAATACTGGAGGAATATTTAGAATTTCAAAAGCCCTCATATCTTGACTTGGAATGGGTTCCAAAGCTTTGTCAAACTTGTATCTAAGTCTGGACACAAGCACAAAATCTTTACTCATGAGAGTGATCCTATGAGCAAATGCAGCAGCAATGTATCCATCATTCATAAAGTCGATCAAAAAATCCTCAACAGTCTCTTGAAGACACATAAGGGCCTGTGACTCCCATCAGACTTTATCAAGATATGTGTTTCTCATTTTGCCAATTAACCTTTCTGATATGTCCCTGACAACCTGCATAAATGGCAGTCGAGGGATGAGAAGATTAGTAGATTTCTGTGCCGCTCTGATCTCTTTTAGTGACTTCACCTGATAGTTTAATCTCTTTCTTGCTGTTGCGCTAGCACGAGGCTTTGAAGGAGGCTTTTCTTGTTTTTCATCGACAACTGGCTTTTTGGAAGATCCTGGTTTGTGTTGAGCTTTTTCAGTCTCGAAAGGGACGTAGACTTTCCTTGCAGTCTGTTTTGTCCTCGCCATTGAAGTTAAAGAAAAAAAGAGAAAAAAAAACTAACAGTGGCCCGAACTAAGCGATGGGGTGGATCCAAATTGGTTGGATTAGGTCTATCGCTTGATTTAGGCTATGACTATAGGAGATAGAACTAAGCAATGGATAGCTTCCAAAAGGATTGGAATAGCTCAATCGCTTGATTCGGGGTATGGCCAAGTGATAGGGAAGGATCCGGAACCAAGCGATGAAGAAGGTCCGATTTGTATAGACGAGCGTTATCGCTTGAATCCGGGACTAAGCGATGAGAAGGATCCGAGATGTTCGGATGAGATCTATCGCTTGATATGGGTGAGAAGGGTAAAAGAAGATTCCGGGAATTTCGGAGGAGCAATTTCGCTTGATACCGTGTCGGTGAAAAATAGAAATGTTTTCATGAAAATTAAATTTTTTTATACCTCGAACACCATATTGGGGAATATGGAAATTTCCCACAAGTTTGGGACACGTGGTCAAAAGTTTGGATTAACCATAACTTGAACACCACTAATCCAAAATGAGCGCTTTATAGCTCTTTAGATTCCATTTTTCAAGCACTTTCCAACGATAAGTCATATGATAGGGTTTTGAGAAACTTACAAACATGTTATCCATGTCCCCTTTTTTAAGTATTCAAAAATGGGAATTGGGAAATTCCCAAATTCACTAATATGGTGTTCTCGAATCCGTTCGTACATAGGACCGTTGGATACACGTGTCATGCAATCATTTTTACCATGTGGCACGAACGGTCACTATTTAAGGTATTTTTGCCACGCTCCACGTGCTCCATCGGATATTCTCAAAAACTCTCTCTCGTTTTTTTTCGAACCTTCAAATTGCCAAGGCCCGCACCAGATGATAGAAACATTCCTTAACTTTTGGACCACTTATTTTCACTTAGTCGGGCTCTATTTTGCAAGCTCTATTTTGTAAAAACTCTCTTTTTTTTTCGAACCTTCAAATTGCCAAAGCCCGCACCAAGCAATAGAAGCATTCCAAAACTTTTGGACCACTTATTTTTGCTTAGTTCGGGCTCTGCCATATAGTGACTTCCAGGCCTTCTTCAGAATTGTTCCAGCATTTTTCTCAAATATCACAATGAGTAAAAGTGTTGAGGGATGACATGAACTTGTTGAAGAAAGCCCAAGTGAAAGACTCTTGAATGCTATTTTGCAAGATGGTCATGACATGAAGGTATACGCAGATGCAGTGGAGATATTCAATCCAAGGTTTGTTCTTTCAGATGTTTTGATGAAGCTTAAGGACATTCTTGAAGAGGAGTACAAACAATTTGAAATGTCAATTGAAGGTCATTGTTTTCATATCAGAGACAATGATTTTTGTCACCTTATCGATTTTACTCAGCTGTCAGTGGAGAAAGCCAAAGTTACAAAGAGGTTCAGTAGATTTTCAAATAGAATCTCTTTCACATGCCCTTCATCCATTTCTTGTCCAATTCATAAGAAGCTTTGTAACCTTGTCCCCAAAGATGTCTCCTTTCTTTTCTTTCTATTTTTGAGAGCAGAAATACAAGATAAAGAGCAAGAATCAGATATTGATGCAGAGAAGGAGAAAGAAAACTTAAATGTCACCACAGTCTCAAAGCTAGAGAAAAGTGAGATTTTAGAAGAGGAAGAAATTGATGTTCAAGCTGAGGAGAAAGAAAGTTCAAATCTTGATGTTGCTGAATTTAGGGCTTTCACTGTTACTGAAGAGCCCTCAGAGAGGAAGCAAGCATGTCTGAATCCTCTGTTACTATTCCAGGCCTTCCTTTCTTCTATATCAATGAGAAAGATTTTATTCCTTTGTCCTATCTTCAATGTCTCTTCAATATCAGGGAAGACTACTGTATTGCAGCAATTTTAGAAGCTTGTGAGGTGACCAAAGACTTTATTGATACAGAAGTAGAGTCAAAGGAAGAGTTTTTGGCACTTGATTTGCAAACATCTGACCACTCATTTATCCCTGCTCCTGATGCACTTGCCTTGTGCCTTAAAAGAGTGGATGAGGAGAAACCTTCCCTTAGAGATGAGGATTTTGAGAACAGGCTATTGTAATATCTCACCATAAAAGATTGGACTTTTCTAATGTTCATCCAAATATTATTATAAACGTTGTATTCAAAAGACGATTTTTTTTTTGTCTCTCATATGGCATTGTTCCCTCAATATAGAAATACTCTTCGAAATGTTTGGAAATTTCCTCATTTAACAGAGTTCTATATTTTCCAACATTGTGAGGTCTAGGCAACCCAAAAGCTTTGATTTTGTAATACTTAAGGACCGTGAACCAGGTTTTAGAGATGGCTCTGTATCCCTTTCTACTCACTCCCACTGTGTCACAAACTTCTTGCATTTGGGAAGGCTGGACCAATAAGTCCATATCTTTTAGTAGATGTTGAAAGACTAGTTTTTTTTTAGTTTGATTTTCAGGAAGTTTCAAAAGTTTCAAGATATCCGACCTATTCATAAGCTCATTCAAAAATCTTACCCTTTCCTGAGCATTAGACATGTCAAATCCTAGAAGGGTAGTAACATGATCTCTTACAAGTTTTAACCTTTTTTTCCTTTGTCCAGATCTCTCTGTCAAGTTAACTACATCCCGCATTCGTTTTACTCGTGCTATTAACCCTAGAAGGGTAGTAACATGATCTCTTACAAGTTTTAACCTTTTTTTCCTTTGTCCAGATCTCTCTGTCAAGTTAACTATATCCCGCATTCGTTTTACTCGTGCTCTCAACCCTATTGGAGTTTCTTTTAAGGTTTTCAATTGATCATTTTCTTGTTTCAAAGACACTATTTTGTTTTCAAGTTCTGTAATTTTTGTTGCATTCAAAGATAAAATATTTTGAAGATATGTAATATATTCTGCATAATTAATATGTGATTGAGATAGTCTTGAACTATAACCAAGTAAGCCATCCACCCCATCACCAACAAATCTAATCAAATCATGTGGTGTGTGAGAAGAAGGATACCTTCCTGTTCTGGGATCCGGTGATATAGACTTCTATCTGTCCATAGGTCAATATGCTTCTTTCCTTCGTTGCGAAGATGTTAAGCTTCATTCGCACATGAAAGGGGTCTTTGGTAGATGCTCCGTGTAGTTGCATACTCTTGGTTAAGCTTGATATTCAAATGAAACTTACGATTAGATGTATCACTCATTACTAACAGAGCTAAAAATATTAGCAGAGCTATTAGAAGATGAGAGACGCAGAAGAATGAGAATAAGATGTAGCTTGTGAAATTCTTAGAGAAGCAGAGGAGTGAAACTAAGAATAAGCTTCTGAAATTTTTTGGAGAATGGATGACAGCGCGTTCGGAGGGAATGGTCATTCAAAAGTATTTGCCGCGAAGTCACTAAAAGAGGACAAATTTCGAGACGAGCCATTAAAGAGTAGCATGAAAACGATATATTTTTTTAGCTTTTAAAATATGTACTTAGATACATGTTCAATCACATAGATACGCTTTAAATATCCAAAACAGCCAAATTTGGAGCCGTTTTGACCGTCAACGTTCTACTAATTAGCAAGTTAGCGAATTCCTTACACAGACCATTTTGAGACGTTTTTGGCCCTAATGCTTTTCCATAGAACAATTTTTATCTGGGATTTACTTCATCTATCGTACCATAACAGAAATGAGTCTCTTTTTAGGGATGTATCAGTCCAGCCTAACCCTATCAAGGCCCATGGGATAGCCAACCACCCCACCACTGTGGTGATGGGATCCATTTAGGAATTTGGTTAGGTTCTGTCCCAGGTACCAGGGAAAAGAGCAAGCCTCCTAGTCGGATATTCATGCAAACTTAAAACTAGTCACACCACTTACACACCCAATATGAAATTGTCTTTTTCACAGATTCAGCTGTCTTTAAAACAATCTTTTGATAAAACTATAGTATCATTGATCATAATCCTCCAAAATATCCAGTTGAATCCTAATTTTCAATTTTTCCTTCATCGGTGTACCTATGGCATCATTGGCAACCAGAACGCTCACGCCACCTGTCCACTCAGGGGCCTTTTCGATAGTTCCTAGCTCATAGTAACCGGCAATATTTTCACTTATAAAATTCAAAATGGAATCTCCGTTTGAAGATCAACAAGATCAACCAACAGATCCATATAAAAGATCCATGGACTCATCCGTTTGAGGACCAGCAAGGTCAATCAACCAGATCCATGCCCGAATTCAGAAAACAACTCTTACTCCTTGATCCAAATATCTTCCCCGACGCACGTGTGGGTATCTTCGGCGACCTAGAGCCCGAGCACCATATGGCCAGCACCCTCTAGGATCCTTCACAGGTCACGTAGCGCTTCACTCCTAGGCCAGTACCCTCTAGGATCCTTCGCAGGTCACCTAGTGCTTCACTCATAGGCCGGTTCCTTCGTCCCTCATCCACCGTACCGAAAGCTCACCATTTAAATCAAACCGAGGCTCGTCAAGACCTCGGCTGACCTTGCTACGCGAGATGTCCTCCATTGACTCTCCATCAACTGTTGCAACTTTATCAGTTAGATCTCCACGACCTCATTCACAAGACAATCAAAATGCTTCCTCGGCATTCTTGACATAAAACAGTCATTTAAAAATAGGTCATAAATACAGTTTCCATAACAAACTCTCGTCTTTCCACATTGTTCCACATCAATCCACATAAATTAATCCACATCCATTTCATATGTATTCCCATTCTCATCCAATCATATCATTTTCATCTCATCACATCTTTCCTCATTTATCCTCATCAGATCTCATCCACTCGCATCTACCCATATCCACATCTCATCACATCACATTCATTCACATCTCATCCATTCATATCTACCCCGATCCAAATCACATCCATTTCACCTCACATCTCATTCATTCACATTTATCACCCGTTTCACATCACATCACATCACATTCATTCACATCTATCCCAATTTACATCACATCTCATTCATTCACATCCCGATTCACATCACATCACATCTCATCCATTCACATCCCATATCATTCCTTCACATCCTGATTCACATGACATCACATCTCATTCATTCACATCTCGATTCACATCACATCTCATTCACTCACATCTATCCATTTCACATCACATCTCATTCACTCACATCTATCCATTTCACATCACATCACCTCCATCCATTCACATCCATCACATCACATTCATTCATATCCATCATATTCATTTTCATTACCATCCCATCACATACATTCTATCCACATAACATCACATCACATCTATCCACATCATATCTCATTCATACACATCTCATCTCATTCATTCACATCCATCCAATTGTTTACATGTACGACTATCCACATCTATCTATACATTCATATCTATCACTTCACATCCACATATATTCATGTCACATCACATCACATTCTTTCACATACACATCCACATCCATTCTTTCACACATACACATCCACATCTATTCTTTCACATACACATCCACATCTATTCTTTAACATACATATCCACATCCATTCTTCACATACACATCCACATCCATTCTTCACATACACATTCATATCCATTCTTTCACATACATATCCACTTCCGTTCTTCACATACACATTCACATCCATTCTTCACATACACATCCACATCCATTCTTCACATACACATCCACATCTATTCTTCACGTACATGTTCACATCCATTTTCATCACATATAATCCATTCACATCCCATATCATTCATTTACATCTTGATTCACATGACATCACATCTCATGCATTCACATCCCGATTCACATAACATCACATTCATCCATTCTCACGTAAGACAATCCTTTAAGAAAACAGGGTTTCTATGCAAGTTTTCAGTTTTATTTTTCTTTTGAATACAAGGAGTATTTCTTGATCAGTATCCCCAAAACTTCTTGATCGAAATTTTAAACTTCATACCAAAATTCCTCGAATTCTATAACCTTGATCCACAAATCGATTTGAAGGGTCTCAAACTTAGTTTCAGATTTGGCGGGAGTTTTGAGTGTTTTTTTCTAAACTGGTCACACCTTTTTTCCTTGAAATTGACGAAAGAGTTTGGTCTTGGTCATAGTCTGATTCAAGGTTCGAGTCGGATAAGATTTTTCTTGAACTATCTTTCTCAAAAAGGTTTGATAATTCAGTTACTATTTTACTGAATTTCTTTCTTTGAATATTGACTTGACTGATTTCTAAATTAGTTACGAATTCCAATGAGGAATAAATTAGTCATTTATCTAAAAATTTTGATCTTGATAGATTTCCTGATTTTTTTTTTACAATCTGTGTGAATATAAAACGATAGAAATTTCTTTCTTAGAGTATTTAATTATTCATTTATCAAATACTCATAGAATTTAAACATAGAACTTAAGAGAATTCTAATTCTGATATAAAAATTCTTTATACATCTATTTATGCATAAAAATCAACTTCAATTGAAATAAAACTTTTATCTAAAAAAGTCCTTCTATGCATAAAATAAAATTTAATAGGAATAACACTTTTAAAATAAAAAGAATTTCTTTAAGCATCTATTTATGCGTAAAAATCACTTTTTTTATAAGAATAATAATTTTATAATAAAAAAAGTCTTTTATGTATCTTTCTATGCATAGAAATCAATTTTAATAAGAATAACACTTTTGTAATAAAAAATTTCCTTTATGCATCTTTCTATGCATAGAAATCAATTTTAATAAGAATAACACTTTTGTAATAATAAAAATTCCTTTATGCATCTTTTTATGCATAGAAATCAATTTTAATAAGAATAACACTTTTGTAATAAAAAAAATTCCTTTATGCATCTTTCTATGCATAGAAATCAATTTTAATAAGAATAATACTTTTTTTTTATAAAAAAATTCCTTTATACATCTTTCTATGCATAGAAATCAATTTTAATAAGAATACCAGTGATATCCGTGCATATTCATAGGTGAATATATACATGGAGTAATTAGAATATTTCTTTGAGATGCAAAAATGGTGGGAATTACTCTTTTGGAATAACATAAAAACAAACTTTCTTTTTCACAAAATTCTAGAAAATTTCGCCATAACCTCTTTTGTATGGCTGACCATTTCTCATTTTTATCTTTCTTTATTTAACTTAATTAACCCAATATAGAATTATAGAACTCTAATCTACACAATTTTAAAAAATTCAAGAGAGTAAACAATAAGAAGATTTTAATTAATCACATAGTTAATCTTTCTAGGATTGAGAAAGGTTGGAATGTAAAGAAGAGAAGGGGGTGGCATAGCATTTGAATTTAATTCAAACATTTGCAAACATAAAAATCAAGAAAACCATAGATTTTTTATTAAAATTCGTAAACAAGTAAGAAAATTAGCTTACATGGAGCTTGTAAGCTCTCCTTTGGCTTAAGGGATTGAGGGTTCTACTATTTTTTGAAGGATTAGGCCAAAAACAATTGAATTATTAAAAAATTCAATGTAGATGGCTGAGAAACGAGAGTAGAGTAACAGTGCATAAACACCATTAAGCTTTTACAAAGGAGGAGGCTTCTATTTATAGGAAAAAGTGAGCCTCTAACCAAGCAAATTGATTCTAGAATTTTCTAGATTAGTTTCGTCAATCTTTGACCATTTTTGGTCCAGATCAGCTTACTTTTTGGATCTAGTTTTGAAATAGGAGAGAGGAGAGATGAAAATGTCTCATTTTATTGATTAAAAATTGGGAGTAATGATGAAAAAAGCACCTACTTCATGAGGGTAGATCCCCACACTGAGGTGTCAAAATTGGGGGTAATGATGAGAAAAAGGTGCCTACTTCATGAGGGGAGATCCCCACACTGAGGTGTCAAAATTCAGTTTTTTTTATTCTTTTCTTTGGTTCTTAGTCCACTCTTCATCTTATGTGAGCATTTACTCATTTTTTGGGGGGGGGAGGGGGGGTTCTTTTATTCTTCAATTTATCTCCTCCGTACACTTGGATTGATCCTATTGGCCCATAGGAACCTTAATTAGACCATAATCCAAATTTTTTTGAAAATCTGGACCCTTAGGCTAAGGTCCTTTATACCTATTTTCAATTAATTCCAATTGCACATTGGAAAGTTCTTTTTGAATTTCTGTGTCAGGGGAAAACATTTTAGACACTAGGAGAATTTTTATATCCAAAAATATCTCAATTTTGAATTACCTCCCTCTATATATTTTCTCTCTCCAAGCCAAAATAGGGTAAAACAGGATCTTTCTATTATTTCAAAGAGGGGAATAATTTTAAGATCAGAAGGGAAGGTTCTTACACATGTACACCTCAAAAGCTGGAGGGAGGAATCTTACATCCTACCTCACTTAAAAAACGCGAGATGTCCTCATCTCGCAAACTAGAGAACAACGCTTTCCCTTAAGATCCAATTGATTGTGGGGTTCATTATAGTCTAGTCAACCCAACAGAATGCTGGGATAAAGATCCCTTATATAGAACTCATCATCAGATAACAATTCACTCAGATCATATCATTCATATCTTTAACACAATAATGGTCCATTAGACCGAAATTTCCATTTGAACAGTCCTCCATGGGAATTTTAGTTATACAGATTTTTAATTTGTCATCCCTTAACTTGATCCATTGGGTCGTGTTAACAGTAGCAATCTGTCAGCACAATCCACTAGTCTCATAGTGATTTGCTGAAGTCATTATCGTCATTCTAGTTACGAACATCATCACAAGACACTTCAGTGTTTCTATTATCGTGGACCTTACAAGGTGGCAGATTGCACAATTTGGAATACTTCCATGCCTATAGTCACTAACACCTTGCAAACCAATGTGTGAACGATGTGGCATTGATCACATGTTCCAAGATTTCCCAAGACGAGTTGCTTCAATGCAGCTTGTCTCATAAAATACAACTCTTAAAATCTTAAGTGTACAAAACGTTGTATTCACTAGATGAATCCTTGAGGCAAACAGTCACCTTGAACACTCCTCTAGGCAATGTACAATTGCTATTATGGGAGGAAGAAACCTTGTAGGCAGGAGCTAGAACTTCCAACATATCTTATTGAAAAGATCCCTAGGATTCTTGTTGGATTGGAAGCGTGATTCATGCTAAGCAAGTGACCATCATGACGAAGGACATGCAATTGGCACAATGAATTTGCAGAGAAAAAGGGCCGCATAGATAGACCATCTCATCTTTCAAGATTACCACAGCTCAAGCAACACACAACGTTACAATCTCATGACCCTCGAGCTATGGGATTTGTTAGGTCAACCAACACTCAAGACACATCCTAAAAGGATTACCTTTACACAAGACTTGAACATGCCATGTTTGGGGTACTTTGAACATACAATTTATATTGAAACTGACCCCCTCACTTGCAAGTTTTTTGTGGTTATGTGTTGGAAGTAGAGTTGATCTTAGGGCGTAAATGGACTGTTGTTGCTGCCCAAGCACCACTGTGCTTTACTCTAGCGATAGAGTCATCATGATGGTCAACGACAAAAAGCTAACAATACCATACTGCCAGGAAGAGGATCCAACTTTAATGGATATCTATGATGTTGAATGCAAAAGGATACAAGTGTCTTCCACAAAAGCCCCTCTACATAATGACCTACCATCTGCATCAATAACCAACTACGATAAGGCCTCTACTCCTTCAACCCCATCCTCACCTATGAAGTTCGATGTCAAAACCTCACAATCAACAACTTCTATCTCTAACAGGGGAACTCAAAGGAAAGACCCCAGAGCCTATGTATTTTCGACAAACCTCAACAAAGAAGACAACCACATGCTCAAAGGCCTCATCGTTAATAGCCACTCCACAAGAGACTCTAACCTCATCATTAAAAATGCCAATGAGTCTCAAACCCACAGTCTCAACACCAACCAAAGTCAAGGAGGGCCCCAAACCTTCCACATTAACCCTAAAGAAAACTCCACCAAGACTCCCATAATCACGATATCTTAATAGTATCAAAATGTGGGTGGAGAAGTAGCTACTTGTAGCTCAAGGCCACTATGAAGGTGCGAATCAAATTTGGGTACCTCAATAGTCAAAACATCTTCCTCAAGGAAGCACTCGAAAGCCAAGGAAGCAGAAAATTACTCCATAGCATCATCCACAAAAGCCTATGCGAGTTCCTCAAAGAACTCCGCCAATGCAACAACTGTGGGTACCAAAAACATTGCTGCAAGCACAAGGGTACTACCAAAGAAATACCAGAGCTTGGGTCCCCAAGCACATCACAAAGTCCCCTAAGTTTGCACAAAGAAGAAAGCCTCAGCACCAAGCACATCGGCTACCAAATTACAATGTTTTTCACAGATAGGTGCTTGTGCATGTACTTCAACAACAAGGATACTATGATGGTAATTCTATCATATGGTTGCCACAATCAAACAATGTGAAGAAAACCTCCTCACCACCAACTTCAACCCCAACAACTTCACCTATAGTTCGACAATAATGGAGGCCCAAACAACAGCAAGCAAATCCCTCAACTACTCTCGTGCATCCAACACAAACACAAGAGGTTGTCTGTTCAAGGAAACAATCACCAGTCTTCCCTACTGCCACAACATCATTTTAACAAATTCAAGAATCAACACGGAGACTTAGGAGAGCACATCAAGAACAGAATAACAATGCTCTTTTCACCCCTTTGGAAGTAAGAAATTTAAGCATAAGAAGTTGTTGCCTACAAATCATGACCTTGATGGCCCTTTTTAAAAAAAAATAGAGGGTCAAAATTTGCAAACTCACAGAATTCCATCTCACATAATTACAATTCAAGGAGTTCCATATCACGGCTTAAGAACCTACACTTTCACGATTTAAGCCTCATCATGGATTAAGCCATGTCACACAATAGCCACTATATATTTGTTAAGCTTATTGCTTATTACTATTCTTTTGGCTAAATTAATGTAGCAGGTGCTCCATGAGTACATATCCATACTCATGCACTGGAGCACCAAAACCTCACCACCATCGACAACTTCCAAGTACATCTCTGGATGGGGTGGCCATGGTGGGCAGAAGCCTAGTCAATGGTACAAGCCATCACCTGGAATTTTCCTTCAAATTACAAACCTCTCCAAACAACGCCACCATCTTCACAAATCAATAATCTTCAATCCTTAGTGAAGATCTTTATATTAGCCTCGCAAGCCAATGTAATTCCTTCAATCCTCACCACAAGTGTCTACTTCAAACAGAGCAGTTCAATAAGAGTCTATATGACTCAATTCTTGTACTTTATGAAAAACTACTTCTAAGAGCACTTAAATATATATAAAAACATAAAAAGCACATGGGCAGAAGAAGACAGGATCAGGTCCTACTCAACAACATTTAACAAGAATCCTGCCACACAAAGGGACATCATCACAAGTCAATTACTTCAAATGATGAATGTCGCTTCAATGAATCAAATGAGGAACTGAGAATCACCATCTCGTTCTGATGATTAAGTCTACGTTCCTCCGACAATGCTCATGGGAGACATGGTGGAATTGCTACTCAAGGAGTTGTAGAGCTTGGAGACCTCAAGGGTTATGAGCTCAGCCATTGGAAAGATCCTCGACAGTTGCGGTTCATCAGGTAATCTCTTTTTGGATGTGTTTCAAGGAGGGTTAGGGTGAGCCATAACAATTAAATAGAAAAAGGGTATGTTTTATTCATGAAAAATTCACAGATAAGGGATTTCTAAAATATGCCTTGAACGCACATGATACAGAGGGTTAATGTATAGTGAACCCCCTCAAGGCAAAAAATAGCAGGTTTGGGTGGGGCATCCTTATCATACAGTATCCAATGGTGGTGAAACTTTGTGAGCGGGTCTATGGGGTTCCTAACCCTCCACTCAAAAAAATTAACCACCATCGGACTTTGGATAGGCGGGATAGTGTCTTGCCACCCACATTTTTTTCGTATAGTGCCCAAGGGGTCCCCTATGCAAAAAATAATGTGTTTGGGTGGGGCATCATTTGCATACGGTACCCCATGGTGGTGAAACTCTATGAGTAAGTCCATGGGGCTTCTACCCTACTGATTGCAAAGTTTCACCACCATCGGATGTTAGATGGGTGGGATAGTGTGTTGCCACCTATTATTTTTTTGCATAGTTGCCCAAGGGATCCCCTATGCAAACAATAGCGGGTTTGGGTGGGGCATCATTATCATATGGTGTCCAATGGTGATGAAACTTTGTCAGTGGGTCCATGGGTCTTCTAACCCTCCACTCACAAAGTTCCACCACCATCAGATGCCAGATGGGTAGGATGGTGTGTTGCACGCGCTATTTTTTTGCATAGTGCCCAAGAGGTCTCCTAAGCAAAAAAAAGATGGTTTGGGTGGGGCATCATTTTCATATGGTGTTTGATGGTGGTGAAACTTTGTGAGAAGGTCCATAGAAATCCTACCCCTCCACTCGCAAAGTCTCACTACCATCGGTCCACCAGATGGGCAGGACGGTGTGTTGCTACCTGCTATTTTTTCGCATAGTGCCCAAGGGGTCCCCTATGCAAAAAATAGTGGATTTGGGTGGGACACTCATCCACTTTCAACACAAAACTTACCTTGTCACCTTGCATGACAAACAAAAGTAGATAAGTTTTAGTACTTGATTTTGTTTAGTTCGTGAATGTAAAAAATTACTTACATTGTTTAGGCAATCCATAGAATATAAGATCATAGCTCTCTGAAGACGTTGTAGATCAACAAATATGTTGTTGAACTCGTTGTAGGGATACATAATCTTACCATTTGTGCTTCTCATTTTCCCCCAAGCTCCAATGGTTAATGTATCATTGATGCAATAGTACTCTCCAATTTTGCGTTGCACATCATCATTGCATGTTCTCTTTGCTAATCTTATCTTTCTAGGGACATGAAAAATATTCCTTGTGATGCCTTGTTTGCAGAGTGTATCTTTTAGCATTTGATGGAGGGCTTCATATCCTTTTGTGCTAATGACCACCTCATTGCATGCATTCTGAACCTCCTCAATGCTTAGAATATTGGTAATGAAATCCATCATCTCATTTATGAGTACCTATCATATCTTCTTGTGGCATGGGTCTCAAATAATGGAAAGAATGTCACGTCTCCTTACACAACTACGTAATATTTCTCCAAAAAACACCATATTGGGGAATATGGGAATTTCCCACAAGTTTGGGACACGTGGTCAAAAGTTTGGATTAACCATAGCTTGAACACCACTAATCCAAAATGAGCGCTTTATAGCTCTTTAGATTCCATTTTTCAAGCGCTTTCCAACGATAGGTCATATGATAGGGTTTTGAGAAACTTACAAACATGTTATCCATGTCCCCCTTTTTTAAGTATTCAAAAACAGGAATTGGGAAATTCCCAAATTCACTAATATGGTGTTAAAATCTTGAGGACCATTATCACCACATGCTTCTTTCAAAAATTTGCTATCACAAACCAATAAATATTACCAAAAAAAAACTTAATCTATTGTTTATAACAACCACAACAACCAAAAATTCCTTAATCAAAAAATAAAAAAACAAACCTTGCTGGAATGGATTCTTCGCTTGTTGTTGCGAGCACCACCACACTAACTACGAGTTTTTGAATGTTATTGATTGTCCTCTTTCGCTCTCTTGCTCCCACGGGGGTGCTCTTCATGTGAGAGATTGTATCTTGTAGCTTCATAACACGCGAGCCTCTTTCTTTGTCTCTTTTCTCTAACTCTACAATATTATTTTGTGCATCTTGTAGTGCATGTTGTGTACTACTCAAAGTGCTTTGTAAGCTTTGTGTTTGTGAGTGGAGAAATTGGACTTTCCATGCATCACTCATGCTTAACCTTCTACAATATCCAAGAAGCCCATTCTCACCCTCTCCAACAAACTGAATAAAAGAAGGGAGATCAATGAAGGGTGGAGGACAATGCAAAGAAGGATCCTTAGGATATAAATATCCATCAATCCAAAGATCCACATTAGTCTGACCCTATTGTCTTCTTGCATGTGCATTCAGATGCTCTTTCTTGATTGGTGCATATTCATTCAATATGCGAATAAGCAAGTCCACCTTCTGCACTCTTGTTGAATCGAGAATTTCTGTCATAACCAAAATGGAAGAGACTAATCTAAAGTGACTCCAGGCTATCCTATTGTGAGAAGAGGGAGAGCGATAAAGAAAGAGAGGGAGATAGACTCAGGGCTATCCTATTGTATTCACAATAGGAGAAGAGAGCTTGTAAAAAAGCGAGAGAGAGAGAGAGAGAGAGAGAGAGAGAGAGAGAGAGAGAGAGAGAGAGAATCTTATTGCAGAGGTTGGTAAGAAATGTGATTAATAATAGTAATGATTGAAAGAAATAGAATGTGGGGGGAATTTCGAATATGACTATTAAAATGGAGTAAATAAGAATGAAAGCGTGGGTATCAGTGATCTTAGTAGGGGGTTTTAATAGCTAGAAAGAGAATCCTAGAGAGAATCCTAGTTCAAGATTTAGAGAGATCCCCTACTTTAAGGCCCAAAGGTAGGTGTCATTATGAGCTTTGTCTCCTTAACCCTCAATAAAATTAGTCTTAATTCCTTAAAATTAGGAATCCTTACAGGGCCCTTTTTATGCTCAAATGCCCCCTAATGGCACTAATGACACTAATTAGCTCTTAATCACAACAATGATTAACATAGATGATTATTAGAGGCTTCAATTGAGCTTGAGGAAGCTAAATTTGATGAGGATTTTTGCTTTAGTTTCTTTCCTTGGTGGATGAGGGGCACTTACATGAACAAAATATCCAGCTCAAATTGAGCCCAAAAATGTAGATTTATGCTTGAATGTGCAACTGGGTTTTCTCTGATTGTGCTTCATGTAGTCAATGAAATGAGTTGAAATTCAAGCCATGGGGTCCTTGCAGTATTGCTAACCCAGCCCTAGAAGGGATTGACCTAACTCAAAGAAAAGACGACGAATGGAGCGATTAACCCCAATCTATAGAATTTCACTAAAATTGGATGCACAGCACGAATTAGTCTAATTCCCTTGGTGAGATTGGGTGCCTAGGTGAGAGTAAGGTGTGGCTAAAGAGGTTTTTAAAGTGATGGAGAGAATTGGAAATGCCTAGCTTGTGAAATTTGAGCAACAAGAGGATGAAGAAGATAAGATTGTGATTAGTGAGTAATTAGAGCATTAATGAAGTAATTAACCTAATGTGAGTTAAGATTAGTGATGTGGGGATAGGAAAGGCTCTGATATCATGTTGAGAATCATGGACATCATGTGTATGAGCAATGTGATTAGTGCTAATCCTAATGTGAGTTAAGATTAGTGATGTGGAGATAGGGAAGGCTTTGATACCACATTGAGAATCATGGACATTATGTGTATGAGAAATGTGATTAGTGCTAATTCTACACTAATCTATTATGATAGAGTGAATTAATCTAAGGTGGATGTCATCTAAGTGTACTCATGTTGATGAGTAAGTGCAATAAACTCATGCACAATTAGATTACAAGATTAAGACTTGTACTCATAAAGAGACTTTAGATGTGTGTAAGTGATATGATTTTGTTTCTTGAAATGGAACCCTTTTATATGAGGAGGTACACCCTCGAGATTCTACATCAATGTAGGATATATCCCTTTGCTCATGTGGCTTCATGCTATGCTTTGTACTTTCTTGGCTACTCAACTCACTCCTTGCCTCTTCCTTGTGCTCTTTGGCACCACATTTCTCAACAGAATCCATTCTACATGAAATCAATATCTTCACCAAATCCTTCCTTCTCATAAACAAAAGAATAATGAGATCCAAGTCAAATGGATCATTTCTAAGGGCCTCAAAGGAAAGGTACACAAGAACTCTTACTTAAATGAGTATTTATATTCGATTCAAATGGTGTTTAACAAGTGGAATGGGTGTTTAAAAGGCATCATTGGAGTCCTAATCACATGGGTTACATTCTTGAAGGGTCACCCAAATATTTATTCATAGTTGTTGGGCTACATGAAGGATCACCACCACAAAGAATTTTTTTTATAGGCCCCTAGTGTTTTCTCCTTAATCATGCCTTTATTTTGAAGACTATGTTCCTTTTAACCCTTATTTTCATAGGTTAAAGCTTCAAACAACCCACATCGAGAAGCCCTCCAACACACATGCTGCCTTTCTTTTGAAGACTATATTATTATTTTTACCTTCTTTTCAAGGGTAAACCCAGGTGTGGGTTGAAGGGTGAACCCTTCAACCTAAGTTGGCTACCAAAAATTCCACATGTCCTATTCCTATCACTTATCAAGGGTAAACCCAACTTAGGTTGAAGGGTGAACCCTTCAACCTAAGTTGGCTACCAAAAATTCCACATGTCCTATTCCTATCACTTAACCTTATCACTTCCTTATTCTAAATCCTTCAACCCACATGGGATGCTAACACTTTCAAAAGTCCTTCACCATCAACTCATGTTATCACTTTTTCATATGTAACCTCATCATCCCCACACTACATTCTAATCCTTCACCCCTCATTATTTCTTTAAAACTCTCACCAATGTAATCTTGTAGACACATATATTTATTGAAGTCTCAAATTTCATACACTCTACCCACCTCTTAAGATTAGTTAGTATATAAAATAAATAAGAATCCACATTTTTAGAGCCACTTCAACATCTTAAAGAAATTCTTAGATTATATGCATGTTTTCTTTTCTTCCACGTCTTAGATATCTATCAGAGATGTTTGTCTTACATGGCAATCCTTAAGTGCATATAGTCACATATGATCCTGGAAATATCTAATTCTACCCCTCATGATTTGGTAAGAGCTTTTAAATAATTGAGTATCCACCTTGTTGGGGTACTGTGTAATGGGATAAAAATTTCTTGAGTAAAAATTATAATTACTCAAGGGCATATTATGACTTAAAACACAAGCAAGGTTATTATTTTTTATTCCAATTGAGAAACCCTTAAGTTTTCTATGTGGGATTTGATGGTAGGTAGAGCATGCCTTAAATCATTCACGGCATCAAAGTATTCCATGAATTGAAGCACGGAAGTATATTGATCAGTATGGAGTGGATGGCATATGGATTAGAGAATCACTATATACAAGAAGTAAGTTCATTGTTGAAAAATGTTTTGTTGGAATTATTAAATAGAACACTTAAAATTTCAATGCATTCAACTGATTCTTGAAAGTTATGTGACATGTAGAGGATGTTTTATGTTAATAATGATCCCTTCTAAAACCTAGCTAAAGAAGACTACAACTGCCAATCATTTCATCAAAAGGAGATTACAAAAGTCCTCAAGTGACTACTTTTGGTAAATAAACCTCTATCCTTTAATACATTATTCTCATCAACATTGCATGCATAATGAGTACATACTCGAAAAGGAAGATGACTCTAGCACACTCTTATATGTGCTTTTGTAGGGTGGAACAATGCCAATTTGATCAGCTTAAGTTCTCACGACAAAAGACTGTATAGAAGCTACATTTTTGAGCCAAATTATTCACTTTGCTAGAGTTTTATGGACAATGTGTTGTGTTCTTACAATAGTTATTGATGACTTCTTTGATGTGAAAGGCTCTTTAATAGAGCTTAAAAGCTTTTTACATGAAGTAAAAAGATATATATTTGTCTTCAAACATACAACTAGCTTAAAAGCTTTTTACATGAAGTAAAAAGATATATATTTGTCTTCAAACATACAACTAGAATGTGAAATATATATCCTTGATGAGCAACTCTTATCTATAGATGGAATTAAAAAACTTTATTTTGCTTATAGTTGGGATCCTAAACTAGCCAAAAACTTCTCCCAAGAAATGAAGATATTATTTGTGGGTCTATACAACATAGTGAACAATGTCAACCAAGAGGCTTTTGTAGCTCAAGGACATGATATTTCCTCTCACTTAAGTCACTTTGTAAGTCATGTTTTAATTGTTTAACTTTCTTAACACTTTTTTTTTACAAATACTTATGTTATCATTATATGCAATGTTATAGTGGGTAAGATGGCTCACCTCGTACTAGTTGAAGCAAAAATGGAAGTTTTCCAATCGCTCTGCATCACTTGAAGAATACATGGAAAATGCCACAACATCAATAGGAATAGAGTCAGTAGTGGAGCCCACTATATTATTCATGGGTGAAATGCTATCAGAAGAGGATGTCATGCATTATGATTATTTTGTCGTTATGGATTTACTAAACAAAGTGGGATGGCTTAGTAATGACATTCAAGGTTTGAAGGTAAGTAATCTTAATAATAATAAAATTTTATAAAATTATAAAGTTCACATAAATAACCATTGAAACATCTGAAAAAAAATCATAAGAGTTTATATATTTTATCATAGAAATGTTGCATGGGATTTGCATTTTTTAGAAATATATACTTGAGAGGTACACAAGTGACAAATGTTGATTCATAACCATTCTTGTCTTTATGCAGAGAGAAAATAGTCAAGGAAAGTGGTCAAGTAGTATGACCATTTATTTGAAAGAAAATCCCAAGGCCATAGAAGAGGATGAAATATAGGGTAGTAGCATGATAAGCTAGCTTCTTCATGGCAGTTTAGCAAGAATGGGGACATTTTTTAGCCTCCTAAATCCGTGGACCCAGGGTATCTCGAGTGAGTTCAAAATGACCAATCAACTCTGCCGGCCACATATCTTGGTCAAGATATATGTCTGCCATGTAGGTTCATGAAAAGGTTCCATGCAATATCTCAGGCAAGATACATGGCACCATGACTGGGTATTCTAGTCAGCATCTCAATGTATCTTAAGCAAGATAGGTGGAGTTGCTGACTAGATTGCCCGGTCATGGTGCCATGCCAACTCAGTATGTATATTTATATCTCAAGCGAGATATGAAAATCGATAAAAAGTTTCTTAGGCGAGATAATTATATATTTATCATATCTCAAATGAGATATGAAAATATAAATAATATATTTATCGTATCTCAAGTGAGATACAAAAATTGAATTAATTATATATTTATCATATCTTGGGGGAGATACAAAAATATAAATAATTATATACTTATCATATCTCAGATGAGATACAAAAATCAAATTAATTATTTATTTATCATATCTGGAGTGAGATATGATTGAATTAATTATATATTTATCATATCTAGGGCGAGATACAAAAATATAAATAATTATATATTTATCATATCTCGAGTGAGATACGTAAACCAAATTAATTATATATTTATCGTATTGCACCCAAGATACCTAAACCCTAAAATTCCCAAAATTTTCCCTTTCTTTCATTTTCTGTCGTCCGTTCCTCGTATTTTTTTGTGCTGCTGTCAATTGGTCTTTTTCCATTCTCGCCATCACCAAATATCTCGATCGATCTATTACCAGGAGCTGTTGCTACCGATCTCGCTTGAGCTGTTGCTGCTACTACTTTTGCTGTCGTTGTCGAACCTACCCTTTGCCCAAGTAAGTGTAAATCCCTTTCTCTCAAAGATGAAGATCTATTTTTTTGGGGGGATCAATAATAAGTATATGTATTAACTAAAATCTTAATACCATTTACATCCAAATCTACATAATATGTTTTATATTAAATTTTTGGATCCATTAAGTATTCTTTTAGGGCTTTTACATGTTGTATCCATGTAATGTAGGCTTTTAGGGTAGCCTTATAAAATATTCTCTTTTTTAGAAGTATGCTATATACATCTAGTGCAGTTTTTTATGACTTAAGCATATTTTATATGTGCAAAATAATGCAACCAAGTTTTATCTTAAGTTCGTTCAATGATGTCTAATTTTTTAGCATTTTGACACTCATGTAAGTTGTGTATCTTCAATTGATATATGTGCTTGTCATTTGTTCCTTCTTTAGATTTTTTTGTTTGATGTTTTTACGTTTTTGTGTTTAATAAGTTTCAGAAGATAAGACATTATTTATAATACACTTGATATCCACCTCGAAAAATATAAATCTCCTTTTGTTTTATGATGTACAAATAATCAGACATGTTTCCTTCAATCTCTCGGGTGTATACCATATACCTCTCAGGGCACAACCATTTTTTAAACAACCATATAGGTTGAGACAATCTAAGGGATGAAGAGATTAGATATATTCAAGAGTACTTATGGATAGGGGATTGAAGCCTAGCAAGTCGCCTAGGGAGAACTACTTCTCCTAGAGGACAAGAAGGATATACAAAAGGGTGTGTTGAGTTATAAGGAGTTAACATATTTAATGTAAAGATTAAATATCCTTTGTTGTGAGGAAGAATGAATTTATTGATTGGCTTTGTTGAGTGTGATACTTCATAAAGATAGATATGATGATAGGTTACCATAAGATTAGGTTATTTGAGGGTGATGTCTTTAAGATTGGTCTTAGAACTAGCTATGGGGGAATTACGGGTACATGGTTTCTACCATTAAGACTTGCCAATGCACTAGCTTTTTTCCAATGGCTATCCTGATATAAATGTTACAAAAGTCTGAGTAGTATCTTGTTGATCCCATCTCTCTTGAGTTTAGCTGCATCACAAAACTATTGAGAATGTGAGAGATAGAGATAGAGAGAGAGAGAGAGAGAGAGAGAGAGAGAGAATGAGAGAGTGAGAGAATGAGAGAGAGAGACAGAGATAGAGAGAGAAATAGCAGGTGGCAACATATTGTCCCGCCCATCAGGCATTTGATGGTGGTGGTGAAACTTTGCGAGCGGAGGGGTAGGAGCCCCATGGAATCACTCACAAAGTATTACCACTATCAAACACCGTATGATAATGATGCCCCACCCAAACTTGCTATTTTTTGCATAGGGGACCCCTTGGGAACTATGTAAAAAATAGCAGGCAGAAACACAACATTCTGCCCATCTGGTGTCCCCGATGGTGGTGAAACTTTATGAGCAAAGGGATAGACACCTAATGGACTAGCTTGCAAAGTTTCACCACCATCCGATGCCATATGATAATGATGCCCCACTCAAACCCGCTATTTTTCGCATAGAGGACCCCTTTGTGCATTATCCAAAAAATAGCGGGTGGCAACACACTGTCTCGCCCATCCGACATCCGTTGGTGGTGAAACTTTGCGAGCGGAGTAGTAGGACACCCATGTACCCGCTCGCAAAGTTTCATCACCATCCGACCCTGTATGGTAATGATGCCCCATCTGAATTTACCATTTTTTGCATAGGGGATCCCTTGGACACTATGCGAAAAATAGCGGGTGACAACACACCATCCCACCCACCGATGGTGTGAAACTTTGCGAGGGGAGGGGTAGAAGTCCCATGGACTTTCTCGTAAAGTTTCACCACCATCACACATTGTATGATAATGATGCCCCACCCAACCCACTATTCTTTGCATAGGGCACCCCTTGGGTAGTATGCGACAAAATAGCGAAGGTGGCAACACACCGTCCCGCCCATTTGACGTCGTTTGATGGTGTTTAAACTCTGCAAGCAGAAGAGTAGGAGCCTGATGGACCCACTCGAAAAGTTTCACCACCATCAAACATCGTATGATAATGATGCCCCACCCAAACTTGATTTTTTTTGCATAGGGAACCCCTTGGGTGCTATGCAAAAAATAGGGTGTGGCAACACACCATTCCACCCATCCGGCGTTTGATGGTGATGAAAATTTTCAATCAGAGGTGTAGAATCCCCATGCACCCACTTGTAAAGTTTCACAACCATCAAACGCCATATGATAGTGATACCCCACCCAAACCCACTATTTTTGCATAGGGGACCCCTTGAGCACTATGCAAAAAATAGCGCGTGGCAACACACCATCCGGCATCCGATGGTGGTGACACTTTGGCAACGGAGGGGTAGGAGCCCCATGGATCCTCTCTCTCAGAAATTTTAACGGCCATCGGATTCCGTATGGTAATAATGTCCTACCTGAACCCGCCATTTTTTGCATAAGGGACCCCTTGGGCACTATACAAAAAAAAGCGGGTGGAAACACATCGTTTGTCATCAAAGGAGTAGAAGTCCCATGGACCCGCTCGCAAAGTTTCACAACCATCGGACACCATATGACGATGATGCCCCACCCGAATACGTCATTTTTTGCATAGGGGACCCTTTGGGGACTATGCAAAAAATAGCAAGTGACAACACACTGTCCCACCCATCTTACGTTATATGGTGTGAAACTTTGTGAGGAGCGGAGGGGTAGAATTACCATGGATGGACATCGTATGATAATGATGCCCCACTGAACCCGCTATTATTTGCATAGGGCACCCCTTGGAAACTATGTAAAAAATAGCAGGTGGCAACATACGGTTTCGCCCATTCGACGTTCGATGGTGGTGAAACTTTGTGAGCAGAGGTGTAGAAGCCCCATGCAACCACTTGAAAAGTTTGACCAACATCGGACTCTGTATGATAGTGATACCCCACCCAAACCCGCTATTTTTGCATAAGGGACCCCTTGGGCACTATGCAAAAAATAGTGGGTGGCAACACACCGGAAGCGGTAAAGCTATTTACGCCTCTATAGAGTGTCACACTTTCACACACGCATACAGACACACCCAGAACACCAGACCCAAGAGCATAAACAAGACTATATTTCAGAACAGATCTTCATCTCTACAGAGTTGGATATCCAAGATATCCTCAGAACCATCTTTATCTAGCACCCACTCACAATCAGCCCACTCCAGCTCCTGGTCGCTCCTTGTCCCTTCGCTCTTTTGCTTCTCTGCAAACCGACCCCTTCGTTCTCTGCACTGCACCTCAGCTGAAAACCACTCTCTCTTACGCCACCAGCACACTGCCAGTTCTCAAAGCAAAAACCCAGTCACCCTTCTATCATTGTCACCAACCCAACAACCAGCCCAAGCCACAGCACCAAGGCGGCTCCTTCCAGCCGGAACCATCAGTCACCATAGCAGCCTCCACTTTTCTCTTTCTCTGTCGCCAGCAGCTGCCTTCGCCGGCACCAAGGCACTTTGCCTCCACTCTCTTTGCTACCAGCTTCTCCCGGCTACAAGCAAAACCAAGCCATACGTTTCTGTCATCGCCAGCCACCAGCCGGCTACTTCTATTGCAACTACTGCTGCGTACCAGACGACAAACGCCCCCACTGCTGCCACCCCTTCAGGCTTCCTCGCATAGTCGGCCTCCTTCTTGTCTTTTTCCCCCAGGCGGCTCTCCAACCAGTCGATGCTCCTTCTGAGGTCTTCGACACCAGCATCCCCTAGCCAATCAGCAACAGCACCAAGTGGCTCCCCCAGCTCGTCGCTAGTCACCAGTCTGTCAACGTCTCTCTGTTGCCGCGCCATCAGCCTCTGCCAGTTCACAAGCAACCCTTCCCCAAAACTAAGGCAACACCTGTATCCACAGCCAGTCCACCACACACGTTCTCAATCTTTCCCTCCATAGGCGGCAACCCAGTCCCTGCTGCCTGCACAGGCGGTGGGATCCCCCCACGACCACTGCTCCACGGGCCTCTCCCTTCTCGACTCCTCCCTGTAGAGCCGCCCATGTCTCTCTCTCAGCAACGATGACCTCCCCTGAAGGTAATCGTCTCTTGCGCTTTTAGCAACTGCGCCTTGGACGTCTTCTGGAAGAACCCGCCAGCTTCTAAATCAGCATCTTTTTCTTTTCGAATCCCCTTGTGCCACCTCTCTCCTACCACGTACGTCACCATTACCTTCCATTTATGCTCCTTTCAGATCTAGCTTATGCACACATTTAATGGGCATCCCAACAATTAATCGCCCCCATGGTTCCATGCATACCTTCAACTACAACCTGGTGCCCATTTATGTTTGGGATGCGCACACATACAGAGCGGCTGAATGGCTGATACCATCTTTAGCAGAAGCAGACCACTTTCGGACAAGCCTGTGCTTCCAAGATCTCATCATTTTCCCTGCACATACACTTCCATCAAAGCCCCTAGCTTGATTGCCGCATCCATGACGCCCACCCTGAGTCAATGGGTGCTCCCATTACTTTACCACAACACGAACATCACTCATGTACACATGTACAAGTTGAGTTTGAGGTTCTCACAAAACTTCACACATATTTAGCAACCCCCTTTTTCTGTTGAGACATTTATGTCCAGCAGGCTACACAAACAGAGACCATTTATCCCCCTGGATCAAACAGAAATCTTGGTGCATCTACCTTCCAATCCTTCAAGCATTTTCCTCTGTCAAATAACCATTGATATATCCTTTCATGGTCTTCCACTTTCAGCAACCCCCTGGGTTCTTTATATATGGCATCCTCAATATATTCTACTGCATTTCCTCCTCCATACCAGTTCACATAGCCTTGTGATGGAAACAACCATTCCTCACCTCTACTCCCCTCTGACACATCTGATTCCCACTCATAATCATATACCGAAATAACAAACATCTGATCATCAACTTCCATCTCATGATCATCCAATTTGCAGCCTACATCATTGGTTTCCAACTCTCCCTCTAGACAAACTGCCAGACTAAGACCATAACCAAACCACTCATCCATATGTTGAGCATCAACATGAGGTGTATCCACCATAAACCCATTTTCCTTCAGCCCATCAACATCAAACACAGCAACTTCATGCACTATAGACTCATCATTGTCACTTCCCTGTAGTTTTTCTAGCTTCAAGACCATTGGTGATCCTTCAAGATTCTCCACATCTTGCACAGGCATCCCTACCAAGTCTAAGCTCCCTAAACTCCCAGGCAAAGCGTCTTGGTCCCCCTGACCAACAACAATAGCCTCACATGCATTCTCATTACTCACAACCGACTCATTCTCATTACTCACAACCGACTCATTCTCTTGGGCATGACAAGGAACATACACCTTATGATCAGCAATCGCACATGCAGAATCCATCACATCATCATCCAAAATAGCATCTAACTCATCATCAGTCACACCATGACTCCTTTCCTATGCAAGTATTTGTTATCTTCTCCAAGGAAGCCAATTCCAATAGATCATCTAATGCATTATCAAGAATACAGTTCAGCTCACCATCCACACTCTCACAGGCTGCAATATCCAACTCATCACCCGGATCATCTACTTGTACTTCATCCATAGTATCTTCATTAGTAATATTTTGATCATCACATTCTATCTTTTACTGGCTGAAGTACAGGCATATGCAAGTCATTACTCATTTCTGAACCAAAAAGACCATCCAAGTTATATCCATACTCAAACACATCAGGTCCTTCAACATTAGCATCACTTTCACAATCCACAGCATCATCAATACTTCCATCCTTCTCCTCCTCATCTTCTGAAAGCTCTTCAGGGTTGATTCCAGAAACCTTATCCTTCTCCATTTCCAACAGATTAATCTGTCCCATATCTTGCTCTACAAATGTGACCTTACAGACTTCATGTACATTAGGCTGGATTGCATCCTTCATCTGCATACTAGAGTCAATCACCCTATCATTCATTCCTGTAGACAATTGATACACACAACCATTAGCTTTGGCTGGTTTCTCACATTGCGGACTAATATGACCCTACTCACCACAATTCCAGTATTGCCCATCACTCGGATACCCTCTCCCTCTTCCACTATTTGCTGAATTTCCTTCAGAACCAGATGATGCATCAGTCTTCCTTCCCATATCACCTATGCCTCTTCCTCTTCCTTCAGACTCTATCCAATTCACGCTTAAAGATTTCATGAGCTCCACTGCTTCATGAACCTCCCTCTTCAAAGAATCCTCCTGTTTTCACGATGCATACTCTCAATCTCTGGCATCTTCACAAACCTCTTCGGCTCTTCCTGTATTCCCAACTGCCTCAAATGCTTCACCTTCCACTCCTTCTCACGAGCAACTCTGACAGCTTCCTCAAAGCTATCCAGGTTCTGCAGCTCCACCTTCAGACAGAGGGTTGGCTCCAAACCAGCCACAAACCGCTCTCTCTTTATAATCTGCGGGGGTACTTCAAGAATCAAAGCCTCACACCATAGACTCCACAGTCTACCAAACTCTATCAGATACTGATCCACATCCTGACTTCCCTTCTGCTAAATGTTACACAACTCCTTCCACACTTCATTTGGACTCTTCACATGGACAAACTGTGTCAAAAATGCAGCTCTGACTACACGGTACTCAGGATCCCGTTGATGAACATTCCTGTGTGTAGTCACAAACATCCGTAGCCATGCTTTTGCATCACCCTACAAGCAATAAGTCAAAATCTGAGAAAGGATCTCCGGGGTTGCCCTGTCTTTCATCAAATCTGTAAACTCCATCTTCTCCAGAAACCTAATTGCACTCTCCTGTGGCAATCCCCAATACTTCGAAAAATCCTGAGCCATTTTCCAAAACCTTCTTCACACAAACCCTTGGCTTCTTTCACAAACCGAGGGAAATTTCTTCCTCTGTGGAGGCACCAAAAAGTGATGACACGGAAGCGGTAAAGCTGTTTACGCCTTCATAGAGTGTCACACTTCCACACACGCATACAAACACACCCACAACACCAGACCCAAGAGCATAAACAAGACTATATTTTAGAACAGATCTTCATCTCTACAGAGTTGGATATCAAAGATATCCTCAGAACCATCTTTATCTAGCACCCACTCACAATCAGCCCACTCCAGCTCCTGGTTGCTCCTTGTCCCTTCGCTCTTTTGCTTCTCTGTAGCCGACCCCTTCGTTCTCTACACTGCACCTCAGCTGAAGACCACTCTCTCTTACGCCACCAACACACTGCCAGTTCTCAAAGCAAAAACCCAGTCACCCTTCTATCATTGTCACCAACCCAACAACCAACCCAAGCCACAGCACCAAGGCGGCTCCTTCCAGCCGGAACCATCAGTCACCACAGCAGCCTCCAACTTTCTCTTTCTCTATCGCCAGCAGCTGCCTTTGGCGGTGCCAAGGCACTTTGCCTCCACTCTCTTTGCTACCAGCTTCTCCCGGCTACAAGCAAAACCAAGCCATACGATTCTGTCATCACCAGCCACCAGCCGACTACTTCTACTGCAGCTACTGCTGCGTGCCAGACGACACACGCCCCCATTGCTGCCACCCCTTCAGGCTTCCTCGCATAGTCGGCCTCCTTCTTTTCTTTTTTCCCGAGGCAAAGTGTGGATTGTGCTTAATTTCTTAAGCCTAAGACAAATTCTATCATGGGTTAGTTGATCGGTTTGTTTTGGTGGATTTTTATTGGATGTTTTCCAAGTTTTATATGGACTCATCAGGTTCTGCCTAGATCACTTATGTCTAGGGTTTTCTTATTGAGTGCTACACACATGTGTTTCACTTTCTTACTTTGGAGTTTTATTTGAACAACACAACGTTCATATACTCTGGATTGATGAGTTGGCCACCAATTTTAATGCTTCTTTTGGCATGATTAAATGTCCATTAGATGGTATGCATTGTTTTTTATGATCAACTATGGTTTTTATGGATTTAAGGAGCTTCTATGCTTTTATCCATGGTTTTATAAGGATATTTTGATCTTTTGAATAATTACATGTGCTTTGAAGATAGCATTTGCCTTCGTTTTTTGCACATAATTTTGGAGTATATTTCTTATACTCTTGTATATATTCCAACTCGGATACCTAGTTACTTATATATCTAGGTGAGTTATTTTTCTACCCTAACTTTATTGTGTTTTGGGTACTTATCATTAGAAAGGCGCCAATAATTCAATTTCTTTTCTAATGATGTACTCTCAGAAGGAGTTATTCCTTGATGTAGTCTCAAGTATATAGAGACAGGTTTAGTATGTGAAAGTCTGGATAAGGCCATCTTATTCCTTTTATACAGGATTTTATTCATATTTCCTAGACAGCATACTAGGGAGTTTCAAATTGTTAAGGTATGTATGGGTGGTATCATGGTGGAATGGGACGCTAGGGATCCCTCACATATATTATCTTATGGGATAATTTGGGCTCAAGATTGTTGCTTTGCTTACATCACTTAGCATGTTGACCTCAACATTCAAAGACAATCTTATTTTCTAAATTCACTAGAAGTTATAGTGTGGACATTTTTTAGATAAACTTCTTTTATCTATAGCCTGCATGTTTTGATGAGGAAAATCTCGTCGGCATTTTCACTTGTTGAAATCTCTTTCTTTAGAGTTCAAACAAGTTTATCTTGTTGTGTTCGGATAAGGAAATTTGGATTCTTCCTTTGCTGGCATTTCTTTCTCTAGTTCCGTACTTTAGGTGATTTATATAGTCAACCTGATTGTTTACGGATGGACATATGTGACTCATCGAGACGTTGATGACTCTATGTTTATATGGGTAACTCGAGACGTCGATTATTCCATATGCAGATGTGGGTATGTCGGGGCGCCGATGAATCCCTGGTTTCTGCTGTTATGATGCCATGCTTTCTTACTTTATTTCGAAAGGTTTACAACGAGGAAGTTACTTTGAATGTGAATTTCTCTGATCATCCGCAGTAGTCTGATGGTGGGCAAACAGAGTGTATGAATCAGATTGTAGAGTATATGCTTCGTGCATGTCTCTAGAAAATCATCATATTGGGAAATATCTTCCAATGATGGAATTTGCCTATAACAGTTCTAAATTTACGGCTATTATTTTTTAGTCCGTGCATACTTATGTATGGGTATCAACCCAGGGCACCTATTGATGTCAATCTCTTAAGGACATCAAGCTTGATGCATCAAGGGATTTCTTGCAAGATATGCAGGAAATGCTGACCGAAGCTCGGGATTCTATCAGGAGTGCTCATGATAGGGCACGGTTTTATGCTGATAGGGGATGCTCATCTCGGTCTTTTGAACCAAGAGCGTTGGTTTATTTTAATGTTCCTAAAGATTCTCAGACTTTGTCAATGGAAAAATGCTCGAATTTATCTCCTAGATATTGTGGTCCATTTCGAGTTATATATCGGATTGGCACGGTTGCGTATGAACTAAAACTACCTACAATTGTTAGAGTTCATCCAGTCTTTCATATCGATAGATTGAAAGGGAAACTGAGAGGTGAGGATGACACAGTTACTCCTCAAGGACTCGTTGAAGTCGAAGATTTATCCTATGTTCCACATGAACCTGATATGGTACATGAATTCAGGGAAAGGAAACTTTGTAGTTGACTTATCCTTGAGGTTAAAATTAGGTGGAAAGATAGGGAAATTGAGGATTCGACTTGGGAGTCGGTTGAGATTGTTCAGCGCAGTTCTCCTTCTTTTCATTGCAAGAGTGCAATGTTTTGAGAGAGGAGAAGTATGTTATATGTACATTATGTGTGCTATGTTATATACACATTATGTGTGCATATACTAGGAGGCTAACCCACATTAGGCTTGTGAGCATGGGAGCATGGGAACAAGCTCTAGTGGAGCATGGGTTAGGACTAACCTTAGGTTTAAGGTTAGGGTCAGGCATCCAAGGGTCACACATGAGGAATGGAAAGTCAAGAGTCACTTGAGGGCCCTCCTATATAATAGGGGCATGGAGGCTAGGAAGCTTGAGGCTTATGCTATGGTCTCTTGTGTAGAGGTCCATATCTACTCATCTACCATTTCACACTTTAGCTCCATGCTATTGGATTAGAGTTATACCTCTTGATGGTATCGGACATCAAGGTAGAGGTATGATGTATTTCATTTATTATTCATGTGTGCATCCCTTGGGCTCGGGGGTGGTTGGGTGGTTGAGTTTATGCCTGGTTTATGCATGTTTATGCATAACAATTATCTAGAGAGATCTTAGGGTTTTAACATTCCATGCATACCTTCAACTACAACCTGGTGCCCATTTATGTTTGGGACGCGCACACATACAGAGCGGCCGAATGGCTGATACCATCTCCAGCAAGCAGCAGACCACTTTCGGACAATCCTGTGCTTCCAAGATCTTATCATTTTCCCTGCGCATACACTTCCATCAAAGCCCCTAGCTTGATTGCCGCATCCACGATGCCCACCCTGAGTCAATGGGTGCTCCCATGACTTTACCACAACATGAACATCACTCATGTACACATGTACAAGTTGAGTTTGAGGTTCTCACAAAACTTCACACACCGTCCCGTGCCCATCCGGTGTTCGTCATCATGAAACTTTGAGAGCGGAGGAGTAGGAGCCCCATGGATTTTCTCACAAAGTTTCAGGACCATCGGACGTCGTATGATAATGATGCCCTACCCGAACCAGCCATTTTTTGCATAGGGGACCCCTGCACTATGCAAAAAATTATGGGTGGCAACACACCGTTCCACCCATCCGGCATCCGCCGATGGTGGTGAAACTTTGTCCAGCAGAGGAATAGAAGTCCCATGGACCTGCTCGCAAAGTTTCACAACCATCGGACACCATATGATTATGATGTCCCACCCGAATCTGTCATTTTTTGAATAGGGGACCCCTTGGGAGCTATGCAAAAAATAGCAGGGTTAGCAACACACCGTCGCACCCATCCGGCATGCGATGGCGTGAAACTTTGTAAAGTGGAGAGGTAGAAATCCCATGGACCCGCTTGCAAAGTTTCACCACCATCGGACATCGTATGATAATGATGCCCCACCCAACCCGTTATTTTTTGCGTACGGCATCCCTTGGGCACTATGCGAAAAAATAGCGCAGGTGGCAACACACCGTCCTGCCCATCTGGCGTTATCTAATGGTGTTGAAACTCTTCGAGCGGAAGAGTAGGAGCCCGATGGAGTCGATCAAAACGTTTTACCACCGTCGGACACCGTATGATCATAATGCCCCACTCAATCCTGCTATATTTTGCATAGGTGACCCCTTGGGCACTATGCAAAAGATAGCAGGTGGCAACACACCATCCCACCCAGTGGTGGTGAAACTTTGTGAGTGGAGGGGTAGTAGCCCCATCGACTACTAACAAAGTTTTACCATTATCGAACACTGTATGATAATGATGCCCCACTGAAACCCACTTTTTTTTACATAGGGACTTGGGCACTATGCAAAAAAATAGCGGGTGGAAACACACCGTCATGCCCATCTGGTGTCCGATGGTGGTGAAACTTTATGAGCAAAGGGTTAGGAGACCCATGGACTCGCTCACAAAGTTTCGCCACCATCGAACATCGTATGATAGTGATGCCTCACCCAAACCCGCTATTTTTTGCATGGGGGCGCTATGCAAAAAATAGCAGGTGGCAACGTACTGCTCCACCCATTCGCATACGATGGTGGTGAAACTTTGCGAGTGGAGGTTTAGAACCCCCATGCAACCTCTTACAGAGTTTCACCACCATCAGACTCTGTATGATAGCGATACCCCACCCAAACCCGCTATTTTTGTTAAGGGACCCCTTGGGCACTATACAAAAAATAGTGGCCCATCCGGCATCCGATGGTCATGAAACTTTGGGAGCAAAGGAGTAGGAGCCCCATGGATCTTCTTGCAAATTTTGAGGACCATCGGACGCCGTATGATAATTATGCCTCACCCAAACCCGCCATTTTTTGCATAGGGGACCCCCGTGGGCACTATGCGAAAAATAGCGAGAGGCGACACACCATCCCATCCATCCGACGTCCGATGGTGGTGAACCTTTGTCAGCAGAGGAGTAGAAGTCCCATGGACCCTATCACAAAGTTTCACAACTATCAAACACCATATGATGATGCTGCCCCACACAAATCTGTCACTTTTTGCATAGGGGACACCTTGGTGGGGACTATGCGGAAAATAGCGAGTGACAACACAACGTCCTACCCATCTGGCGATGTGTTGAAACTTTGTGAGAGGAGAGATAGAAGTCCCATGGACTTACTCGCAAAGTTTCACCACCATCGGACATCGTATGAAAATGATGCCCCACACAGCCTGCTATTCTTTGCATAGGGCAACCCTTGGGCACCATGCAAAAAAATAGCATAGGTAGCAACACACCGTCTCACCCATCCGGCGTCATCTGATGGTGTTGAAACTTTTCGAGCAAAGGAGTAGGAGCCTGATGGACTCGCTTGAAAATTTTCACCACCATCGGACACTGTATAATAATAATGCCCCACCCAATCCCGCTATATTTTGCATAGGGGACCCCTTGGGCACTATGCGAAAGATAGCGCGGGTGGCAACACATCGTCCCACCCTTTCGACAGCCAATGGTAGTAAAACTTTGCGAGTGGAGGGGTATCAACCCCATCGAACACTCACAAAATTTTACCATCATTGGACACCTTATGATAATGATGCCCCACCAAAACCCACTTTTTTATGCACAAGGAACCCCTTGGACACTATGCAAACCAATAGTGGGTGGCAACACAGTGTCTTGCCCATCCAATGTCTGATGGTGGTGAAACTTTGCAAGCAGAGGTTTAGGAGCCCCATGGACTCGCTTGCAAAGTTTCACCACCATCGAACATCGTATGATAGTGATGCCCCACCCAAATCTGCTATTTCTTGCATAGGGGATGCCTTGGGCGCTATGCAAAAAATAGCAGGTGGCAACATACGGTTTCGCCCATTCATAATGTCCGATCAAAACCTGCTATTTTTTGCATAGGGAACCCATTGGGCACTATGGAAAGAAAAAGAGGGTGGCAACACATCGTCCCGCCCATCTGGCATCCATGGTGGTGAAACTTTGTGAGCGGAGGGTTAGAAGCCCCATGGACTTACTTGCAAACTTTCACCACTATCAAACACCGTATGACACTGATGCACCACCAAAACCCGCTATTTTTTACATAAGAAACCCCTTGGGCACTTTGCAAAAAATAGCGGGTGGTGAAACTTTGGAAGCAAAGGGGTAGAAGCCCCATGGAATTGCTCATAAAGTTTCACCACCATTGGATGCCGTAGGATAGTGATACACCCCCCAAACCCATTATTTTTTGCATAGGGGACCCCTTGGGCAATATGCAAAAAATAGCGGGTGGCATCACACCGTCCCACCCATCCGGCATCCATTGGCAGTGAAACTTTGCAAGCAGAGGGGTAGTAGCCCCATGGAACCACTCATAAAGTTGTAGGACCATTTGACACCATATGATAATGATGCCCCACCCGAACCCGCCATTTTCTGCATAGGAGACCCCTTAGGTACTATGTGAAAAATAGCGGGTGGCAACACACCGTCCCACCAATCTGGCGTTCGCCGCCGCTGATGGTGGTGAAACTTTGTGAGAAGAAGAGTAGAAGTTCCATGGACCTCCTTGCAAAGTTTCACAACCATAGGACACCGTATGATAATGATGCCCCACCCCAACCCGCTATTCTTTGCATAGGAGGGACCCCTTGGGCACTATGCAAAGACATAGCGTGGGTGGCAACACACCATCCCACCCATCTGGTGTATGATGGTGATGAAGCTTTGTAAGAGGAAGGGTAGGAGCCCTATGGAATGGCTCACAAAGTTTCACCACCTTCAAACACCGTATGATAATGATGCCCCACCCAATCCCGCAAATTTTTTTGTATAGGGGTCCCCTTGGGCACTATGTGAAAGATTGCGGGTGGCAACAAACCATTCCCCCATCCGGCGTATGATGGTGGTGAAACATTTTGACTAGAGGGGTAGCAGATCCACGGACCACTTGCAAAGTTTCACCACCATCGGACACCGTATGATAATGATGCCCCACCAGATCCCGCTATTTTTTGCATAGGGGAACCCCTTGGGCGCTATGCAGAAAAAAGTGGGTGTCATAGGAATGACCATTCTTTGGGGGAGAGAGAGATATGCTTAAAAAAACATTCTAATTAAGCATAAATGTAAACTTTATGTGATTAAAATTTATTAGAGAGCTTCATTTACATTGAACAACCATTCAATTGAATACTTCTCAAGCTTGAGAGGGGTTAAGAAGTGAAAAACATTAGAAGATTAAGAAAAATCATAAAGTCACACCTTACCTCTTGTTTTGCTTGATTCTTTAGTCTTAGGAGAGGCCCCCAACCAATCAATTGGTTAGTATGTTGAGGAAAGCTCCAAAGAAAGTTGAGGGGAGAGAGAAGCTCCAATCTCTCCAAATTATAGAGGATTTTTAGAGGATAATAGAAAATATGCTTATTTTTTAGAGTAATAGTCGCATGGTCTAGTTCACAGATGAGAATACAAAAGAATGAGGGTCTATTTATAGGTGAGGGAGGCCACTAACATAGTCGCAACACACCGTCCTGCCCATCCGACATCCGATGGTGGTGAAACTTTGCAAGTGGAGGGGTAGGAGCCCCATGGAGCTACTCCCAAAGTTTTACAACCATCGAACACCGTATGACAATGGTGCCCCACCCAAACTCGCTATTTCTAGCATAGGCAACCCCTTGGGCACTATGTAAAAAAATAGCGGATAGCAATGCACTGTCCCGCCCATCTGGCGTCCGATGGTGGTGAAACTTTGCGAGTGGAGGGGTAGCAGCCCCATGGATCCCCTCTTGCAAAGTTTCACCACCATCGAACACCGCATGAAAATTATGCCCCACCCAAACTCACTATATCTTGCATAGGGGACCCCTTGCGTACGATAATGATGCCCCACCCAAACCTGCTATTTTTTCCATAGGGAACCCCTTGGGCACTATGCGGATAATAGCGGGTGGGAACAAACCATCTCGCCCATCCGGCATCCGATGGTGGTGGAACTTTGTGCATGGAGGGGTAGGAGCCCCATGGACCCGCTCCCAAAGTTTCTCAACCATCAAACACCATATGAAAATTATGCCCTTCCCAAACTCACTATTTCTTGCATAGGAGACCCCTTGGGCACTATGCAAAAAAATAGTGGATGGCAACACACCATCCCATCCATCTGGTGTTCAATGGTGGTGAAACTTTTCGAGTGGAGGGGTAGTAGTCCCATGGACGCACTTGCAACATTTCACGACCATGGACACTATATGACAACGATGCACCACCCAAAACCGCTATTTTTTGCATAGGGGATCCCTTGGGAACTATGCAAAAAAATAGCGGGTGGCAACACATCATCCCACCCATCTGACGTCCGATGGTGGTGAAACTTTTTCAAGCGGAGGGTTAGTAGTCCCATGGACCCGCTCGCAAAGTTTCACCACCATCAGACACCATATGATAATGATGCCTCACCCAAACCTCGTTTTTTTTTTGCAGAGGGGACCTCATGGCACTATGCGAAAAAATAGCGTGTGGCAACACACCGTCCCACCCATCCAACGTCCCATGGGCACCTCGCAAGTGGAGGGATAGCAGCCCCATCCATGGCTTAGAAATTTTTACCACCATCATACACCATATGATAATGATTCCCTACCGAAACCCGCTATGTTTTGCATAGGGAACCCATTGGGCACTATGCAAACAAATAGCGGGTGGCAACACACCGTCCCACTCATCCAGCATTCGATGGTGGTGAAACTTTGCAAGAGGAGGGTTAGGAGCCCCATGGACTTACTCACAAAGTCTCACCACCATCAAAAACCATATGACAATGATGCCCGACCTAAACCCGCATTTATTTGCATAAGGGACCCCTTTGCCAATATGCAAAAAATAGCGGGTGGCAACACACTGTTCCATCTATCCGGCATCCGACGGTGGTAAAACATTGGGAGCAAAGGGGGTAGAAGCCTCATGGAACGGCTCGCAAAGTTGCACCACCATCAGACGCCATATGATAGTGATACCCCACCCAAACCCACTATTTTTTGCATAGGGGAGCCCTTTCCAAAAAATAGTGGGTGGCATCACACCGTCTTTCCCATCCGGCATCGGATGGTGGTGAAACTTTGTGAGCTGGGGGGTAGAAACCCCTTGGACCCACTCATAAAGTCTTAAGACCATCGAATGCCGTATGATAATGATGCCTCACCCCACCGATGGTGGTGAAACTTTGTGAGCAAAAGAGTAGAAGTTTCATGGACCCGCTCGCAAAGTTTCACAGCTATCAAACATCGTATGATAATGATGCCCCACCCCAACCCGCTATTCTTTGCATAGGGGACCACTTGGGCACTATGCAAAAAACTAGCGTGGGTAGCCACACACCGTCCCACCCATCCAGTGTTTGATAGTAGTGAAACATTGAGAGCATAAGGCTAAGATCCCCATGGACCAGATCGTAAAGTCTCACCACCTTAAGACATTGTATGATAATGATGCCCCACCCAATCCCGCTATTTTTTGCATAGGGTTGACCCATAGGGCACTATGCAAAAGAAAGCGGGAGGCAACACACCGTCCCGCCCATCCAATGTCTAATGGTGGTGAAACATTGCGAGTGGAGGGGTAGGAGTGCCATGGATTCCTCGCAAAGTCGTACACCATATGATAATGATGCCCCACTGAAACCCGCTATTTTTTACATAGGGGAGCCCTTGGACACTATGCAAACAAATAGCGGGTGGCAACGCACCATCCCACCCATCCGGTATCCAAAGGTGGTGAGACTTTGTGAGTGGAGGGGTAGGAGTACCATGGATTTGCTCAAAAATTTTCACCACCATCGGACACCATATGATAATGATTCCCCACCCAATCCCACTATTTTTTTCATAGGGAACCCCTTGGGCGCTATGCGGATAATAGCGAGTGGCAACACACCGTCCTACACCCATCCGGCATCTAATGGTGGTGAGACTTTATGAGGGGAGGGGTAGGAGCCCCATGGACCTTCTCCGAAAGTTTCACCACCATTGGGAACCCTATGACAATGATACCCCACCCAAACTTGCTACTTCTTGCATAGGAGGGGACCCCTTGGGCACTATGCAAAAAAATAGCGGATGGCAACACACCATTCCATCCATCTGGTGTCTAATGGTGGTGAAACTTTGCAAGTAGAGAGGTAGCATCCCCATGGACCCACTCATAAAGTTTCACCACCATGGACATCGTATGATAATGATGCCCCACCCAAACCCACTATTTTTTGCATAGGGGACCCCTTGGGCACTATGCGAAAAAATAGCAGGTGGCAACACATCGTCCCACCCATCCAACATCTCGTGGTGGTGAAATTTTTCAAGGGGATGGGTATGGCCCCATGGAATTACTCGCAAAGTTTCACCACCATCGAAGACCATATGATAATGATGCCCGACCCAAACCTGGTATTTTCGCATAGGGCACCCCATGGCACTATGCGAAAAAATAACGGGTGGCAACACACCGTCCCACCCATCTAGTGTCCCATGGCAAATTTTCAAGTCAAGAGGTATCAGCTCCATAGACCGCTAACAAATTTTTACCACCATTGTAGACCGTATGATAATGATTCCCCACCGAAACCTTCTATTTCTTGCATAGGGAACCCGTTGGGCACTATGCAAAAAAATTAGCGGGTGGGAACACACCGTCCCGCCTATCCGGTGTCCGATGGTGGGTAAAACTTTGTGAGAAAAAGAGTATACATTCCACGGACATTTTTGTAAATTTTCACAACCATCGGACACCGTATGATAATGATTCCCCACCCCAACCCGCTATTCTTTGCATAGGGGACCCGTTGGGCACTATGTGAAAAAATAGCACGGGTGGCAACACACCGTCCCCGATGGTGGTGAAACTTTGCGAGTAGAAGGGTGGGAGCCCCATGGAATAGCTCACATAGTTTCACCACCTTAGAACACCATACGATAATGATGCCTCATCCAATCTTGCTATTTTTTGCATAGGGGACCCCTTGGGCACTATGCGAAAGATAGTCGGTGGCATCACATCATCCCACCCATCCGATGTCCCATGTGCAATTTGCAAGTGGCGAGGTAGCAGCACCATAGAGTTCTCACAAATTTTTACCACCATAGTACACTGTATGGTAATGATTCCCCACCGAAACCTGCTATTTCTTGCATAGGGAACCCCTTGGGCACTATGCAAAAAAATAGCGGGTCGGAACACACCGTCCTGCCTATCCAGTGTCAGATAGTGGTGGTGAAACTTTGTGAGTAGAAAAGTATAATTTCCATGAACCTTTTTGCAAAGTTTCACAACCATCAAACAACGTATGATAATGATGCCCCACCCCAACCCGCTATTCTTTGCATAGGGGACCTATTGGGCACTATGTGAAAAAATAGTGCAGGTGGCAACACACCGTCCCGCCCATCCGCCATCTGATGGTGGTGAAACTTTGCGAGCAGAAGGGTAGGATCCCCATGGAGAAGCTTGCAAAGTTTTACCACCTTTGGACACCGTACGATAATGATGCCTCACCCAATCCCACTATTTTTTACATAGGGAACCCCTTGGAAAGATAGCGGGTGACAACACACCGTCCCTCCCATCCGGCATCTGATGGTGGTGAAGCTTTTCAAGTGGAGGGGTAGCAGCCTCGTGAACCACTGGAAACATTTCACCACCATCTAACACCATATGATAATGATGCCCCACCGAAACCCACTATTTTTTGCATAGGAGACCCCTTGGGCACTATGCGAAAGATAGTGGGTGGCATCACACCATCCCACCCATCCGATGTCCCATGTGCAATTTGCAAGTGGTGAGGTAGTAGCACCATAGACTGCTCACAAATTTCTACCACCATCGTACACCGTATGATAATGATTCCCCACCAAAACTCGCTATTTCTTACGTAGGGAACCCCTTGGGTACTATGCAAAAAAATAGCAGGTGGGAGCACACCATCTTGCCTATCTAGTGTCCGATGGTGGTGAAACTTTGTGAGTAGAAGAGTATAATTTCCCTGAACCTTTTTGCAAAGTTTCACAACCATCAAACAACGTATGATAATGATGCTCCACCCCAACCCGCTATTCTTTGCATAGGGGACCTATTGGGTACTATGTGAAAAAATAGTGCAGGTGGCAACACACCGTCCCGCCCATCTGGCAGCATCTGATGGTGGTGAAACTTTGAAAGTGGAAGGGTAGGAGCCCCATGGAGAAGCTTGCAAAGTTTCACTACCTTCAGACACCGTACGATAATGATACCTCACCCAATCCCGCTATTTTTTACATAGGGAACCCCTTAGGCACTATGAGAAAGATAGCGGGGTGGCAACAGACCGCCTCTCCTGTCCGGCATCTAATGGTGGTGAAACTTTGCAAGTGGAGGGGTATCAGCCCCATGAACCACTCAAAAAGTTTCACCACCATCTAACACCGTATGATAATGATGCCCCACCGAAACCTGCTATTTTTTGCATAGGGGAGCCCTTGGGCACTACAAAAAAATAGCGGGTGGCAGTTGACACACCGTCCTCCTTTCTGTAAGATTCCTCCCTCCAGCTTTTGAGGTGTGCAGGTGTAAGAACCTCCCCTTATGATCTTGTAATTATTCCCCTCTTTAAAATAAAAGAAAGATTCTGTTTTACCCTGTTTTGACCCGGAGAGAGAAAATGTCTAGAGAGAGATAATCCAAAATTTAGATATTTTTGGATATAGAAATCCTCCTAGTGTCTAAAATGGTTTCCCCTGAAACAGAAATTCAAAAAGAAGTTTTCAATGTGCAATTGGAATTAATTGAAAATAGGTAAAAAGGACCTTAGCCTAAGGGTCCAGATTTTCAGAAATTTTTGGATTATGGTCCAATTAACGTTCCAATGGACCAATAAGATTAATCCAAATGTAGGGAGGAGATAAATTGAAGAATTAAAAGAAAAACCCCCAAAAAATGAGTAAATACTCACGTAAGATGAAGAGTTGACTAAGGATAAGGCTTATAGTAAAAAAACTATGAATATTACTAAAAAAAATGAGATATTTTGGGTTTAATGATTCAATTTTGACACCTTGGTAAGGAGAAGGGGGCTCTTCATCAAACCAAATCAAAAGGGAGCCAAACTAGGTCCAAATCTAGTCCAAATTCAGCCAAACTGAACCTGGAAAATTCTAGAAACTAGTTGGACTTGGTTAGAGGCCTCCCTCACCTATAAATAGATCCTTAGCCATTTGTAAAAAAGTATGAAAACTATACCATGCCAGTATTATACTGAAATAATGATATTTTCTATTATCCTCTAAAAATCCTCTACAAATTGAAGAGATTGGAGCTTCTCTCTCTCTTCAATCTTCCTTGGAGTCTTCATCAACATACCAAGCAATTGACTGGCTTTGATCAAAGAATCAAGCAATCTAGGAGGAAAAATGTGGTTTATGGTCTTTTTTCTTTAATCTTCAAATGTTTCTCTCTTCTCAACCCCTCTCAGGCTTCAGAAGCATTTAATTGAATGGATTTTGAATACAATTGGAGTTCTTTAATGAATTGTAATGATAAAACACATAAATTTCCATTTATGCTTAAATTATAATATTTTTTCAGCATTTATCTCTCTCCCCCAAAGAATGGTCATTCGTATGACCTATTCTATATTCAAATGAAGCTTCTCATGAAGCAATTCTCTAATCTAAAAGTAATTTCTATGCTTGTCAAATTGAGGCCAACTAAGTGGCTTTTTTAATGCTTTTATACTATTTAATTTATGGAAAAATTAAGAATCAAGTCCATAATTGGATATTGATCCGATTAATGGTTATTCTAATCATAGGGATATTACTAAACTTTATGCTTTCAAATTATTTGAGAATTATCAGTAATAATAGTGGAGCTATGGTAAAATTTTTGATGAAAAATTAACACATCAATCATTTTTCATTCATATTATGAAAAGAGGACTTCCTACCATATTTTAGGATTAATCATCCTAGATTAATAAAGAGGAATACCCATGACATTGGAATGCAATTAATTAAATGCAAAAAGAGAAATTCCCATGGTATTTGAGATCCAAGAAATTAAATGGGAAGAAGAGAAAATTTTAGTATAATTCAATTTATGATTATTTATCAAAAGTGAAAATATGGGTAGAATTGATTTCTGTAGATCCCATGAATTCTTCTATTCCAAAAGAGGAATATTGAATTTAATTCATTTGAGAAATTGAGAATGAATATGAAACTAGTCGTCAAGAAAAAGAACCTTTAATTAGGCCAAGCAATTGGCTGAAAAAGTCTCATTATCGGGATCAACCTAGAAAAAGCTATTAAATGGGAATAGCATGTGAATGGATGAGATAAGATGAAAATAGGATTGAATAAGATGTGTATGAGATGTGATAAAATGTGAATGGATGTGATAAGATGTGTACCGAGAATGTAATAGGATGTGATAAGATGTGATGTAATGAGAATAGATGTGGATGTGTATGTGGAAGAATGGATGTGGATGTGTATGTGGGAGAACGGATGTGGATGTGTATGTGGGAGAATGGATATGGATGTGTATGTGGGAGAATGGATGTGGATGTGTATGTGGAAGTATGAATGTGGATGTGTATGTGGAAGAATGGATGTGGATGTGTATGTGGAAGAATGGATATGGATGTGTATGTGGAAGTATGAATGTGGAAGAATGGATTTGGATGTGTATGTGGAAGAATGGATATGGATGTGTTTGTGAAAGAATGGATGTGTATGTGTGAAAGGATGTGATGTCGATGTGAGTGAATGGATGAGATGTAATGTGATGTGAATTCAGATGTGAGTGAATGAGATGTGATGTCACCTTGCTGGTCCTCCAACTGATGAGTCCATAGCTCTCTTATATGGATCTGTTGGTTGATCTTGCTGATCTTCAACGAGGATTCCATCTTGATTTTTATAAGTGATTATCTACCGGGTACTATGAGCTAGAAAAGGCCCCTGAGTGAACAAGAGGTGAGCGTCTAGTTGCCAATGATGCCATAGTTACTCCAATGAAGGAATGGTTGGAAATTAAGATTCAACCGGATACTTGGAGGATTATGATCAGTAACAGTATGATTTCATTAAATGACTGAATTAAATACATTTGAATCTAGGAATAAGGCAATTTCATATTGGGTGTGTAAGCGGTGTGACTAGAGTTAAATTTGCTTGAAAATTCGGCTAGGGGGCTTAGGAACTCTTTTCCCTGGTACCCGAGACAAAACCTAGCCAAATCTTAAATTGGATCCCATCACTTTAGTGGTTGGGTGGTTGGCTAACCCATGGGAGTCGATGGGGTTATGCTGGACTGATGGATCCGTAAATCGAGACTCAATTTCTGTTTAGTTCAATAGATGAAGTAAATCCCGGATAAAAATTGTTCTATGGAAAAGGATCAACGGCTGTGTCTCTCAATGAGGAAAAAAGCCTTAGTCTCTATGATCCAAGTATAGTCTTTTTCCCTGATCTGACTATGGTGACTACGGGTTCGGTCAGATGAGCTCAGTTAGTTAAGGCTTTTGACTACATTACAGAAAAGTTATCTTGGTGGAATCGCCTGTGCTTTCTGGGCAAAAGAAGTTTTTCTTGGTTTGGTTTTGGAAAAACCGATGGATTAGTCTCTTGTCCGGATATCCGTGGGCGAGGCCCCGAGTGTGAGACCCTGCCCCGTGCAAGAAGTGCTACTTCTGCTGCTAGCACCCCTGATATTGTTGCGAGGTGGGAACAGGGATCTTACAGTTGGTATCAGAGCTAATTGGATAATGATGATCAACCAAGAATTTAAATATGTCAAAAATTTATCAAGAAGCAGTAGAAGGTTGTAATTGTGTGATAAAAATCATACGATTTGATGTTCAACCTGAAATTTGTAAACTGGTAATTGGGTCTCCAAATGAAAGTACCGCAATTGTATAGAATCCCTGACTTGCTTGAGGCCTAGACATGATGGTATTTACCTTATAGTTCCAAGGACCATGACTACCCGTATATACCGAGAGTATAACTGCAGCTCTTTACTGGCAGTATATACGAGTAAATCTAAGACTTGAAATTATAAGCATTAATACTATCCAGATGATGGATTCGAATGTGGTTGATATGCTTTTAAATTTTGATTGAGAAATGATGAGTTGATTTGGATTCTGATAGAAAAATGAAGATTTCTGAATTTTGATGGGCTGAATTGTAATAACTAAGCAAAACCTCAATGAGGATGAATGGGACGAGTCCCTGTGATAATGTTCGTAGTTAGAATGACGTTAATGATTCCAACAAATCACTATGAGATTAGTGGATTATGCTGGCAGATTGCTGCTATTAACACTTGACCCAGTGGATCAAGTTAAAGCAAGGTCAAATTAAAAATCTGCATAAATGAAAAATTTCCATGAAGGACTGTTCAGATAGAAAATATGGTCTAATGGACCATTATTGTGATAAGGAATTGAATGTTATGATCTGAGTGAATTTTTATTTAATAGTGAGTTTTATATAAGGGATCTTTATCCCAGGCTTCTGTTTGGGTTCACCAAAATATAAGAAACCCATAATCAGTTGGATCTTAAGAAAAAGAATTCTCCTCTAGTTTTGCGAGATGAGGACATCTCGCGTTTTTTAAGTGGGGTAGAATGTAAGATTCCTCCCCATCCTCTCAGGATGTCCAGTATCTTCCCCTATAGTCAAATCCCTCTTCAAAAATATCAAAGATCTTGTTTCTACCTGTTTTGACCTAGAGAGAGAAAATGTTCTAGAGAGAGGTTATTCAGATTTTGAATATTTTTGGATAGAAAAATTTCTCATCTTATTAATATAAGTTCCCCTGAAACAGAAGTTCAAAAAGATTTCCAAAAGGTGCATTAGAAATCAAGTATAATCTGTTCAAGAAGCCTTATCCTAGGGGTCCAGATTTTCGAAAAATTTTAAATTAAGGTTTTGAGGGGCCAATCAGATTCATCCAAATGTGTGGAGAAGATTAATGGAAGAATAAAAGAAAAATACCCAAAAATGAGTAAATGCTCACATAAGATGAAGAGTTGACTATGTACAAGGTTTATTACTAAAAAACTATGAGTATTACTAAAAAAATGAGATATTTTGGGTATAATGATTCCATTTTGACACATGTGTAAGGAAGGGGAGTCCTTTAAGGAGGCGCCTACTTCACATGCTTGAATGAGTTTTAAACTCATAAATAATGTGATATTTTTATCTCTCCTCTCTCTTGGATCAAACCGAATCAAAAAGGAACCAAACCGAATAAAAAAGGAACCAAACTAGGTCCAAATCTAGTCAAAATTCAACCAAACTAAATCTGGAAAATTCTAGAAATCAGTTGGTCTTTGTTAGAGCCTCCCTCTGCTATAAATAGAACCTGAGTCCTTTGTAAAAAAATAGGAGAATTATATTATGCCAGAATTATGCTGAAATAATGATAATTTTTACTTTTCTCTGAAATTCTCGCCAAATTGAAGAAATTGGAGCTTCCCTCCTTCTTCAATCTCCATTGGTGGCTCCATCAACACACCAAACCAATTTATTGGTTGGGGGTCTCTACCGTGATCAAAGAATCAAGCAATTTGTAAGGTAAAGTGAGAATTTTGATCTTTTTCCATAATTTCTCAATGTTTCTCTCTTCTCAACCCCTCTCAAGCTTGAGAAGTTTAATTGGAATAGCTTTTTAACGCTATTGAAGTTAATTGATGAATGGTAGTAAGGAAATACATAAATTTCCATTTATGCTTAATTTTAATGGTTTTTATGATTTTTGTCTTCTCTAAAATGAAAATGATGTTATGCCTCATTTAAAAAAGGCATTCCCCTCTCTTCTTTAGTAAATCCAACCATTCTTTATCCTAGATGAATGATTAATGGATAAAATCAATTTCTTCATGATGTTTCTCTTAAATAAGTAGAAATTGCTTACATTAGAATAAATTAAATACTCTTGGTGAAATTCTAGTTGATTTTAGAAAGTTAAAAATTGAAAAATGGTCAGCCATACAAAGGAGGTTATGGCAAAATTTTCTAAAATTGTGTAAAAACAAGTTTTACTTTTTATTCTAAAAGTGTAATTCCTACTAAATTGGATTTATGCATGGATAGATGCATAGAGAATTTAAATTAATCCAAAAAGTGTTATTTTCATCAGTTTCTATTTTATGCATAGAAAGATGCATAAAGAATTTTATTTTAAAATCCAAAAGAGTGATTTTATGCATACATTATATGCATAAAGGAAATTCTTTTATATTAAAAGTGTGATTTTCATCATAAATGATTTGTATGCATAAACATATGCATAAAAGATAATTTTTTATATTAAAAGTGTGATTTTTATCATAAATAATTTTATGCATAAATTACATGCATAAAAGAAATTCTTTTATATTAAAAGAGCGATTTTCATCATAAATGATTTGTATGCATAAACATATGCATAAAAGATATTTTTTTATGTTAAAAGTGTGATTTTCATCATAAATGATTTTATGCATAAATTAGATGCATAAAAGAAATTCTTTTATATTAAAAGAGTGATTTTCATCATAAATGATTTGTATGCATAAACATATGCATAAAAGATATTTTTTTATATTAAAAGTGTGATTTTCATCATAAATGATTTTTATGCATAAATAGATGTATAAAAGAAACTCTTTTATATTAAAAGAGTGATTTTTATCATAAATGATTTGTATGCATAAACAGCATAAAAGATATTTCTTTATATTAAAAGTGTGATTTTCATCATAAATGGATTTTATGCATAAATAAGATGCATAAGAGAAATTCTATTATTCTAAAAGTGTAATTTCTACTAAATTAGATTTATGCATGGAAAGATGTAAAAAGAATTTATTTTAATCCAAAAGTATTATTCTTATCAATTTTGATTTTATGCATAAATAGACGCATAAAGAATTGTATTTTTATTTCAAAAGAGTTATTTTCATCAATTTTGATTTTATGCATAAATTAGATGCATAAGAGAAATTCTTTTATTCTAAAAGTGTAATTCTTACTAAATTGGATTTATGCATGGAAAGATGCATAAAGAATTTATTTTAACCCAAAAGTGTTATTCTCATCAATTTTGATTTTATGCATAGAAAGATGCATAAAGAAATCTATTTTTAGTTCAAAAGAGTTATTTTCATCAATTTTGATTTTATGCATGAGAAGATGCATAAAAGATTGAATTTTAATTCAAAAGTGTCATTCTCATTTAAAATGAATTTATGCATAGGAAGATGCATAAAAGATTGATTTTTATTTCGAAAGTGTTATTCTCCTTAAAATGGAATTTATGCATAAATAGATGCGTAAAGAAATCTTATATCAAAAATAAGAATTCTCTTGTATTCTATAAATGGATATGAGGATGTGAAATGAATCAGATAGATGAAAATGAACGAAGAATGGATGTAGATGTGGATGTGGATGTATGAATGTAGATGTGAATGTGGATGAATGGATGTGGATGTGGATGTGGACTGTTCAGATAGAAAATTTGGTCTAATGGACCATTATTGTAATAAGGAATTGAATGTTATGATCTGAGTGAATTGTTATTTAATAATGAGTTTTATATAAGGGATCTTTATCCCAGGATTCTGTTTGGGTTCCACCAAAATATAAGAAACCCATAATCAGTTGGATCTTAAGAAAAAGAATTCTCCTCTAGTTTTGCGAGATGAGGACATCTCGCGTTTTTTAAGTGGGGTAGAATGTAAGATTCCTCCCCAGCCTCTCAGGATGTCCAGTATCTTCCCTTATAGTCAAATCCCTCTTCGAAAATATCAAAGATCTTGTTTCTACCTGTTTTGACCTAGAGAGAGATTATTCAGATTTTGAATATTTTTGGATAGAAAAATTTCTCATCTTATTAATATAAGCTCCCCTGAAACAGAAGTTCAAAAAGATTTCCAGAAGGTGCATTAGAAATCAAGTATAATCTGTTCAAGAGGCCTTATCCTAAGGGTCCAGATTTTCAAAAAATTTTAAATTAAGGTTTTGAGGGGCCAATCAGATTCATCCAAATGTGTGGAGAAGATAAATGGAAGAATAAAATAAAAATACCCAAAAATGATTAAATGCTCACATAAGATGAAGAGTTGACTATGTACAAGGTTTATTAGTAAAAAACTATGAGTATTACTAAAAAAATGAGATATTTTGGGTATAATGATTCCATTTTGACACAGGAAGGGGAGTCCCTTCAAGGAGGCTCCTACTTCACATTCTTGAATGAGTTTTAAACTCAAAAATAATGTCATATTTTTATCTCTCCTCTCTCTTAGATCAAACCGAATCAAAAAGGAACCAAACTGAATAAAAAAGGAACCAAACTAGGTTCAAATCTAGTCTAAATTCAACCAAACTGAATCTAAAAAATTCTAGAAATCAGTTGGTCTTGGTTAGAGACTCCCTCTCCTATAAATAGAACCTAAGTCCTTTGTAAAAAATAGGAGAATTATACTATGCCAGTTTTATGCTGAAATAATGATAATTTTTACTATTCTCTGAAATTCTCTCCAAATCAAAGAAATTGGAGCTTCCCTCCTTCTTCAATCTCCATTGGTGGCTCCATCAACACACCAAACCAATTGATTGGTTGGGGGCCTCTACCGTGATCAAAGAATCAAGCAATTTGTAAGGTAAAGTGAGAATTTTGATCTTTTTCCATAATTTCTCAATGTTTCTCTCTTCTCAACCCCTCTCAAGCTTGAGAAGCTTAACTAGAATGGATTTTTAATGCTATTGAAGTTAATTGATGAATGGTAGTAAGGAAATACATAAATTCCCATTTATGCTTAATTTTAATGATTTTTATGATTTTTGTCTTCTCTAAAATGAAAATGATGTTATGCCTCATTTAAAAAAGGCATTCCCCTCTCTTCTTTAGTAAATCCAACCATTCTTTATCCTAGATGAATGATTAATGGATAAAATCAAGTTTTTCATAATGTTTCTCTTAAATAAGTAGAAATTTCTTACATTAGAATAAATTAAATACTCTTGGTGAAATTCTAGTTGATTTTAGAGAGTTAAAAATTGAAAAATGGTCAGCCATACAAAGGAGGTTATGGCAAAATTCTCTAAAATTGTGTAAAAATAAGTTCTACTTTTTATTCTAAAAGTGTAATTCCTACTAAATTGGATTTATGCATGGTGGATAGATGCATAAAGAATTTAAATTAATCCAAAAAGTGTTATTTTCATCAATTTTTATTTTATGCATAGAAAGATGCATAAAGAATTTTATTTTTAAACTCAAAAGAGTGATTTTATGCAAAAAATAGATGCATAAAAGAAATTCTTTTATATTAAAAGAGTGATTTTCATCATAAATGATTTGTATGCATAAACATATGCATAAAAGATATTTTTTTATATTAAAAGTATGATTTTTATCATAAATGATTTTATGCATAAATTAGATGCATAAAAGAAATTCTTTTATATTAAAAGAGTGATTTTCATCATAAATGATTTGTATGCATAAACATATACATAAAAGATATTTTTCTATATTAAAAGTGTGATTTTCATCATAAATGATTTTATGTAGAAATTAGATGCATAAAAAAATCTTTTATATTAAAAGAGTGATTTTCATCATAAATGATTTGTATGCGTAAACATATGCATAAAAGATATTTTTTATATTAAAAGAATGATTTTTATCATAAATGATTTTTTTGCATAAATAGATGCATAAAAGAAACTCTTTTATATTAAAAGAGTGATTTTCATCATAAATGATTTGTATGCATAAACATATGCATAAAAGATATTTTTTTATATTAAAAGTGTGATTTTCATCATCAATGGATTTTATGCATAAATTAGATGCATAAGAGAAATTCTTTTGTTCTAAAAGTGTAATTTCTACTAAATTGGATTTATGCAGCATAAAGAATTTATTTTAATCCAAAAGTGTTATTCTCATCAATTTTGATTTTATGCCTAAATAGACGCATAAAGAATTGTATTTTTATTTCAAAAGAGTTATTTTCATCAATTTTGATTTTATGCATAAATTAGATGCATAAGAGAAATTCTTTTATTCTAAAAGTGTAATTCCTACTTAATTCGATTCATGCATGGAAAGATGCATAAAGAATTTATTTTAACCCAAAAGTGTTATTCTCATCAATTTTGATTTTATGCATAGAAAGATGCATAAAGAAATTTATTTTTAGTTCAAAAGAGTTATTTTCATCAATTTTGATTTTATGCATGAGAAGATGATTAAAAGATTGAATTTTAATTCAAAAGTGTCATTCTCATTTAAAATGAATTTATGCATAGGAAGATGCATAAAAGATTGATTTTTATTTCGAAAGTATTATTCTCCTTAAAATGGAATTTATGCATAAATAGATGCGTAAAGAAATCTTATATCAAAAATAAGAATTCTCTTGTATTCTATAATTAGATATGGGGATGTGAAATGAATCAGATAGATGAAAATGAACGAAGAATGGATGTGGATGTATGAATGTAGATGTGGATGTGGATGTGGATGTGGATGTGGATGTATGAATGTGGATGTGGATGTATAAATGTGGATGTGGAAATGGATGTATGGATGTAGATATGGATGTGGATGTGGATGTAAGAATGTGGATGTGGATGTGGATGTATGAATATAGATGTGGATATGGATGTATGGATGTAGTTGTGGATGTGGATGTATGAATGTGGATGTGAAAATGGATGTATGGATGTGGATGTGGATGTGGATGTGGATGTATAAATGTGGATGTGAAAATGGATGTATGGATGTAGATGTGGATGTGGATGTATGGATGTATGGATGTATAAATGTGGATGTGAACATGGATGTATGGATGTGGATGTGGATGTGGATGTGGATGTGGATGTGGATGTGGATGTGAAAATGGATGTATGGATGTAGATGTGGATGTGGATGTATGGATGTAGATGTGAATGTGAATGTGGATGTATGGATGTAGAAGTGGATATGGATGTATGGATGTAGATATGGATGTGGATGTATGAATGTAGATGTGGATGCGGATGTGGATGTATGAATGTGGATGTGGATGTGAAAATGGATATATGGATGTATGGATGTATGGATGTATGGATGTAGATGTAGATGTGAATGTGGATGTATGGATGTAGATGTGGATGTGGATGTATGAATGTAGATATGGATGTGGATGTATGAATGTGGATGTGGATGTGAAAATGGATGTATGGATGTAGATGTGGATGTGGATGTATGGATGTAGATGTGAATGTGGATGTGGATATGGATGTATGAATGTAGATGTGAAAATGGATGTATGGATGTAGATATGGATGTGGATGTATGGATGTGGATGTGGATGTGGATGTAAGAATGTGGATGTGGATGTGGATGTATGAATGTGGATGTGGATATGGATGTATGGATGTAGATGTGGATGTGGATGTGAAAATGGATGTATGGATGTGGATGTGGATGTGGATGTGGATGTGGATGTGGATGTGGATGTATGAATAAGGATGTGGATGTGGATGTATGGATGTGGATATGGATGTGGATGTATGAATACGGATGTGGATGTGGATGTATGATGTGGATGTACGAATGTGGATGTGTATGTGGAATAATGAATGCGATTGTGTATGTGAAAGGATGTGACGTCGATATGAGTGAATGGATGAGATGTGATGACATGCGAATCAGGACGTGAATGAACGAAATGGGATGTGAATGAATGTTATGTGATGTGAATGAATCTGATGTGATGAGATGGAAAATGATGTGATTGGATGAGAATGGGTACACATATGAATAGAATGTGGAATAAGTAATGTGGACTGATGAGGGATAATGTGGAAAGACGAGAGTTCATTATAGAAACTGTATTTGTGAACTGTTTCTAAATGACTGTTTTATGTCAAGAATGTTGGGGAAGCATTTTGACCGTCTTGTGAATAAGGCCGTGGAGACCTAACTGATAAAGTTGCAACAGCTCAACGGAGGATGTCTCACATAGCAAGGTCGGCCGAGGTCTTGACCAGCCTCGATCTGATTTAAATGGTGAGCTTCCGGTACGGTGGATGAGGGAACAAGGAAGCGGCCTATGAGTGAAGCGCTAGGTGACCTGCGAAGGATCCTGACCATACGGTGCTCGGGCTCTAGGTCGCCGAAGATACCCACACGTGCATCGTGGAAGATATTGGAACAAGGAGTAAGAGTTGTTTTCTGAAACCGAGTATGGATCTGGTTGATTGACCTTGCTGGTCCTCAACTGATGAGCCCATAGCTCTCTTATATGGATCTGTTGGTTGATCTTGCTGATCTTTGACGAGGATTCCATCTTGATTTTTATAAGTGATTATCTGCCCGGTACTATGAGCTAGGAACTATAGAAAAGGTCCCTGAGTGAACAGGTGGTGAGCGTTCTGGTTGCCAATGATGCCATAATTACTCCGATGACTAAATGATTAGAAATTAGGATTCAACCGGATACTTGGAGGATTATGATCACTATAACAATATGATTTCATTAAATGACTGAATTAAATACATTTGAATCTAGGAATAAGGCAATTTCATATTGGGTGTGTAAGTGGTGTGACTGGAGTTAAATTTGCTTGAAAATCCGGCTAGGGGGCCTATGAACTCTTTTCCCTGGTACTCGGGACAAAACCTAACCAAATCCTAAATTGGATCCCATCACTACAGTGGTTGGGCAGTTGGCTAACCCATGGGAGTGGATGGGGTTATGCTGGACTGATGGATCCGTAAATCGAGACTCAATTTCTGTTTAGTTCGATAGATGAAGTAAATCCCGGACAAAAATTGTTCTATGGAAAAGGATCAACGGCTGTGCCTCTCAATGAGGAAAAAAGCATTGGTCTCTATGATCCAAGTACAAACACCATATTAGATAATTTGGGAAAAATCCCATTCCCATTTGAAAAATGGGAGCACCCTCATGTGACATATCATCGGAAAGATCTTGAAGAGTAGAATCTAAATTTATGATCTCCGACAAATTTGGAGTTAGAATGTTTAAGATATGTCCAAAACTATATGGAGTAATTGATTCCCAAAATGTTATATTTTTCCCAAATTACGTAATATTGACTTTACAGTCTATTTTCCTGATCTGACTATTGTGACTATGGGTTTGGTCAGATGAGCTCAGTTAGTTAAGGCTTTGGTCTATGTTAGAGAAAAGTTATCCTGGTGGAATCGCCCGTGCTTTCCAGGCAAAAGAAGTTTTCTCGGGTTCGGTTTTGGAAAAACCGATGGATTAGTCTCTTGTTCGGATATCCGTGGCCCCGAGTGTGGGACCCTGCTAGCACCCCTGATATTGTTACGCAGTGGTGGTTACAATTGGTATCAGAGCTAATTGGGTAATGAGGATCAACCGAGAAGCCAAATATGTCAAAAATTTATCAAAAGGTAATTGTGTGATAAAATTCATACGATTTGATGTTCAACCTGAAATTCGTAAACTGGTAATTGGGTCTTTAGATGGAAGTACCGCAATTGTATAGAATCCCTGACTTGCTTGAGGCCTAGACATGATGGTATTTACCTTATAGTTCCAAGGACCATGACTACCCGTATATATCGAGAGTATAACTGCAGCTCTTTATATACGAGTAAATCTAAGACTTGAAATTATAAGCATTAATACTATCCAGATGATGAATTCGAATGTGGTTGATATAATTTTAATTCTGATTGAGAAATGATGAGTTGATTTGGATTCTGATAGAAAAATGAAGATTTTTGAATTTTGATGGGTGGCTGAATTGTAATAACTAAGCAAAAACTCAATGAGGATGAATGGGTCGAGTCCCTGTGATAATGTTTGAGTTAGAATGGCGTTAATGACTCCAGCAAATCACTATGAGATTAGTGGATTGTGCTGGTAGATTGCTGTTGTTAACACTTGACCCAGTGGATCAAGTTAAAGCAAGGTCAAATTAAAAATCTGCATAAATGAAAAATTTCCATGAAGGACTGTTCAGATAGAAAATTTGGTCTAATGGACCATTATTGTGATAAGGAATTGAATGTTATGATCTGAGTGAATTGTTATTTAATAATGAGTTTTATATGAGGGATCTTTATCCCAGGATTCTGTTTGGGTTCAGTAAAATAAAGGAACCCATAATCAGTTCGATCTTAAGAAAAAGAATTCTCCTCTAGTTTTGCGAGATGAGGACATCTCGCGTTTTTTAAGTGGGGTAGAATGTAAGATTCCTCCCCAGCCTCTCAGGATGTCCAGTATCTTCCCCTATAGTGAAATCCCTCTTCAAAAATATCAAAGATCTTGTTTCTACCTGTTTTGACTAAGAGAGAGAAAATATTCTAGAGAGAGGTTATTCAGATTTTGAATATTTTTGGATAGAAATTTTTTTCATCTTATTAATATAAGTTCCCCTGAAATAGAAGTTCAAAAAGATTTCCAGGTGCATTAGAAATCAAGTATAATCTGTTCAAGAGGCCTTATCCTAGGGGTCCAGATTTTCGAAAAATTTTAAATTAAGGTTTTGAGGGGCCAATCAGATTCATCCAAATGTGTGGAGAAGATAAATGGAAGAATAAAAGAAAAATACCCAAAAATGAGTAAATGCTCACATAAGATGAAGAGTTGACTATGTACAAGGTTTATTAGTAAAAAACTATAAGTATTACTAAAAAAATGAGATATTTTGGGTATAATGATTCCATTTTGACACGTGTAAGGAAGGGGAGTCCCTTCAAGGAGCTGCCTACTTCACATGCTTGAATGAGTTTTAAACTCAAAAATAATGTGATATTTTTATCTCTCCTCTCTCTTGGATCAAACCGAATCAAAAAGAAACCAAACCAAATAAAAAAGGAACCAAATTAGGTCCAAATCTAGTCCAAATTCAACCAAACTGAATCTGAAAAATTCTAGAAATCATTTGGTCTTGGTTAGAGCCTCCCTCTCCTATAAATAGAACCTGAGTCCTTTGTAAAAAAAATAGGAGAATTATACTATGCCATAATTATACTGAAATAATGATAATTTTTACTATTCTCTAAAATTCTCTCCAAATTGAAGAAATTGGAGCTTCCCTTCTTCTTCAATCTCCATTGGTGGCTCCATCAACACACCAAACCAATTGATTGGTTGGGGGCCTCTACCGTGATCAAAGAATCAAGCAATTTGTAAGGTAAAGTGAGAATTTTGATCTTTTTCCATAATTTCTCAATGTTTATCTCTTTTCAACCCCTCTCAAGATTGAGAAGCTTAATTGATGAATGGTAGTAAGGAAATACATAAATTCCCATTTATGCTTAACTTTAATGGTTTTTATGGTTTTTGTACTCTTTAAAATGAAAATGATGTTATGCCTCATTTAAAAAAGGCATTCCCCTCTCTTCTTTAGTAAATCCAACCATTCTTTATCCTAGATGAATGATTAATGGATAAAATCAAGTTCTTCATAATGTTTCTCTTAAATAAGTAGAAATTGCTTACATTAGAATAAATTAAATACTCTTGGTAAAATTCAAGTTGATTTTAGAAAGTTAAAAATTGAAAAATGGTCAGCCATACAAAGGAGGTTATGGCAAAATTTTCTAAAATTGTGTAAAAATAAGTTCTACTTTTTATTCTAAAAGTGTAATTCCTACTAAACTGGATTTATGCATGGTGGATAGATGCATAAAGAATTTAAATTAATCCAAAAAGTGTTATTTTCATCAATTTTTATTTTATGCATAGAAAGATGCATAAAGGATTTTTTTTTAAATTTAAAAAAGTGATTTTATGCATAAATTAGATGCATAAAAGAAATTCTTTTATACTAAAAGAGTGATTTTCATCATAAATGATTTGTATGCATAAACATATGCATAAAAGATATTTTTTATATTAAAAGTGTAATTTTTATCATAAATATTTTAATACATAAATTAAATGCATAAAAGAAATTCTTTTATATTAAAAGAGTGATTTTCATCATAAATGATTTGTATGCAAAAACAAATGCATAAAAGATATTTTTTATATTAAAAGTGTGATTTTCATCATAAATGGTTTTATGCATAAATTAGATGCATAAAAGAAATTCTTTTATATTAAAAGAGTGATATTTATCATAAATGATTTGTATGCATAAAAGATTTTTTTTTATATTAAAAGTGTGATTTTCATCATAAATGATTTTTACGCATAAATAGATGCATAAAAGAAATTCTTTTATAATAAAAGAGTGATTTCATTATAAATGATTTGTATGCATAAACATATGGATAAAAGATATTTTTTTATATTAAAAGTGTGATTTTCATTATAAATGATTTTTATGCATAAAAGAAATTATTTTATATTGAAAGAGTGTTTTTCATCATAAATGATTTGTATGCATAAACATATGCATAAAAGATATTTTTTATATTAAAAGTGTGATTTTCATCATAAATGGATTTTATGCATACATTAGATGCATAAGAGAAATTCTTTTATTTTAAAAGTGTAATTTCTACTAAATTAGATTTATGCATGGAAAGATGCATAAAGAATTTTTTTTAATCCAAAAGTGTTATTCTCATCAATTTTGATGTTATGCATAAATAGATGCATAAAGAATTGTATTTTTATTTCAAAAGAGTTATTTTTATCAATTTTGATTTTATGCATAAATTAGATGCATAAGAGAAATTCTTTTATTCTAAAAGTGTAATTCCTACTTAATTCGATTCATGCATGGAAAGATGCATAAAGAATTTATTTTAATCCAAAAGTGTTATTCTCATCAATTTTGATTTTATGCATAGAAAAATGCATAAAGAAATCTATTTTTAGTTCAAAAGAGTTATTTTCATCAATTTTGATTTTATGCATGAGAAGATGCATAAAAGATTGAATTTTAATTCAAAAGTGTCATTCTCATTTAAAATGAATTTATGCATAGGAAGATGCATAAAAGATTGATTTTTATTTCGAAAGTGTTATTCTCCTTAAAATGGAATTTATGCATAAATAGATGCGTAAAGAAATCTTATATCAAAAATAAGAATTCTCTTGTATTCTATAAATAGATATGAGGATGTGAAATGAATCAGATAGATGAAAATGAACGAAGAATGGATGTATGAATGTAGATGTGAATGTGGATGAATGGATGTGGATGTGGATGTGGACTGTTCAGATAGAAAATTTGGTCTAATGGACCATTATTGTGATAAGGAATTGAATGTTATGATCTGAGTGAATTGTTATTTAATAATGAGTTTTATTTAAGGGATCTTTATCCCAGGATTCAGTTTGGGTTCACCAAAATATAAGGAACCCATAATCAGCTGGATCTTAAGAAAAAGAATTCTCCTCTAGTTTTGCGAGATGAGGACATCTCGCGTTTTTTAAGTGGGGTAGAATGTAAGATTCCTCCCCAGTCTCTCAGGATGTCCAGTATCTTCCCCTGTAGTCAAATCCCTCTTCGAAAATATCAAAGATCTTGTTTCTACCTGTTTTGACCTAGAGAGAGAAAATATTCTAGAGAGAGGTTATTCAGATTTTGAATATTTTTGGATAGAAAAATTTTTCATCTTATTAATATAAGTTTCCCTGAAACAGAAGTTCAAAAATATTTCCAGAAGGTGCATTAGAAATCAAGTATAATCTATTCAAGAGGCCTTATCCTAGGGGTCCAGATTTTCAAAAAAATTTAAATTAAGGTTTTGAGGGGCCAATCAGATTCATCCAAATGTGTGGAGAAGATAAATGGAAGAATAAAAGAAAAATACCCAAAAATGAGTAAATGCTCACATAAGATGAAGAGTTGACTATGTACAAGGTTTATTAGTAAAAAATTATGAGTATTACTAAAAAAATGAGATATTTTGGGTATAATGATTCTATTTTGACACGTGTAAGGAAGGGGAGTCCCTTCAAGGAGGCGCCTACTTCACATGCTTGAATAAGTTTTAAACTCAAAAATAATGTGTAGAAACTGTATTTATGAACTGTTTGTAAATGACTGTTTTATGTCAAGAATGTTGGGAAGTATTATGACCATCTTGTGAATAAGGTCGTGGAGACCTAGCTGATAAAGTTGCAATAGCTGACGGAGAGTCCATGGAGGACATCTCGCGTAGGAAGGTCGGCCGACTTGACCAGCCTTGGTCCGGTTTAAATGGTAAGCTTCAGGTACAGTGGATGAGGGACCAAGGAAGCGGCCTATGAGTGAAGCGCTAGGTGACTTGCGAAGGATCCTAGAGGGTGCTCACCATACGGTGCTCGGCCTCTGGGTCGCCGAAGATACCCACACGTGCGTCGTGGAAGATATTGGAACAAGGAGTAAGAGTTGTTTTCTGAAACCGAGTATGGATCTGGTTGATTGACCTTGCTGGTCTTGAACTGATGAGTCCATAGCTCTCTTATATGGATCTGTTAGATAATCTTGCTGATCTTCAACGAGGATTCCATCTTGATTTTTATAAGTGATTATCTGCGGGGTACTATGAGCTAGGAACTATACAAAAAGGCCCCTGAGTGAACAGGTGGTGAGCGTTCTGGTTGCCAATGATGCCATAGTTACTCCGATGAAGGAATGATTAGAAATTAAGATTCAACTGGATACTTGGAGGATTATGATCAGTAACACTATGATTTCATTAAATGACAGAATTAAATACATTTGAATCTAGGAATAAGGAAATTTCATATTGGGTGTGTAAGTGGTGTGACTGGAGTTAAATTTGCTTGAAAATCCGGCTAGGGGGCCTGGGAACTCTTTTCCCTAGTACCTGAGAAAAAACCTAACCAAATCCTAAATTGGATCCCATCACTATAGTGGTTGGGTGGTTGGCTAACCCATGGGAGTGGATGGGGTTAGGGTGGACTGATGGATCCGTAAATCGAGACTCAATTTCTGTTTAGTTCGATAGATGAAGTAAATCCCGGACAAAAATTGTTCTATGGAAAATGATCAACGACTGTGCCTCTCAATGAGGAAAAAAGCGTTGGTCTCTATGATCCAAGTACAGTCTTTTTCCCTGATCTGACTATGGTGACTACGGGTTCGGTCAGATAAGCTCAGTTAGTTAAGGCTTTTGACTACGTTATAGAAAAGTTATCCTGGTGGAATCGCCCGTGCTTTCCGGCCAAAAGAAGTTTTTCCGAGTTTGGTTTTGGAAAAACCGATGGATTAGTCTCTTGTACGGATATCCGTGGGCGAGGCCCCGAGTGTGGGACCTTGCCCCGTGCAATAAGTGCTACTTCCGCTGCTAGCACCCCTGATATTGTTGCGCGGTGGGGACTGGGATCTTACACCGGGGTCTTTCCTTTGAGTTCCCTGTTAGAGATAGATGGTTTGGCTGTGGGAATTTCTTCAAGAAATATAGATGTTGATTGCGAGGTCTTGGCATCGAACTTCGTAGGTGAGGATGGGGTTGAAGGAGTACATGCTTTATCAGAGTCACTCGTTGTTGGCACAGATGGTAGGTCATTGTGTAGAGGGAATTTTGTGGAAGAGGCTTGTATCCTTTTGCATTCAGCATCATAGATATCCATTAAAGTTGGTTCCTCTTCCTTGTAGTATGGTATTGTCAACTTTTTGTTGTTGACCATCATGATGACTCTATCGCTAGCAAAGCAGAGTGGTGCTTGGGCAACAACAGTCCATTTATGCCCCAAGATTAAATCTACTTCCATCACATACTCAACCACAACAAACATTCAAGTAAGGGGGTTAATTTAAATGTACAGTGTATATTCAAAGTACCCCAAACATGGCATGTTCAAGTCTTGTGTAAAGTTAATCCTTTCAGGATGTGCGGTGAGTGTTGGTTGACCTAACAAATCCCATAGCTCAAGGGTCATGAGATTGTGTTCTCGTGTTGGATAAAGCTGTGCTGTGGTGATTTTATTTGAAATTTCCAATCCAATGAAAATCCTAGGGATTTTTTCACTAAGATATGTTGGAAGTTCCAGCTCCTGCAAGGTTTCTTCCTCCCGTAAGCAAATGATACAAGTGTAGAAAAACACACGGTTGAACACCATCAGCATTATTCAATACAAAAAACCCAAAATAGTCAAGGATTTTCCTAAACTTAGGTTATATAAAGACATAAAGGAAGGTCCACTCAAAAAGATGGAAACTTCCAATATCACGCCTGACTCCCACGTGAATACTAAAACATACTAGCAACAAAAAGTCACAAAAATATGCATAAAATGGCAGGTCACTATCCACATCCATTCTAGGCATTTCTATCAAACAATGCAGTAGACAATTCTAGTTTGGACAAATCTGCTTGGTGGATGAATTGATGCAACACCTCATGAAGTCCCAACACCTTGATGAACACATAGTACATGTGTTTGCATGGCATATACAGTTTCTTCCCAGCCTCCCTTTGTGTGAAATCCTCACATGAGCACTGTGGATATTTAGATATATGGTGACTGAATATGTCAGCTCTTTTGATGTAGATCCTTCTGTCTTAAGGAAAAATACATGGCATTCTCTCTCAATAGCTATATTTTCCCTCACCGCTTTAGCTACCATCATTTTTTCTCGATTGATTCTCTCATGGAACTGCTTGCTCAACTTTGATCTCTACCGCACAAGCTTGTCATCCCTTTGCTAGTCTCTCTTGACTTGGTGGAGGCTCCTAAACTATTTGTTTTGCCACTTAGGACAAGCGGTAAACTTGGTTGGAGCACTACTTGCATGTCTAGGGACTTGAGGTTAGGCATCGTATCTTCATCCATGACAAATTGCCACATGGATATGATTTCCAAGCCGGCATCCAACTAGTGGTAAGATTATTTGCATTGCTCTAGTAAAGTACATTTGATCATTGTGTCACATGATTTATAGATCTCTTTTATATGCAGATAAGGTCATCCTTGTTGGTGTTTTCATGGTGAGTAGGTTGTCGGCCTCTAGTGTATATAGGGGAGAGCATGTCTTTATTTAGGAGGTTGCAGCTTCAGCAAGGTAGTGATTGTTGAACACACTACCTCCCGTAGGCATGTACGATGGTCATGCCATCATCGACCAATACTTGGCATGGTGCTCTGGAGTGATCCCCACAAGTGTTGTTTCTTTCATTCTAAACCTTCTATGTCCCCAAAGTGTTCTTGTGTTGGAGATGGGGTGTGGCACAACTCCCATGATGGGTGCTTATTAGGCCTCTACACGACCATGCTTCTCTTTTGATGAGGATGATGACATAATCAAAGGTGTGGTACAACCTTTGGTATAGACTGCTAGTGCTAAGAAGGCATGCTTAGAGTTTCATGCATAGGAGGATGTGGGTGATGCCTACAAGGTGTCCGTCATAGATAATCCATTTGATGATTTGTGAGGATCCACACTTAGCACTACTCTTTTGAACATATAGTGCCATGTTTTCATTTCTTACTTTTTGCTACCATGGATAGATTTGGTTTTGGCATGGATCTAATCACTTTCTTTTTTTAGGCACTTATAGACATTGTGCTATTTCGTTAAGGTTAGGTTTGTTGAAATAGTTATAGCTTCGTTGGAGTGATGCTATTATATTGATGGGATTGACTCACGGTTTCCTTCTTCTTGTTATTATGTTTTTTGTAGTATATTGCCATGCTATGTTTTTTGTAGTATACTGCCATGCTATGCTGAGGACATGGTAAAAGAGATGGCTCAAAGCAAGAGATTTGATGGTGCTGCAAGAAAAAAGAAACTTGTTCCTTGCTTCTATGCGGGCGATGAATGCTCACAGGCCTGATGTTGATGTTATGTTTTGTTGCAAGCTGTATTACCTTTTGTCGCTTTGTAAACATGATGTCATTCTATGTGGATGATGAATTCTCAGAGGCCTAACCTCATGTGGTATGTGTTAGCTATTTTTAGACACATGGCATTGTCAATATTACAATGTTTGTCGATGAGTGCAACAAAGGGTATTATATTGTGTGTTGGGAAAGGATCTTAGGAATGTAAATGAACTAATCATGATGTCGACAAATGATAACATGTGGTTGTCACGTCCACATATGGTTCTAGGTAGATTTCGCCACAATAGTGGAAATTTATTATAGGCCTCTTGGTTTTTCCCACTCGCTTTTGACCTTGCTTGGCTTTCTTCCCTCGCCTTTTGACTGCCTTGCCTTTACAGAATAGATGCATGTGAAAGGCAAAGGCATGCTCCATGTGCAATTTTTGCCACAAAGGCAATGGGTGATGCTAAGCTATGGCATGCACGCTTTGGTCACTTGAACTTTGGCAATTCCCTGCGTTTGCATAAACATGACATGGTGTTTTAGTTGCCACATCTTGAAGCCCCTATCAAACATGTTTGTGAGGGATGTATTCTTGGAAAATTGCAATGGCGGTCATCATTTCCCAAAGATGTTTTAGTTAGAGCTATCCAAAAATTGCAGCTTATACACAGTGATGTATGTGGTTCTATCTATTGGGGGTTACCTCTATTTTGTCACATTCATTGATGATTATTCCAAGTATACCTCGGTATATCCATTGAAATAGATATAAGAGGTTTTTATGTTCTTTAGACACTTTGTTGCTATGGTTCAAAATGCTGCCGCATATGTAAGATTGGGACCCTATGTACCTGATCGAGGGGGGGAGTATATGTCTAAGGAGTTTCATGCATACATGGCTGATAATGGGATAAAAAACCAATGTATTGTGCCCTACACACCTTAGCAAAACATGAGGCATGAGAATTGGCATGAAGTCTACATAATTGCTTCACGATGGTAGTAGGGAGAAAAAAGATGTCAAAAAAAGTACACAAAATAAAGTCAATTTCTAACATTAGCAGATTTGTTTTATTAAGGTGAGAATTAAAATTACAAGTTTCCTTTCATACTCTGATAGTATCAAGATAATAAACCTTTTTATTGTTCTTGTGATAAAAGGAACAAAGACCAAAGAGATCCTAAAGTAGTCTTGTGATAAAAGGCACAAAGATTACTCTTGTGATAAAAGGCGCCAAGAGGAAAGGGATCTCATAGTTGTCTTGTGATAAAAGGAATAGAGAGTATATAGATTTAAATCTTTTTAAAAAAGGAAGTTATGGAAAAATTTACTTTTTGTAGATAGGGAAAGGATGTTTAAACCCCAATGGAACACTACAAGTTTAGTGAAGATATCAATCTCCAAGTTTTAAATGCATGAAAAAGTAGGTTAGAAAGTATCAAGGCCATGCTTATGGTGATATACCTCCCATAGATTCTTCGTGGTAGGCTAACTAACAAATGATTTTGTTTGCCTATGGTATCTATACTTTTTGTATAAACCCTTACATATATGGAGTTCCTTTTTGCACATAAACTAATAGTGGGGAAAAGGTCCTCCAGTAGGAATATTTCTCCCTATCCAATTCTTATCTGCTATTGAGATATAAAATTTTTGTCAAGAGAGAACATTTTTTCTATTCAAAAGAAACAAAAGATCTTGATATCTTACGACTATTCTATAAAGAGATAAAGGTGCCTATTTACAATTGTTATATAAAGGTAAGTTGGCTTCAAATAAACAAGTTAGTAGTACACAAATTAACCTTTGTGTTTTAATAATACTATATTTTCCTTTACTCATGACATCAAAATTTGTGCTTTGACATCATTCTTTTTTTTGTTGTTCAATGTAGTATTCCAATGGGGCTACTCCATAGTCACCCTACCACCCTTCTATACTCTTTAGAGGGACTTCAAAACTTGGTGGATTGGAAAAGGCTTTTAAAGTTCCAAACAAAAAAGGAATCTTTTCTATTGTCACCATCCTTACTGCATGTGCTCTCAAGTACAAGAGTGACAAGAAATGCCTCGATTATTTGAATTTGGTATTGGAAAATTTTGATAATGCAGGTAAAAACACATACATATACATATATAGGTGTGTGTGTGTGTGTGTGTGTATATATATTGTGTGTGTGTGTGTGCATGCGTACATGCATGTTTGATATGTGTAGTACCCACACACACACACACGCACACACACACACACACACACACACACATACACCCACAAATACATGCATTCATATGCATATTCTAACCTATACTCATTTATGTTTACAATACATATGTACATATAAATTCGACACATACATATAATATATAGGTACACATACCTATATTGATTTATGCGTATAATATATATATATATATATATATATATATGAATATATATATATATGTATATATATGTATATATACATATATATATATGTATATATATGTATATATACATATATATATATGTATGTATGTATGTATGTATGTATGTATATATATATATGTATGTATGTATGTATGTATGTATGTATGTATGTATGTATATATCTATATATATATATATGTATGTATGTATGTATGTATGTATGTATGTACGTGTATATAATATAGATGTAGGCATATATATTAAATGTATACACACACATTACAGGAGACGTACATATATGCATACACATACACACATACAGTTACTTACACAAATAGTACATGCATATACGCACTCATATGTACCTACACATATAATATGCTTGCACGCTCACACACAGCCTGTGCTAGTGGTAGGCATTAATTACATTGATTTTATTCACAGTGTAACTTAGTTTCCTAGTTGATTTCACAAGATTGACCTTTGCCACCATGATCTTACAACTAATGTAGTAAATGAGATCTATTCAACTTACTATAAATGTATTTCTTGCTATATTATTATTGACATCTGAAATCAAATAATTTCTATTGATTTTGTGTTTTTTGTAATGTGTAATTTTGAGAAAATGTACTAATATATGAGATAAAGCAAGGAGCTGATACAGACCATTATAATTTAAATAAAGCAGCATAGATTGTCCAAAATATAAGCCAAGAATATTATTCTATACTATATTCAAGATGTGGATTGCATGATTATATTCTTAGTTAGTAATAAAAGTTCACTGTTGATTGATAATTATAACAATAATATATATGCAGTACCAAATGTGTATCCAGTGGACTTGTTTGAGCACATGTGGATGGTAGACCGGTTGGAGAGGCTTGAGATATCAATAATATATATGCAGTACCAATGTGTATCCAGTGGACTTGTTTGAGCACATGTGGATGGTAGACCGGTTGGAGAGGCTTGAGATATCAAGATACTTCAAGAGCGAGATTAAAAAGTGTTTGGAATATGTGTATAAGTGAGTAAGATTTGCTCAAGAGATTCCAACTTGTGAGACCCGCGGCCCCTCCGTGTGGTGCCTCCTCCGAGGGCGCTAGTGGTGGAAGTAGCGTCAGCCTCTCGCGCAGGGCAGGGATCCACACTCGGGGCCTCGCCCAACGGATGTCCGGACAAGAGACTAGTCTGGCAGTTCCTCCAAAACCAAACTTGGAAAAACTTCCCTCGCCTGCTAGAAGGCACAGGCGATTCCTCTAGGGAAAATCTTCGAACATGAGAATTAACCTAACGGGTCAAAGTCTTAACTATTCAAACTGATCTGACAGAACATGAAGTCACATGGTTAGATCAAGGAAGATACTTGCACTTGGTCCATAGAATCACCGCTTTTTTCCTCCTTTAATGAGGCACAACCGCTGATTCCCTCCCACAGAACAAGGGTCTTCTCAAGACTTAATCTAACTAATCGTAACTAATTGTAACTTAATGGTATCGTAGGAGTCCCCCGATTCATCCTAACCCCAACCGGCCCATGGGTTAGCCAACTACATGACAACTGTATTGGTGGGATTCCTTTATAAGAATTTGGTTATGTTTTGCCCAAGTACCGAGAGGAAAAGAGTTCCCACGGCCCCTAGCCGACGTTTCATTGTGCAAAATTTAAGGTAGGCATACCACGTTCACACCCAATATGAAATTGCCATTATAACAGAATCGGCTGTCTTTAAAACAATCCTTCAATGAAAATCATAATATTACTGATCATCGTCCTCCAAAATTCTGAGTGTATTGTAATACAAAATATGTCATCTGGACTCTCCGAGCTGGCCAACCAACAAGATCCAATATCAAAATTTGATTCACAAAAGTCATTCTTTTTAGTCCATCAAAATATTCCTCGATGCACGCATGGGTGTCCTAGCAACCGCGAGCCCGTGCATCACCTGGTCAGAATCTTCTAGGATCCTACTTATGTGTCCTAGCACTTCACTCAGGGACCACTTTGTCGGTCCTCACCCATCATACTGGAAGCGCACCATTTTAACCATACCGAGGCTGGTCAAGACCTCGGCAGGCTTTGCCCCATGAAGCGACGTCCCTGGAGGACTCCCCTGTCGCTAGCTGTTGCAACAACGAGCCTCTTCTTAGATTAAACACATACCAAATGCTTCCTCCAGCGTAAATTAAAGAAAACAGGTTCTATGCAAGTAAAATTCCTAGTTTAAGATTGGTTCCACAAAACCCTTTTTCCTTAATCCCCAATTTCATAATGAGAATCCTTGATCTCTCATCAGGGTAATCTACCCATATTTGACTGACTGTCCAACTAGATTCTTTGTAATTTTGGTCAAGGGAAAACTAGTTAGTTCATAGTCGTGGTCTAACCAAAATCATTCAGTTTTGTTCTACCTTTGATTCCAAGGATTTTCTTTAGATAAACATCTACTGAACTTCTAACCGTAAGGAAATTTCAACTTTGTGAATTTCATTCCTTCTTAACCATATTAGAATAAGAAATGGTTTTATATGAGAATATCGGATTTTAATGAAAATACTCTTCTTCCATTTAATTAATTTTGGGTAAATACCAATTTAATGATTTAACCACGTAAAATATCTAAAGATATTCTTTCTACCACTTAATTTATCAACCCTAATTATCTAGGTGGAATTTTGGTGAGAATTCCTCTTTTGTCACCAAAAATTAATTCAATTTTTTTCTCTACTTAAATACCATAAAAATTCTTCTTTTAACTAAATACCAATATCCATTTTTTTGAATAAGCTTAAAGTTCTCTTTTTCTCATTTAATGATTGGATTCCAATTGTCATGGGAATTTCTCTTTTATCATAAAATAAATTTATCTAAAATTCCTTTTTAAATTATAAAAATATCCATTAATTCAAATAAACCAAGAATTCCACTTTTACCATTTAAATGATTGAATTCCAAATGTCATGGGAATTCCTCTTTTATCATAAAATAAATTTCCTCATGCATAAATTTATCTAAATTCTTCTATAAAATTTAAATAAAAATATCCATTAATTCAATTATGCCAAGAATTCCACTTTTACCATTTAAATGATTGAATTCCAAATGTCATGGAAATTCCTCTTTTATCATTTAAATTTTCTCATGCATAAAAAATAAATTTATCTAAATTTTTTCTAAAAATATTCATTATTTTAATATATCAAATTTTTTCTTTTTCTATTTAATTACATGGATCTCCATTATCATGGAAATTCCTCTTTTTGCATAAAAATAGAAATACAAAAAAATCCTCATTTCTATAATTAAATATTTACGCATAAATACTAAAAATTAGTTTTCCATGAATGTAATGAAAATTATTCTTTTAGCATAGGATGACTAATCCTAGAATATGGTAGGAAGTCCTCTTTTCACATTATGCATAAAAATGAGTTATGTATTAATTTCTAAAAATCTTACCATAGCTCCGCTGCTATTACTGATAATTTTTAATATTTTTGAAAAGAATAAGACTTTATAATACAATTATGATAGATTACCTATCATTTATGGAATTAAATCATAATTTTACTATAATTTTATTAGCATAAAAACATAAAAAGCCATTTTCTAACCTCTAGTTTAACTAGCATAGAGCTTGATTTTTGAATTGAAAATTTATCAATGAGAATCATCCATTGAATAAGAATTAGTCATAGGAATGACCATTCTTTTGGGGAGAGAGAGATATACGTTAAAAAAACATCCTAATTAAGCATAAATATAACTTTTTGTGATTAATCATTAGGATTCTTATAGAGAGCTTATTTTGCATTGAAAAACAATTCATTTGAACCTTCTCAAGCTTGAGAGGGGTTGAGAAGTGAAATCATTGAGAATATTAAAGAAAACCATGAAATTGCATCTTACCTCTTGATTTTGCTTGCTTCTTTCTCTCATAAGGAAGCCCCCAACCAATCAATTGGTTTAGTGTGTTGAGAGGAAAGCTCCCAGGATTGTTGAAGAGAGAGAGAAGCTCCAATCTCTCCAAAAGTAGAGGATTTTTATGGGATGATATAAAATATGCTTATTTTAATGTAATACTGGCATGGTCTAGTTCACAGATGAGAATACAAAAGAACGAGGGTCTAATTATAGGTGAGGGAGGCCACTAATTGAGTCCAACTAAGTTCTAGAATTTTCCAGCTTCAGTTTGGTTGAATTTGGACAAGATTTGGACCAGCTTAGCTCCCATTTTGATCTAGGAGAGAGGAGAGATAAAAATATCTTAATATTTTTGAATTAAAACCCCCCCACACATGTGAAGGAGGCGCCTACCTCAACGGTATCCCCCTCCTTACCAAGGTGTCAAAAATTCATCATTTCTCCAAAATATCTCATTTTTTTAGTAATAACTCATAATTTTTAACTAATAAACCTTGTACTCACTCAACTCTTCATCTTATGTGAGCATTTACTCATTTTTGGGTATTTTCTTTTATTCATTGGATTTATCTCATCCCAACATTTGGATTAATCTTATTGGCCCATAGGAACCTTAATTGGACCATAATTCAAAAAATTTTCAGAAAATCTTGACCCTTAGGCTAAGGTCTTTTAATCATTCTTAATTGATTCCTGATGCACTTTGGAGAATTTATTTTGAGCTTCTATTTCAGGGAAATATATTTTTGATATTTGGAGAATTTGTTTATCCAAAAATATCTTAATATTGAATTACCTCTCTCTAGAATTTTTCTTCTCTCTAGATAAAAAATAAGGAAAAATAATATTTTCTTGTATTCAAAAATAGGAAATGATTACAGGGGATTGAAGTAAATCTTATTCATTATTCAAGCTGAGGAGGAATCTCACACAACCCAAGTCCCACTCAAAACTAATTCTAAAAAAGATTTAAACATGAAAAAAATGATGTTTCGTAATTATTTTTCTAGTTTTCATCATGAAATAATATGTACTCGACAGACAATGGGATGGCATGGGGGGCTACCGACTCAAATGTCTATTATGTAGATGACATCACAATGGGATTTTGCCTGCTCCACTTGCATGGCTATGATGTCTCTCTAGGTACTATTAAAGTATTATTATCATCATGAGAGAGAATTAATAATATGATTGAAGAAAATTATCATTTATCACAATTATAGAGTTAATCATGACTAGATCACCAATACCATGATAGATTTATTTCTAAGAATTATTCAACACAACATATAATATGTATTATCTTGTTGACCAATTTATGAAGCCAAATCATTGTATCCAGCTCAACAACTACTAGAATGCTTTAAGTACTTCCCCCCCTTTTTTTCTTGCACTTTGAATTTCCTTTATTTTATTTTTATTTTAGTGGAAATAGAGAGTAGCTTAATATTATTAAAAGTAATACAAGAGTAAGAGATAGAAGGGGGGGTGATCAACTAAAACAATATTGAATTTCCTTTATTTTTATTTATATTCAAGCAATATTGAAGAATTTTTAAAAAATTATTCAAACAAGCAAAGAGACCAGCACTCCCCCCCTCCCCCCCCCCCAAGACACCCACACACACAATATAGCAAAACATGTGAGAACATAACATCTTTTATGTAATTTCTGCATGTCTCATGTAAAGGTCTTCCGCCATTTCAAGAAAGGTGATGAATTGTTTTGCTTTTCGAGGGGCAAACAAGCCAAGCTCTAACAGGGATGTACAACCTCTATCGAGCCTCCCACACCATCCTACCAGGAGAACCCATTCTACATGAAATCAATACCTTCACCAAATCCTTCCTTCTCAATAAACAAAAGAAGAATGAGATCCAAGGTAAATGGATCATTTCTAAGTGCCTCAAAAGGTGAGGTACATAAGAACTCTTGCTTAAATGACTCTTTATCTATTCAAATGGTGCTTAACAAGTGAAATGGGTGTTTAAAGGGCATCATTGAATTGCTAACCACATGCATTACATTTTTGAAGTATCACCGAAATATTTATTCATAGTTGTTGGGCTACATGAAGTAGGATCACCACAAAGTTTTTTTTATATAGGCCCCTAGTGGTTTCTCCTTAATCATGCCCTTTTTTTGAAGACTATGTTCCTTTTAACCCTTATTTTCATACGTAAAACCTTCAGCTAACATGGGTAAGCCCTCCAACACACATATTGCGTTTCTTTTTATTTTGACTTTCTTTTCAAGGGTAAGGTGTGGGTTAAAGGGTACTAAGCCCTTAAACCTAGGTTGGCTACCAACACTTCCACATGTCCTATACCATCAACCACTCCTATCGCTTAACCTTATCACTTACTTATTCTAAATCCTTTAACCCATGTGGGATGCTAACACTTTCAAAAGCCCTTCACCATCAACTCATGTTATCACTTTTTCATATGTAACCTCATCATCCCCACTGCATTCTACTCCTTCACCCCTCATTTTTTCTTTAAAACTCTCACTAATGTAAGCTTGTAGACACATATATTCATTGAAGTCTCAAATTTCATCCACTCTACCCACCTCTTAAGATCTGTTAGTATTAAAAATAAATAAGAATACATATTTTTAGAGCCACTTCAACATCTTGAAGAATTTCTTAGATTATATGCATGTTTTCTTTCCTTCCACGTCTTAGATATCTATTGGAGATGTTTGTCTTACATGGAAATACTTAAGTGCACATAGTCACATATGATCTTGAAAATATCTAATTCTACCCCTCATGATTTGGCAAGGGTCTTTCAAGAAACTTTCTACAAAGATTTTAAATAATTGAGTATCCACCTTTTTGGGGTATTGTGTAATGGGATAAGAATTTCTTGAGTAAAAAGTATAATAACTCAAGGGCATATTATGACTTAAAACACAAGCAAGGTTAATATTTTTTATTCCAATTGAGAAACCCTAAAGTTCTATATGTGGGATTTTATGGTGAAAAGAGGAATGATAGAAATTGCTTAATCTAGTAGAATAATCAAAATTAAGTTTATGATTATGGTTAAATTTATGATATAATTTCATAATTTAGATTTAAGTTTAAGAATATATCTTCTATCATAATTGTATTACAATGTCTTATTCTTTTTTAGAAAAATTAAAAATTATCAGTAATAGCAGCGAAGTTATGGCAAAAATTTTAGAAAATAATATATATCTTATTTTTATATGCATAATGCTAAAAGAGGACTTCCTACCATATTCTAGGAATGGACATCCTATATCCTATGAAAAAAGAATGATTTTCATCATATTCATTAGAAATATATTTTTTATAATTATGCATAATTAATTGTTATGAGATAATAGTAAATTTTGATAGATTTATTTTTATGCAAAAAGAGGAATTCCCATGATAATTGAGATCCAAGTAATTAAATGGTAAAAGAGTAATTTTTGATAAATTTGTTTTATGCAAAAAGAGGAATTCCCATGATAATTGAGATCCAAGTAATTAAATGGTAAAAGAGGGATTTTGATAAAATTGTTTTATTCAAAAAGAGGAATTTCCATGATAATTGAGATCCAAGTAACTAAATGGTAAAAGAGGAATTTTTGGCATAATTCAAATTATGAGTATTTATCAAAAGTGAAATTTTGAGTATTATTAATTTTATTGGAAAATATGGGTAGAATTGATTTTTGTAAATCCCATGAATCTTTTACTCAAAAGAAGAATATTGAATATATTTCACTTGAGAAATTTGAGGAAGAATATTAAAATATTCATGGAGAAAAAGTACCTTTAACTAGCCCAAGCAATTGGCAAAAATTTAGAAAAGTCCCATCGGTATCAAAAGTAAAAAATGTTACTAAATGTGAATAGATGTGAATGCGATGTGATAAGATGTGAATGCCATGTGATAAGATGTGAGTGGATGTGATAATGCGATGTGATAAGATGTGGATGCGATGTGATATAAGATGTGAGTGGATGTGATGAGATGTGGATGGGATGTGGATGGGATGTGATGTAATGTAAATGGATGTGGATGTGGATGTGGATGTGAAGAGATGTGGATGGGATGTGATGTGATGTAAATGGATGTGGATGTGAATGTGATGAGATGAGAATGAGATGTGATGATATGTGAAAGGATGTGATGTGATGTAAATGGATGAGAATGAGATGTGGTGTGATAGATGTGCATGTGAATGAATGAAGAGATGTGGATGAGATGTGATGTGATGTAAATAGATGTGGATGTGAATGTGATGAGATATGGATAGATGTAGATGTGATGTAATGTGGATGGAATGAATGAGATGTGATGTGGATAGATGTGGACGTGATGTAATTTGGATGGAGTGTTTGTGATGTGATGTGGATACAATGAATGTGATGGATGTGAATGGGTGTGATGATGGATGTGAATAGGTGTGATGAGATGTGAATGAATGCGATGAGATGTGAATGTGATGCAATGATATCTAAATAGATGTGATGCGATGTGAATATGATATGATGAGATGTAAATGGATGTGAGTATGATACGTGAATGGATGAGATGTGATGTGGATGGATGTGATGTGATGAGATGTGGATGTGAATGAATATAAATGAATGTGATGTAATGTGAATGGATGGATGAGATGTAAGGTGGATGAATGTGATGTGATGTGCTGTGGATCTAGGTAGATGTGAATGGATGAGATGTGATGTGATGTGGATATGGGTAGATGTGAATGGATGAGATGTGATGAGGATAGACATGGATAGATGTGATGAGATGTAATATGATGTGATTGGATGAGAATGGATGAAGACGATGGGAATACATATGACTGGATGTGGATTAAGCAATGTGAATTGATGTAGAAGAATGTGGAATAATAAGAAATGATGTGGAACAATGTGGAAAGATGAGAGTTCGTTCGAAACTATGTTTATGACCTGTTTTTAAATGATTGTTTTATGTCAAGAATGCTGGGAAAGCATTTTGACCATCTTGTGAATGAGGTCATGGAGACCTAATTGATAAAGTTGCAATAGCTGACAGGGAGTCAATGGAGGACGGCTCGCGTAGCAAGGTCAGCCGAGGTCTTGACGAGCCTCAGTTCGATTTAAATGGTGAGCTTCCGGTACGGTGGATGAGGGACCAAGGAACCGGCCTATGAGTGAAGCGCTAGGTGAACTGTGAAGGAGCCTAGAGGGTGCTGACCATACGGTGCTCGGGCTTTGGGTCGCCGAAGATACCCACGCGTGCATCAAGGAAGAAAAAGGAACAAGGAGTTAGAGTTGTTTTCTGAACTCGGGCATGGATCTAGTTGATTGTCCTTGCTGGTCCTCAATGGATGAGTCCATGGCTATTTTATATGGATCTGTTGGTTGATCTTGCTGATCTTCAACAGAGAGTCCATCTGGATTTTCATAAGCTATATATATTTCTAGGTACTATGAGCTGGGAACTATTGAAAAGGCCCTTGAGTGAATAGGTGGTGAGCATTCTAGTTGCCAATGATGCCATAGGTACACCGATGAAGGAATGATTGGAAATTAGAATTCAACCTGGATATTTTGGAGGATTATGATTAGTGATACTATGGTTTCATTAAAATATTGTTTTGAAGATAGGTGAATCTGTGAAAACATGCAATTTCATATTGGGTGTGTAAGTGGTGTGACTATCTTGAAGTTTGTTTTTGAAGCACCGGCTAGGGGCTTGGGAACTCTTTTCCCTGGTATCCGGGGCAAAACATAACCAAATTCCTAAATGGATCCTATCAGTACAGTGGTTGAGCGGTTGGCTAACCCATGGGACTCGATGGGGTTAGGCTGGACTGATGGATCCCTAAAATAAGACTCAATTCTGTTATGTTACGATAGATGAAGTAAATCCCGGATAGTATTTATTCTATGGAAAAGAATCAACGAATGTGCCTCTCCGATGAGGAAAAAAGCGCTGGTCTCTATGATCCAAGTGCAAGTCTCTTCCTTGATCTGACCATGTGACTTACGGGTTCGGTCGGATCAGTTTGGTTGGTTAAGGCTCTTTACTACGTTAGAATAAAAATATCCTGGAGGAATCGCCCGTGCTTTTTGGGTCAGGGAAGTTTTTTTGGGTTCGAAAGAACCGAGGGATTAGTCTCTTGTTCGGATATCCGTGGGCGAGGCCCTGAGTGAGAGGCTCTGCCCTGCGTAAGAAGTGCTACTTCCGTTGCTAGCATCCCCAAATTCGTTGCACGGAGGGGGCAGGGATCTTTCAAAATTGAGTCAAGCATATCATTGAGCTCATGTGATGTGCTTTAAAGCAACATGCTCATTAAAACAAGCATGTGTACAGTGCTTCAAAGCACTATCCAGCACATTATCTTGCATGTGTAGTGCTTCAAAGCACCATGCACATTGTCAAGCATATGTGCTATAGTGCAAAGCACAATGCATATTGAGTCAAGCACATCATCTTGCATGTACAGTGCTTCAAAGAACCATGCAGAAAGAAGGAAGAATATGTGTAGTGTTGCAAAGCATCATGCAGATTGATCAAGCACATCATTGAGCTCATGTGTTGTGCTTTAGAGAGCCATGCACATAGAATCAAGCATTTGTGCAAGGCTTCAAAGCACCACCCAGTAGATTGTCTGAGGCATGCAGTGCTTCAAAGCACCGTGAAGATTGATTAAAGCACATCACTGAGATCATGTGTTGTGCTTTAAATCACCATGCTCTATCCAGCATTGCTTCAAAGCACTATCCAGCACATCATATTGCATGTGTAGTGCTTCAAAGCACCAAATCAAACATATGTGTAGCAATGCTTCAAAGCTCAATGCATATTGATCATCTTGCAAGTGCAGTCTAAAATGACGTTCAAATACAACTAAGGAAAGATAGCTACACCAAAAAGAAGAGATAGATATGGTACCTTAGCAACTACAACCTTCGTTTTCAAGCTCATGTTCTCATTCTCATTTGGAAACAAATGATGGACCCTTGAGATTATATGAGAGACACCTTGCATTCCAACAAGCAATGACTAGATCTCCTCAAAATTGCTCTTTTGGTTGAGTGAACCTTTTGCGAAGTGTAAGGCATTGTTTGCCTTACACCTCTTGCAGTGATCCTCTCGCTTCTTTGATCTCTGACACCAAATCTAATATCTTCTAGCCCATGGAGACCACCATTTCATTAAGGGGGTCTTCTTATTCCTTGGTAAGGCACACTTTTGTAGAGAAACCACGATAACTTGCACTTGGTTGTTGTAGGTAGTCGGAGCGAGGAATTGACCCCATGGTAGAAGTACCTTGCAATCTCTTGAGAACACTGTTCTCCTTGAACTACCACTTGTCCATCTTGCCTTCCAACTGATTGTGCTTCTGTAACCAATTCATTGCTTCCTCTACAAAGTGAGCCCAATTGATTTGTTCTGGTGTGCAACCTTCCACCACTCAAGTGCAAACCCCTTTGCAAAGTAGACATGCAACTCACCATTCTTAGGAAGCTCCTGGGGTAGACATTCCAATGGAGGAGCATTTAATCCTTGTGGTACTCTTCCCTTACTTCATCATGCTTGATTTTGTGTCCAGGGCCCAGCATTGGACATGCAAACACATTGGTCCAATCAGCTTGTGAAATCTCCCGAATCTATCATGGGTCCTTACCGACAATTGACAAACCATGGATTGTTGCAAAATCTATAGTTGTCCTGCAAAACGTTCTCTGCAATGGCTCAGCAATGGGAAGCCTCTTCTTGTGACCAGCCTCCTCAGATGACTTAGCAGGCTTAGGCATCTTCTAAAAGAGGTATCCCCTGCTAAGTAACCCTTGTGGTGCCTCTCTCTCTCTCTCTCTAGCTTAAAAAACAGGGTGCATGTAGGAGAAATGGCCTGAAATGTTTAGAGGGAGCTTGGAAGGAAGCATGTAGGGCAAGAAAAGCTTAGCTATACCTGTGAACAACAAAGCATGCAGAACTGAGTGGCACCCTACTCTAGTTATGATAGTTACAAAGGTTCAGAGGTGCCCACGTCTTCAAATGAATGCCCCATCACTTTTTCCTAAACCTGAAAGGTCTTTTTAAAATGTATCCTTTAGTCTAGAAAAATGGCCTTTGTAAAAAAAATGAATTTCATCAACCTTTTAAAAGGAAAAATAAAACCTTCAAAAGGTGCTGGATTTCCATGCTTGAAAGCCAAAATAGCATAACACCTTCTACTTTGACCCTTAAGAGATCTAACACTTTCAAGTTTGTCTACTTGCAAGTGGTTTGTGTACGATTTTAAGTTTGTGTACTTCTTGCAAGTGGTTTATAAATTCATTTATTAGCATAATTTAGCTATCCATTTAATCTTCTTAATTAATATGACACCACAACAATCAATTAACAAATGTGTGCATAGATTTTATAGTTTCTCTTTTATAGTAAAACACCAAAATATGTACATAGTTTTTAATATGGCAACAACAATCTTCTTAATAAATATGACACCACAACAATCAATTAACAAATATGTACATAGGTTTTGTAGTTTCTCTTTTATAGTAAAACACCAAAATATGTAAATAGTTGTTATAGTTTCACTTTTGTAGTCAAACACCAAAATTCAACAAAATTTAACTTTTTTTGTGAGTTTAGTTACAAGCAATAATTTATTTCCCCTTCTTGATGTTATTTTCAATGCAAAAAAAGGGTTGTGATCCCCCATAAATTTTGATGCTTACATAAAAATTACTTTTATATGTTTACTTAATAAACTACCTTAAAGAGTTATATCACTATCCATGATTCATCCCAAATTTTTGGCTAAATCAGCTTACATTTGTATCACTTTATATGTGTATTTAATAAATCATCTCCAAGATTTATTTAAGTACCCATGATTCATCCCAAAACTTTGCCTACTCCAATAAGACATGCAAAAAACATAGTATTCATACATTTTCTTGTCGTGAGAATTTCTCATAGTTTTCTGATACATTCTCTTATAGTGAGAATTTCTCGTACTTTTCATATATTCTCTTAAAGTGATTTTTTGAAGAGTTCCTCATGTACATTATACCTTAAACAGCTTTATAATCACAAAATACAAAACCTTGAAGTTTCTCATGGACATCTTTATAATTTTTGAATATTTTCTCATATACATTATACCTTAAACATCTTTATAATTATAGTTCTCACGTATTCTCTTAAAGTGATTTTTTAAGAGTTTATGATATACATTATACCTTAAATCTCTTTATAATTACTTTTTAGAAAATACAAAACTAGATAAGATTACTCTTGTTCACTATTTTGAGTATAGAGAAAGTGTATTTAAAACATCTAGATGCTTCCTCATGGTACTCTATGATACTTTGGTAAAACTATTCCAGAAAAGTTCAAATAATATTTTCTTCCCTTTGTAGAGTTCATATTATAACTAGACCTCAATGGACTAGTTATAGGTTTAGAAGGTATGATACATATAGTTTTAGAAAGAGCTATACGTGCATATATATCAAGATATTTTTGTGTAAAGTGTAGTTTTGACATATTCAACCATCTCAGTGATTGATGCTAATCCATCTGTTTTGCCAAATTGAGCCATCTCAGTGATTGATGATATTCCATCTGTTTTGGCATAAAAAAAGTTCAAGATCTTAGCCATATTCAGGTGGACTTATTTGCATTGCCTTGGAAGATTTGTATCTCTTAAGTACTCTTTGACTAATAATAACATGACATGTTGTTTTGAGGACTTCAAATAATTTATTGCATCCTCCTTTGTGGCCTTGGGATTTTCTTTTAAATAAACGGTCACACCTGACCACGTTCCTTGACTATTTTCTCTCTACATCATAAAGGCAATAATGGTTATGAATCAACATTTGTCACACGTGTATCTCTCAAGTATATATTTCTAAAAAATTGCAAATCCCATGCAACATTTCTATGATAAAACATATAAACTCTTATGATTTTTTAGATGTTTCAATGGTTATTTATGTGAAACTTTATAATTTTAAAATTTCTATTATTAAGATTACTTACCTAAAAACCTTGAATTTCATTACTAAGTCATTCCACTTTGTTTAGTAAATCCATAATGACAAAATAATCCTCATGCATGACATCCTCTTCTGATAGCATTTCACCCATGAATAATATAGTGGGCTCCACTATTGGCTCTATTCCTATTGATGTTGTTGCATTTTCCATGTATTCTTCAAGTGATGGAGAGCGATTGGAAAACTTCCATTTTTCTTCAATGAGTAAAGAGGTGAGCCATCTTACCCACAATGATAACATAAGTATATGTAAAGGAAAAACTGTTAAGAAAGTTAAAGAATTAAAATTTGACTTACAGAGTGCCTTAAGTGAGAGGTAATATCACGTCCTTGAGCTACAAAAGCCTCTTGGCTAACATTGTTCAATATGTTGTATAGACCCATGAATAATATCTTCATTTCTTGGGAGAAGTTTTTAGCTAGTTTAGGATCCCAACTATAAGAAAAATAAAGTTTTTTGATTCCATCTATAGAAAAGAGTTGTTCATCATGGATATATATTTCACGTACTTGTATGCTTGAAGACAAATATATACCTTTTTACTGCATCTAAAAAGCTGGTAAGCTCTATTAAAGAGCCTTTCACATCAAAGAAGTCATCAATAACTATTGTAAGAACACAACACATTGTCCATACAACTCTAGCAAGTGAATAATTTGGTTCAAAAAGTGTAGATGCTATAGAGAAAAAACACTCTACGGTCTTTTGTCGTGAGAACTTAAGCTGATCAAATTTGTATTCCTTGTTCCACATATAAAAGAACATATAAGAGTGTGCTAGAGTCATCTTCTGTTCTTAGTATGCACTCATTATGCATGCAAGGTTGATGAGAATAATGTATTAAAGGATAGATGTTTATTTACCAAAAGTATTCACCTAAGGACTTTTGTAAGCTCCTTTTGATGAAATGATTGGCACAAGTTGTAGTCTGCTTTAGCTAGGTTTAAGAAGGTTTAGGAGCAGTTGAATGCATTGGAATTTTTAGTGTTCTATTTATCCAACAAAGCATTTTCCAACAATGACCTTACTTGTATAGTGATTTTCCAATCCATATGTTATCCACTCCATACTGATCAATATACTTCCATGCTTCAATTCGTGGAATACTTTGATACCATGAATGATTTAAGACATGCTCTACCCTTTCACGTTTAGAATCAATTAAAGTAGTTTTTTAACTACTTATAATAATCTAAAAGAATTTACCATTATTTTGTTAACATAAAAGCATAAAAATACCATTTTCGTATCCTCTAGCCTAACAAGCTTAGAGTTTGGTTTTGAAATAAGAATTTATCAATGAGAAGCATTCTTTTGCTAAAGAATTAGCCATAGGAATGACTATTCTTTTCGGAGAGAGAGATATACATAAGAAGCATTCTAATTAAGCATAAGGATTAACTTTTTCTTGATTACTCATCATTAAAATTCTTAGGGAAAGCTTGATTTGAATTTAAAACAACCAATTAGAAACTTCTCAAGCTTGAGAGTGGTTGAGAAGAGAAATCATTTGAGAATATTAACAAAAACCATAAAATTTTTCCTTACCTCAAGGTTTAGCTTGCTTCTTTTTCTAGAAGTGAATCCCCCAACCAATCAATTGGTTTAGCAAGTTGAGAAGAAAGCTCCAAGAGTTGAGAGAGAAGCTCCAAGCTCTCATTTTTAAGGGATAATAGAAAATATGATTATTTTAATGTAATACTGGCATGGTATAGCTCACATATTTTTTTACAAAAGACTAAGGGTCTATTTATAGGTGAGGGATGCCATTGACCAAGTTCAACTGGGTTCTAGAATTTTCCAGGTTCAGCTTGACTCAATTTGGACAAGATTTGGACCAGTTTGGCCCCCTTTTTGATTCGGTTTGATCCAAGAGAGAGGAGAGACAAAAATATCATAATTTTTTTGAATTAAAAACCCTTCCACACATGTGAAATAGGCACCTACCTCAAGAGTCCCCCTCTCCTTACCAAGGTGTCAAAAATGCATCATTGTTCCAAAATAACTCATTTTTTTAGTAATATCTCATAATTTTTAACTAATAAACCTTGTACTCAGTCAACTCTTCATCTTATGTGATCATTTATTCATTTTTGGGTATTTTCTTTTATTCTTTTGGATTTATCTCATCCCAACACTTGGATTAATCCAATTGGCCCATTGGAACCTTAATTGGACCATAATCCAAAAATTTCTGAAAATGTAGACCCTTAGGCTAAGGTCCCTTATACATATTTTCAATTAATTCCTAATGCACCTTGGAAAGTTCATTTTGAATTTCTATTTCAGAGGAATCCATTTTAGACACTAGGAGGATTTTTATATCCAAAGATATCTTAATTTTGGATTATCTCTCTCTAGATATTTTCTCTCTCTAGGCCAAAACAGGGTAAAACAAGATCTTTCTTCTATTTCAGAGAGGGGAATAATTTAAAGAATAGAAGGGGAGGTTCTTGCACCTTTACACCTCAAAAGTTAGAGAGAGGAATCTTACAAATTTGTAGGGTGCTTTGGAGCACTGTTGCACATATGGTTTCCTATTGCATGGTTCTTTGAAGCACTACACATATGCTTCATTTAATCTGCATGGTGCTTTTAAGCACTGCACATGTAAGATGATATATTGGATGGTGCTTTGAAGCACTGCACAACTGCTTGTTTCAATGGGCATGGTGCTTTATGCATAGCACATTAGCTCAATGTTGTGCTTCACTACTTCTACATGGTGGTTTGAAGCTTTGCGCGTATGCTTGATTCAATCACATGGTGCTAATACTGATGTGCATATAGATTTCATGTTTCTTTGATTATGGGGTGAACTCTATGGTAGGCTACTTTGGAACCCAAAGAGAGAACTCTAGAAAAAGCAAGATTGAATTTCAGATTTGCATCGAAGCTACAGAATAAGGCTAATGGAAGTGCTTGTATCCTGGCTCGGCCTCTTTTTTCAGCTCCGCATGTGGAATGGTGGGAGGGTATAAGCATTTCTGGCTTTAGTGAGTGCTGTGGGTGTGGTCATGCCTTCAACGCATGTGTACTCGAGGTGTTTTCCTTGCCTTGCCGACACGTTTATCATTTCATGTGCGTTCTGTACATGTGTGTGGAGGTAAAGAAATGTGTAGCTCTAGAGTGCGACCAGATTGTTCCTGACAGGATCTTAAGGATGTTAGGTCTTGATGCTGTGGGTAAAGAGTGCGCCAATGCTTTAGGTATTGAATAATTTCTTTTATGCTTGTTTGTACGGATGCACATTTCGAATTCTTGAATTTTTATGTTTGCTTATGTGTTTATTCTTCTCTTGCAAATTATATGCAAAACATATATGCCTGAGGACTTCAAGGAAAACTCTGGTGATAAATTGAATGAAACTCTCACACCATTTAAATGTATGTGAACTAATATGTTTTGCTATGTTGTTGTTGTTTTGAAGGATTTGAAGATTAATCTGTTGTCTTGACTTTTTTCAGTCACATATTCTCATGGAAGTGTAGTGGGAGATGGCAAGACGATGGAGACGACTGACACGAGGTAGTCTATCAACAAGGCATGTGAAGACCCCTAAACTAGGTGACATGCTATGTACATTGGCAATCTTCTCATTTGTTGCTTTCCCTATCATGTTTGTTAGCTTATATTAGATATGAATATTGTTGTATGCAGTCAAGGAGGTCACATATCTAGGAGAGGGGGATATTGTCCTTGAGGAGGTTTCTCCTAAACTAGCAAAGAAGCCTGCAAAGTCTAATCTGGGTTTGCAAGATGATGGAAGTGCTTCTAGTGGGACACAGATTGAAGATGAGAAGAACATACCTGCAGGATAAACCTAAACAAAGGGGTACACGCGACGATCTCGAGTGGACATAATTGGATATACAGTTGAAAGCACCTGTGAGGTCACCTCCAAAGCGCAAATGTATAGATGCAAAGTCCCCCCCTGGAAGGTCCACTTTTAAATCACGTGCTAAGCTAGATCCACGAATGGGACATCACCATGCAACACTCAGAGATCAAGGCTTACAAAGATGAGAAAAGTCCCAAGTGAAAGGAATTAGGATCCCCCCAAAGAAGCACTTATTGGTAATGAGGATGAAGAAGATGTGTACTTGTCATCTATGGTTGCAGCCGGGAGATGCAAGTCATCTAGGAAATTGTATCCTAGTGTGTGATTGACCATGCCTGTGTGGGGGGGCGTGTGCGCTGGTATCATTGACCTCTCTTATCATCTCTAGTTGTAACCTCTAGGAATCGTGCATCCTCTACCATGGAATCATTACCACCTCATGTACTGACAATTTGTCTTCAATGTATTAATCTTTTTCAAAATCATGTGTTTCAAAATCATGTGTCTTTATGTCTCTATTGTGTATTTGAAACATGTCTCTCTTTTTTTGTATTTGATAATGACCTAATTTTGTGAATTACGTAGTAGTGTGTTGATGTTCATATGTAGGTTCAACCAAGATTGCAGAGGTTCAAGAGCAACATGAGGAGCATGTTAGTGCTACCAATATGTGTAGTTCATCAGCTGGTGCTAAAGTAATTGGTGCTATGGAAGAGCTCTCAATTGGTCCTGAAGTGAGCGGTCACGTTATGAAAGATATAGTTGATGGGATTCCAAAGAAGAGGAGACTGTTTGTGGTGGACATGAATGGGCTAGTGATGAGGGGAACACAGCCATGTCATTCAAAGTTTTGAAATTTGAATGAATTCAGAGTAGATAGGGTGGACAACAAGTTATGGTGTATATCAAGAGTGGATTCAGGGAGTTTTCTAAAAGGCTTAAAAGAGTTGGGGGATATTGTTTGTGGAGAACTTGCACATACCACAATATTACATCTGCTATGACCTGCTGCTTATCAACTCTATGGAATGAAATCGATTTTTTTTCAGGTATGGACTAAATTTTTAGTAGATTGTACTTAATCTAGCCTCTTAATTATGTCTTTTAATGTCGATGGCTAATTTCATATTGTGTTGCAATAGCGGTGCTAGTAGGAGGATTGTGAGCCGAACTTCAAGTGTGTGCCTGGTGCTTCTCAAAACTTTTGGCAAAAGCCGGTGTTTTTGAAGAACTTATCGTCTGTTTGGCATAAGCTGCCGCAATACGACAGCAACAACACCCTGTGTGGGGGTGAGAGTAGATACAAGAGTCCGCAGAATCTAGACAGCACACCTACGTTTGTCCAGAGGAGTTTGCTCTCGAAGATGATGCACAAGATCCAAAGTACTTCTCCAAAACCTTGTGGCACAATCGTCGTTCCCAAAGATGTGGCTCTTTTTTAACCCCATACAAAACCGTCGAGATCACATCAGTCAACTTGTAATTGACTATAGCAAAACCGACAAATCTTAGTTGCCGATGAATCCCCTTTTGTCCAAAAGTTTGGAGAATCCCCTTTTGTCCAAATTTTTTGTAAAAACGATATTATGTAAAAATCGTCGATATTGTGACTCTCATGGTGAGGATGTGCAAAATTTTTGATAATGCAAAGGATATCTAGATTTATATGTGCAAAATCCTTTTTTAATATTGATGTCTTTATATTGACCACCATGATGCTTTTAAGCACCTGTTTTGGTGCACATAACAAGATGGGATTGGATGATAGCTTCAGGCTCTTGATCCAACAAAGTGTAGTGTTGTGCATCTTTAGCCTTGAAATAATGTCAAATAACATAGTGGAAGCCCCGAGAACACTCATTTCCCCATGCATCTCTCATTTTGCGTGTAGCTTCTTACATCTCACAGCAACACCTCAGCATGTAAAAGTCCACACCCTCTTCATCCTTTTCTACAGGTACAACAAAATTGTACCCTACTTGTTAGTAAGTTCCAATAAATTCATTTGGTCCCTCAAACATAGGTTCATATGTTAGCAGCATCTTCAATAGGATCATGTTCTTTAGGAATGGCTGTTATGTGACTCCATTACTTTACATAGGCCTTGTTCACACACATCCTAGTTGCATTGCGCATGCAAGCATCACAATAGCAAGATAACTTCTGGGGCCATGGATTCTACCTATCCACATCACCAATCTGTACATTCCAAAAAAGTCTTGTCACAAGACTCTCCTTAATATAGCTAGTATTTGCTACAGTGCTCATGGTGTCTTTCAAGAATGCCACCACATCAGCCGCACACTTTAAATCCACACCATCTATGTTGAGTTGCTCATGAGAGTAAGTGCCCTTTTGACTACCACACTTGCTTTGTCATGCTCACCATGGCCAGACTCAAAAAAGTTCCATGTCATCATATTGGTAATGGCATAGTACCTGCCCACAAAATAAAATGGACGTTTAGACTTGAATTGAGCAGCACATCCATCAAACCATACCCAATGCTTCTTGAATTCCAAGCCTTCTTTCTGTAATCACTATGAATGCATCAAGAAGCAATGTTGCACAAAGAGTGTATCATGAGCTTCATCATTTAAGACATAAAAGTGCACCTCTTCTTTAGCCTTGCAAGATGATAGGTTATGTGTACAAACAACGTGACTTGATCGGTGTGCCAATGCATGGAATGTATCTCTTGCTCCTTAAACAAGTAAATCTCTGCAAAATCCACAACTGGCACAATTACATCTTGCGGAAAGTTCTTTATTCACAGTCAAAATTGCTCGGCCTGCCACCTGTACACAAAATTGTGTGCAATGAACTGTTAGTGTGAACTTTCTTCATCTTCCATACATCAGCACAACAAGAGAGGACCTTTCTTACTTTTTCTTTACTCTCACCATCAGCACCCACAATAATGTCCTCAAAGATTTTTACATTGCATACTTTCATGGAACTTTCTTACTCAGTTAGACAAATATCCAGCTTCCTTTTTGGTCCACACAATTTGCACTCACCCATTAGGCATCCTAGCTTGTGAAATGCAGAATGAGAGGGTTTGGGACACACAGAAGATTCCGAAATCTGTGTGATCCCACTAAACACATGCTCATTGGCAGCACACTTCCCAACCATGTCAACTTTAAAGCAAATCCTGCAATTGCATCCACACGATGGTCCATAGTGTCCATAGTGTCCACACGATGGTCCATAGTGTCCATATGAGGATGTCCCTTATGTGATTGGCTGCCTCCTTGAGATATATCATCTGCATATGCTTGATGCAACAACAAGTGTTTCTATCTTTTAGCTTGCGCACAAAGATTGGCTTGAAAACTACGCTGACCAATAACCAACTGTGGGTTTGCAGCTTTGAATCTCAAAAACAAATCTGTCTGCAAACATAAGAAGTAGAAAATTTATTACTTTTATGAAATGCATCATAATAAAAAAAGCATGAAATATGTATGCACATTCAGAATGAATCAACCACATATGCAAAGCTTCAAAGCATGATTCAGAACATGTCGAGTGCTTCAAAGCACCATTCAGAATGAATGAAGCATATGTGTAGCCCTTTAAAGCGTATCTGCAGTGCTTCAAAGCATCATTCAGAATGAATCAACCATATGTGCAATGATGCAAAGCACCCTGTAGATTGAGTCAAGAACAACATTCAGCTTCTATGTTATGCTTCAAAGCACCATGCACATTGAATCAAGCATTTGTGCAGTGCTTCAATGCACCATCCAGATTGAGTCAAGCTTATCATTGAGCTTTTAAAATATTCAACTTCTTTCATGAGAGAACATGTGTAGTGAGTAAAAGCACCATGTAAAAAGAATCAAGCATATGTGTAGTGCTTTAAAGAACCTGTAGATTAAGTCAAGCACAACATTGAGCTCATTTGCAGTACTTCAAAGCACTATGCACTTGTGTAGTGATTCAAAGCACCATGCATATTGAGTCTAGTACATCATCTTGCATGTGCAAAGCTTCAAAGCACCACACATTGAATCAAGCATATATGAAGTACTGCAAAGCACCATGTAGATTGAGTCAAGCTCATGCACAATGCTTCAAAGCACCTATGTAGTGGTTTAACATCACCATTCAAATTGAATGTGTAGTGCTTTACATAAGCATACTTCTATGCTTTCAAGAGCAACATAAGAACAAAGGCATGTTGCATTTTCAGGTCTAGAGAAGTATAACTCATGCAAATGCTGAAAATATTCACATAAGAAAAAATCGATACTAAAAAACAAACATTTTTGCATCTATATAGTTTGCATAGGCAACTTACTTGTGTCTCATCAAGAAAGTGGATTGGATGTTTTTCATAGGTGCATCTTCCGATCCGTTGATGACAGATATCCTTCTTGTTTGGAGAAACACGGGTGTTCTCGGTCCAAAAGGCATGAACTAAATCTTTGACCTCATCAAACTTGCTTAAAGGGCATTGGCGCTTACACATATCTAGTCGTAAAATGAACTTTCACCTTCATTAGAACAAAACCTCTTTTGGGCTTCAAATAAATTTCTAGGATGTATATCTAGTAGCTTTGCAGCCAGCGCGTGTAATGGTAATATCTTCATAACAATTTATTGCACTTGTCAAACAAGTTAACACACCTCTCTTTACAAAAAGTTCATCACTTGATTTTGGAGCCTTAATCAAGTACATAGACTCTTTGAATGCACGAACCATATTTGAGTTGGCATGCCATCCCTCAACGTATTTTGCAATACGTGCATCCTGTAAGACCTCATCCATAACTTCAAAGCCCATCTTCTTCCCAAAAGATGACAATTGCTTAACCAAGTAAACACAAATTCTCTCTTTTGTTGCGTTCTTTCGATCTTCATCTGATACCATTATCATTATGGTCTTATGTTTCGCTCTACGGATCTTTGCTCTCTTCTTCGAAAAGCCTCCTAGGATCTAATTATGCTCTTCTCTAGAGACATGAAAATTCGTTGAGCAGCCAAACTGAAGCTGGAAAATTCTAGAACTCAGTTGGACTCAGTTAGTGGCCTCCCTCTCCTATAAATAAACCCTCATTCCTTTGTATTATTATCTATGAATTAAACTATGCTAGTATTACTCTAAACTAAGCTTAATTTCACGGAGAGATGACAGCATAAGTGGTTTGCAGGGCAGTATGTCCATGCCTCTTGTTACTGGCGTGCAATGCTGAGGCAGAACCTCTCATTGGCAAATGATACTGTTAAAGCTGAAAATGGTGTGTAGTGTCATTCTATATCATTCGACGCCTCAGAATTTCAGACTTTCATGCCAAGTCTCTATAGACTCCTTAGTTGCTTTATTCCTAAGGAGAAGATAATAGCTCCCTTTTCAGTAAGTGAACATTTGTATCAAGGCATGGCTATGGCCTAGTACCGTCGTCTTATGCGTCTCCCTAGGAGATTTTGAATTTTGGAGCTGAGTTGCTCTATGTACATATTGCAACGTTTATATAAATAAAGAAATCTTTTCTGGAGAAAAAATCCCTATTGAATAAGTGATTGTTTATGGACGAACTGTTAAAGAAAAATCTGTTATCAGACATATGTCATAGATCTCCAATAAGATCATTGTCTTGTTTAAGAAATTGTTTTCCGAACCTCTTAAGTCTTAGGATCTCGTGGGCGATATCAAAATAAAAATTTAATAATATATAATTTTTGGTAGAATCATGAGACGAGGAAACCGTGGTCGTCAGCCAGACCCTCTCTCTGAAGATGATGAGCTTGACCCTGATGTTCGCAAGGCTCTTCGTAGGACTCAGCCAGGACCCTTCAAAGGAGAAGGGGAGAACCTGGGCGAGGTTGTGGAGAAATGGGTGGAAGCCATGGAAGAATATTTTGACATCACAGGCTACAATGAGGGGAGCAAAATGGCTCTTGCCACGCTGAAAATAGTGGAAACAGCCAGGGTGGCATGGAGGAACCACTGTGACACCAACCGTCTGGACATAAATACTCAGTCGTCCTGGAGGGACTGACCTTAAAACCTATTTGAGAGAAAGAGATTTTGTCCCCTAGATTTTTGGAGACCAAAATGAACAAATTCTTAGAGCTAAAGCAGGGGAGCAAAACCATCGCGGAATATCACCAGGCCTTTGCTCTTCTACTCAAATAATCACCACCTCTAGATGAAGAGAAACTCATGGCCAGATTCATTCGAGGAATGAATGAACCCTTGGATACACTGGTTAAAAATGCCAAGCCAGTGTCCATGGCAAAAGTTGTCAGAATGGCGTAGGACTTTCCCAAAGCCTTCATCGTAAAAGTCCCACCAAAGCTAGATCTTTCATCCTTCAAGAGATTTTAGACACTGGGAAGTTCTTCTGACTTTCCACCTCCAAAGAAACACCAAGGTCCTAACTAGAATGTGGAGACAGGAAGCTTCAGAAATGAAGGAAGACCTTTCCCCCGAAGTACATTCTCAGGAACTCCGGCTCTCTCCTGAATGCAAAGGGAAGACCTTCGAAGCGAGAACAGATGCTTCGGATGTCAGGGTCTTGGGCACCAGCTCAAGAATTTCCCATCTCCTTCTGTGGGCCAAGGAAGCGAGGGTTCCAGATTTTTGAGACAGATTCCTTCATATCAGTCCAATCAGGGTCCCCAGCGCCAAAATCAGGGTAACCCCAAAAGAGTGCCAGCTCAGCCTACAGCCTCCATGCAAAGCAGTCTCCAAACTCCCTCCCAGAATTGGAATAACCAAAGAGAGAGAGTTCCACCTCAGATTGCAGCAGCCAAAGCAGTCACCATAGCTGAGGAAGTGGAGGAAAAGAAAGGACATATCTATGCAGCAATTGAGAATCAGGGGAATAACCGTCAATTCTTAGTCCTCCAGACTCTAGCAGAGTACCAGGGTAAGAAATTCAAGCTTTTGATTGATTCAGGCAATACTCATTCTTCTTTTTCCCCAGAATGTTTGCGTAAATTAGTCCTAAATCAAAAATCAAGGAAACCCATGCAAGTGGAATTAGCCAGTGGGAAGGCTCTTTTCACTCACCTTGAGACTAACCTTATTCAGTTTAGCTTAGATGAGAACGTAACAGAGTGCGAGTTCAGAGTCCTACCCTTGGAAATATATGACAGAATCCTTGGAATGGATTGGCTCCAAAAGAATCAGGCTGACATTTATTGTCACATAAAGGAACCATCTCTTTCCTAGACCTTCACAGGAATAAAGTTCAAGAAATTGGAATCTCCGGATCCCCAGTGCTACAATTAGTCAAGGCTTCCAAATTATTAAAAGGGCTCCAAAAAAGGCAAGCTGTGTATGTTGTTAAAATGAATCCGGTAGACATATAATGCAAGGCTAAAGAACCAGAGTGGTTAAGTGAGTATGCAGATGTATTTCCTGAAGAGCTGACTGAGATGCCTCCGTCTTGTGAAGTAGATCATGAGATCGAATTAACCCGCGGAGCTCAGTCGGTAGCCCATCATGCATACAAAATGCCAGTCCCTGAAGCCATAGAACTTAAGGAGTAGTTAAGACAACTGTTAGAGCAGGGATTCATTAAACCCAGTGTCTCACCTTGGGGTGCGCCCATTCTCTTTCAAAAGAAGAAAGATGGAACGTTAATCAATTAACAAGTGAGAATAAGTATCCTATTCCTAGGATTGATGAACTTCTGGATCGGTTAAGTGGTACCCAAATGTTTACAAAGATAGATTTCAAATCCAAGTACTACTAGATCAGAATCACGGAGCAAGACATCCTAAAGAGAGCATTCAATACTCACTATGGGCATTATGAGTTCACAGTCATGCCATTTGGATTAACTAATGCCCCGGCAACATTCAATCATCTTATGCAAGATATTCTCAGAGAATACTTGGATGATTTTTTTCTTGTCTTCTTTGATGATATCTTAGTATACTCGAAGAATGCTGCAGACCATGAAGATCATGTGCGCAAAGTCCTGGAAATCCTAAGGAAACACCTGAACTCTTTGCAAAGAAGAGCAAGTGTTCCTTCTTTGTTGACGAGGTGGAATACTTGGGATTCATAGTGTCAAAGGATGGGATTTCTCCTAACCCCACAAAGATCCAAGCAGTAGTTGAATGGCCAGAACCCAAGTCAGTAAAGGAAGTCAGAGGATTCCAAGGGTTAACCCGATGGTATAGGATCTTTATACCTAGGTATGCTCAGATAGCATCCCCTTTACCTAACCTTCTCAAGAAAAGTACACTTTTTCAGTGGACTGCAATGTGTCAAAGTGCCTTTGATGACAAGCGGAAGACAGCCTTAGTAACCAACCCTGTCCTTAAATTGCCAGATTTTACCAAACCCTTTGAGGTAGTTATTGATGCCAGTGGATTTGCCTTAGGTGGTGCTCTAATGCAGGAAGGTCATGCAGTGGCCTATGAATCCACAAAACTCAGAACACATGAGAGGAATTATGCCATCCATGACTTGGAGTTACTCTCAGTGTATGCTCTAAAGTTGTGGAGACATTATCTTTTGGGACAAAGATTCACCTTGATGACAGATCATCAAAGTCTGAAGTGGATCTTCACCCAAAGGGATCTCAACATGCGTCAAAGGAGATGGATGCAGACCCTGTAGGAATTTGATTTTTATATAAAGTATCAACCGGGGAAAGAAAATGTGGTTGCAGATGTGCTCAGCAGAAAAGCCTCCTTGCTTGCAATTACAGTGGTGTCAAATCCATTGATCAATGAAGCAAAGGAGAAAATTATGCAGGACAAATTCTTTGCCCCTATTGCTACCCTTCTAATGGAGGAAAGTAGGACTCCTCAGGAAATGAGTTGAGTTCTTGGCTACAAACTGGATGAAGGATGCATGTATTATAATAATCGGCTATGTATATAAAGGGAAGAATTTTGAGAGAAGCCCATGAAAGCCTGATAGCTGGACATCCAGGGTTTATAAAAACCTATATGTCTGTGAAGAAAAGCTTCTTCTAGCCAGGACTCAAAAAGGATGTACTTGATCATGTAAGGAAATGCTTAACATGCCAAAGAGTCAGGGTAGAGAGAGTCAAGATGCCAGGGAAAGTGGAGACTCTAGACATTCCACAGATGAAGTGGGAATGCATCAGTATGGACCTTGTCACTGGATTACCTTCAGTGCAATCAAGTTACAACTCCATTTTTGTGGTAGTTGATAGGCTAACCCAAAGTTGCCCATCTGATTCTAGTGAAAGAAACATACTCTACAGTGGATGTTGCCAGAGTTTTCCTTAAGGAGATCTTCAGATTGCATGGTTTACCCAGGAGGATAGTAAGTGACCGAGATCCCAAATTCACATCGAAATTCTGGACTGCATTCTTTGAAGCAGTAGGAACTTTCTTGGATCTCAGCACAGCCTACCACCCCGAAACATATGGCCAGACGAAAAGGGTGAATCAAGTAATTGAAGATATCCTTTGGTCATGCTGCAAGCAGGGAACCCAAGAAGTGGTTAAAGTCATCTGCATCTGGTTGAATTTGCTTACAATGCTTCTTATCATCGAAGCATTGGGATGAGTCCTTTCAAAGCTTTGTATGGACAAGATTGCCTTACACCGTTGACTTGGTCTGACCCATTGATCAGAGTCAAAATATCCAAACAAATGCTTGATGACATGGACCAGTAGATGCAATCAATCTGTAAAGATATAAAGGTAGCCCAAGATAGGCAAAAGCAGTATGCTGATAAAAAGAGATCTGAGAGAGAGTTTAAAGAATCAGATATGGTCTTCATTCGAGTACGACCAAAAAGGAGTTCCTTATCCTTAGAGAAGTACAAGAAGCTCTCTCCCAGATACTGTGGGCCATATGCTATCATAAAGAAAGTGGGCGATCTAGCCTATAAACTTCTTTTGCCTCCCCATCTCAAAGTACATGATGTATTCTATGTTAGTTTGCTTAACACTAGTTTGGTACCAAAACAGGACACTTGAGTATCCTTTTTTGGGGGTTGCGAAAAAAAATCAAACTCCTAATGTAGGCTTTAAGAACCAAAATGCTTCATTGGGCATGTAGAACATAACCCTATGCTTATGTAAAAAATGCTAAACATATAAAATGCCTTTTTATTTGGAAGTACATAAGCAACAAAGTAGCATATGTCTTGAAAATGAACATTTCTCAGGATTTTTCAGGATTTTTCCAAATATGCAACCATCATTCTCTCAAAAAAAAAATCCAATGATATCAATAGCATTTTTCCCAAGATATTTTGATAGCATACATCAGTCCAAGGAGGTAGAAGTTCACCAAAAAAATCATTTTCCTTTCCTAGAATTTTTTCCAAAAAAGTTGTATAAAATCAGCAAAAGTAACGGGTATTATCAAAACTCAATCATGCCACTAAAAAAAATTATAGCCCTATCAATGAGAATGTTGATTATTGGTTTTCATGCTTGAGATGAGATAAATAAGCCATAATTTGATATGTATGACACTAACTTAGCCTCCACTTAAGTAGGTTCTTATCGCCTAGTTCTAAAAAAACTGTAAAAAATAAAAATACAAAATTTGATCATCTTTTTTCAAAAACTAATCATAACTATGCTTGCACAAGTAGTCTACACCTATACTTACAACAAATAATGCACTTACACAGCTTTCCCCTTTGATGAAAATCAAAATTAGGCTCATAATTAGACATTTTACGTATTAAAAACAGGTTGCGCAAAAGGCCATGTATGAGAAGAGGCCCAAAAAGTGGCTCTAAAGTTTTGAAAAATTCTAAATAAAGTAGTATTTACCCTATATAACATGGGTGCACCTCAAGTTTTACATTATTAGCTTGCATATGGAAGGAGAAAAATTCATGCTCCACCTGTATAAAAAACATCATTTCAATATTAGCGAGTCAAAAATTTATCCAATAATTATCGTTTGATGATTCCAAGATTTAGTTTACATCATGGGCTTTCCATCAAGCCAAGTTTCATGATCAAACTATGTCCCTTCTAAAAGTTATGTACAAATTACTACTATTTTGAAAACAGCAAAAATCATGCGTTTTATCAGCATGTGTCTAAGAAAATTAAAATATTGCCTTGCAAAAGCTAAGAAAAGTGTAATTTAAAAAATCTCAAATTTTTTTTGAGTCTTGAGGAACATCTGTGGATGTTAAGCATTTCAAAACTCTTAATAGATTGCCCACAAAAATTCAAGAAAAATGCTAACTTTCAGGACACTTTAGTGTCCTCAGGACACTTTAGTGTCCAATTACAGAACTAGTGTTAAGAAGTATGTATCTAGTCCGAATCATGTGCTCGATGATGAGCAATTGATCTCTCCGACTCAAGGCCATATGGTACTCCAACCTGCGGAAATCCTTGACATTCGGGAGAAGATTCTCCGGAGCAGAGTCCTCATTTTTTGTAAAGTGAAAGTTCTTCCCTCTAGAAGACGCCACCTGGGAAAAGGAAGAAGAGTTGGCGAAGGATTACCCTCACAAATAAGCCTCTACTTCAATCCCTTGTAATCATTCTATGTTTCTGAATACAAGAAAATATCATTTTTCCTTGTTTTGCCTAGTGAGATAAAAAAATTCTAGAGAGTGGTAAATCGAAATTGGGATATTTTTGGATAAATAAATTCTTCAAATATCAAAAAAATGTTTTCCTGAAACAAAAATTCAAAATAGATTTTCCAAGGTGCAATTGGAATTAATTAAAATTGATTTAGAAGACCTTAGCCTAAGGGTCCAGATTTTTGAATTTTTTATTATTATGGTCCAATTAAGGTTCCTATGAACCAATAAGATTAAGCCAAGTGTTGGGACATGATAAATCCAAAGAACAAAAGAAAATACCCAAAAATGAGTAAATGCCAACATAAGATAAAGAGTTGACCAAGTACAAGGTTTATTAGTTAAAAATTATGGTGTATTAATAAAAAATGAGATATTTTTGAGTAATCATGCATTTTTTGACACATGTGTAAGGAAAAGGGAGACTTTTAAGAAGGTGCCTATTTCACATGCTTAGATGAGTTTAAAACTCAAAAATAATTGGATATTTTTGTCTCTCCTCTCTCCTAAATCAAACCAAATAAAAAAGGGAGCCAAACTAGTCCAAAACTTGTCCAAATCCAGCCAAACTGAAGCTGGAAAATCCTAGAACTCACTTGGACTAAGTTATAGGAGAGGGAGGCCAAAAACTCAGTTGGACTGAGTTAGTGGCCTCCCGCTCCTATAAATAAACCCTCATTCCTTTGTATTATTATATCTGTGAATTAAACTATGTCGGTATTACTATAAACTAAGCTTAATTTCTATTATCCTCTAAAAACCTCTATAAAATTGAAGAGATTGGAGCTTCTCTCTCTCTTCAATCTTCCTTGGTGACTCCTACGACATACCAAACCAATTGATTGGTTGGGGGCCTCTACAATGACTAAAGAATCAAGCAATTTAGGAGGTAAAGAGTGGATTATGGTCTTTTTTCTAAAATTTCTAAATGTTTCTTTCTTCTCAACCCCTCTCAAGCTTGAGAAGCTTTAATTTGAATGACTTCTGAATATTATTGAAATGTTTTAATGTATTGTAATAAAGAAACACATAAATTTCCATTTATGCTTAATTTTAATGATTTTTAAGCATTTCTCTCTCTCCCCAAAGAAAGGTCATTCCTATGACTTGTTCTCAATCAAAATGAAGCTTCTCATGAAGCATTTCTCTAATCCAAAGATAATTTTTATGCTTGTTTAATTGGAGACCAAAATAATGGCTTTTTAATGCTTTTATGATATTTATTTCAAAGAGAAATTATGAATCAATCCATAATTGGATAATGATCCAATTAGTGGTCAATCTAATCATACTAATAATATTAAACTTATTCAATTGAGAAATATCAGTAACAGTAGTGGAGCTATGGCAAAATTTCTGTAAAATAAACACATAAAATATTTTCATTCATAATATGAAAAGAGGACTTCCTACCATATTCTAGGAATTATCATCCTAGATTAATTGAATGATTCTCATTGTAATCATGAAGAAATGTATTTTTTTGATTATGCATAATCAGTAAATCAGAAAAAAGAGAAAATTTTGATACTTTATTTTTATGTTATCCGAAGACATTGGAAATCCATGTATTCCAATGATTTAGAGAATAAAATTGGAATGCTAAAATAATGTATAATTTATGAAAGATTTTAGTTAAATTTATCTTTTTGTATAGATAAACTTTTATGATGAAAGAGGAATTCCCACCATATTGAAATTCAAATATTTAAATAAGGAAAGTATAATTCCTAGTGAAAAGGAGTTAATGAAGATTTTTATTTAAATTTTAAGAGAAAATATAGTTAAATTTATCTTTTTGTATAGATAAATTTTTATGATGAAAGAGGAATTCCCACCATATTGGAATCCAACTAATTAAATGAAGAAAGTGTAATTCCTAGTGCAAAATAATTAATGGAGATTTTAATTTAAATATTAAGAGAAAAATTTAATTTATTTTATTTTTTTGCATAGATAAGTTTAATCGATAAAAGAGGAATTCCTACTATATTGGAATTCAAATGTTTAGATGAGAAAATTGAAATTTTTAGCTTAAAAGAATTAATGGTTATTTTTATGTAATTTTTAAGAAGAATTTTAATAGATTTAAATTAAGGAAAAGAGGAATTCCCATGATAGTTGTATTGCACTCATTGAAATGAGAAAAAGAAGGATTTCAAGTTTATTCTAAAAAATAGGTATTGATATTTTAGTTAAAAGATGAATTTCCATGATAATTGAGAAAAGATGGATTTGAATTTAAATTCTAATGTCAAAAGATGAATTTTCATCATAATTCTACCTAATGAATTAAGGTTGAGAATTCATGTGGGAAAAAGAAAATCTTGGATAATTGAATTGGTAAAATCACTAAATGGATATTTACCCAAAAATTAGATGTTTAGTTGAAGGTAATCCTGGTAGAACTAAATTGAATGAATTTTGTTAGACTACGTAAGGTCACACAGTAAACCTAATTGTCCTTCTCTCGATCTGAATCAGACAAAAACTTCATGACCAATTCTAGGTACTAAATCCAAAGAATAGACTACCGGAACTAATCTAGTTTTTCCCTGACCAATCTCACCAAGAATCTAGTTGGATAAATGGATAAATGGACGGGTAGATTACCCTCGTGAGAGATTAAGGATCCTCATTATTGAAACTGGGAATTATTGGAAAAAGAGTCTTTGGAACCAATCTCAAATTGGAATCTCACTTGCATTGGAAACTCTGTTTTTCATTCAAAGGGCTGTTTTACGCCAGAATGCTGTGGAGGAAGTATTTGGCTTATGTATTTCTAAAGGAGGTTCGTTGGAACAGCTGGCAGGGAGTCGTCAAGGGGCATCGCCCCGCGGGCAAAGCCTGCTGAGGTCTTGACCAGCCTCGATACGGTTAAAATGGTGCGCTTCCGGTACGATGGGTGAGGGCTGACGAAGCGGTCCCTGAGTGAAGTGCTAGGACACCTAAGGAGAATCCTAGAGGGTTCTAATCAGGCGATGCACGGGCTCGCAGTTGCTAGGACACCTAGGGGGCATACGTCGAGGAAGATATTTGATGGACAAAAAGGAAAGGTTTTTGGGAAAAAAATTTTGATACTATATCTCGTTGGTTGGCCAACTAGTCTTTAACAGAGAGTTCAGATAATGCATTTTCGTAATACAATGGACTTGGAATTTTGGAAAATCATGATCGGAAAAATTATGATTTTATTCAAAGATTGTCTTAAAGCCAGTCGAATCTGTTATAAAAGGTAATTTCATATTGGGGGTGTGTAAATGGTGTGCCTATTTGATTTTTGTATGAATCGTCGGCTAGGGGGCCTGGGAACTTTTTTCCTCGGTACCTAGGCAAAAACCCAATCAAATCTTTATATAAAGGAATCCCACCAATTCAGTGGTCGAGTGGCTGGCTAACCCATGGGCTGGATGTGGTTAGGCTGGATCGAAGGATTCCTGAGAAACAACTAGATTAGTTACGTTAATCAATTTAAATCCTAAGAAGACCTTGTTCCATGGGAAGGGATCATCGGCTGTGCCTCGAAAATGAGGAAAAAAGCGTTGATTCCATGGAACAAGTGCAAGTCTCTTCTTGATCTGACCATGTGACTTCAGGCTTGGTCAAATCAGTTTAATTTAGTCAAGACTTGACTCGTTAGAGTAATCTCCTAGTTAAAAGATTTTTCACCTTCCTGGCGGAATTGCCTGTGCCTTCCGGGCGAGGGGAGTCTTCCGGGCCCGCGGTCTCGGAGGGACCGCCGCCCTCGGGCTAGCCTCTCATCCCGAACATCCACGGGCAAGGCCCCGAGTGTGCAGGACCCCCACCCCGCGCGGGAGGCCAACGTCGCTTTCGCCGCCCGGCAAGGGCGAGCGGGCGGGCAGGGACCTCACAGGGTGGGGAATCATTATCATATGGTATTCGATGGTGGTGAAACTTTGCAAGTGGGTCCATATATGGCTCCTCACAGGGTGGGGAATCATTATCATATGGTATTCGATGGTGGTGAAACTTTGCAAGTGGGTCCATAGACCGGAGCGGGCGGGCGAGGACCTCACAGGGTGGGGAATCATTATCATATGGTATTCGATGGTGGGGAGGTTCCCAACCATCACACACCGGATGGGCAGGATGGTGTGTTGCCACCCACTATTTTTTTCGCATATTGTCCGATGGGTCCTCTATGCAAACAATAGTGGGTTTGGGTGGGGAGTCATTATCATACGATGTCCGATGGTGGTGAAACTTTGCAGCGGGTCCATGGGGTTGCTGCATAGCTTTTAATAAAGTTTCATCACCATTAGATGCCATATGAATGGGATGGTGTGTTGCCACCCCGCTATTTTCCTGCATGCAAAAAATAGTGGGTTTGGGTGGGGCATCATTATCATACGATGTCTGAGGGTGGTAAAATGTTTGTGAGTAGGTCCATGGGGCTCCTACTCCTTCACTCGTAGGGTTTCACAACCATAGGACATCGTATGGGTGGGACGATGTGTTGCCACCCGCTATTTTTTTGCATAGTGCCATGGGGTCCCCTATGCAAAAATACCAGGTTTGGGTAGGGCATCATTATCATGTACAGTGTCCGATGGTAGTGAAAATTTGCAAGATCATCCATGGGGCTACTATCTGTCCTCTTGCAAAGTTTCACCACCATCCAATGTTGGATAGTAGGTGGGATGTGTTGCCATCTGCTATTTTTTTGCATAGCACCCAAGGGGTCCCTTATGCAAAAACGCGGGTTTCGGTGGGGCATCATTGTCATACGGTGTCGATGGTGGTGGTGAAGCTTTGCAAGCAGATCTATGGGACTGCTACCCCTCCACTTGTAAAGTTTCACGACCATCAAACACCAATGGGCAGGACGGTGTGTTGCCACATGCTATTTTTTTGCACAGTGCCCAAGGGCCCCCCTATGCAAGAAATAGCAAGTTTGGGAAAAAAAGATAGTTGAAAACTTTTGAGAAGTGAAACGACGTCAAGATCATGAATCTATCCCATCTTGTAATAAATCCATATGTGTTGCTTCAAATCAATGTCTATATCTAATGGAAGCTCAATGAAAAGATGGGGTTCTATATTAATATCACTATCATGATCCAATGAAGCATTGTTATGATTGATAGGTGACTCATCATCTTGTTCCGATTGATGTTCCTCATGCTCTTCATCGGCCCCATCCAAAATGTTTTCTTCATGGTCTTCTTCCAATGAGCCGATTTGAGGTAATACTTGCACCTCATCCAGAGATTCGGCCTCCACATCTTGATCTTGAAAGATATGTTTGGAAAGAGGAAAAACTTGTATAACATACCACCATTTTGGATCAATTAGATCGGCATGAAACACAACCTAATATCACAAAGCAAAGGGGTTACACTTTTATTATACTACATCAAATTTGAATTTGGGATTGGTTGGGTTACTAACCTATTTAACAGTGTTGAGGTAGTACGAAGGTATCTTTCTCATCATTCCAAAACTTGGTGGAATCAATTTGGAAGAACCCATTTGGATGTTTCTTCATGGTTGCTTGAGCACCTCTATATATAAACTTGAACCATTTGACATCAAAGATGAATATACTAAATGCTCTAAATCCAACCCCAAGAATATCCTGAATAGTTCCACAATACTCAAGATTGTCCTCTATGACATTGGTATCATGTCTACTGGCTCAATTTTCTTGCTCAAAAGTTACCATCACACCACAATCAAATGTGTTTCTTTTAGAATCCACACACTCCATGCGAAAGTGCCTTCAATTTGACCATATTGCATTATATAGTTTGTACTAACATTAAACAAAAGCATGACATTTAGTATATATAGTGCATTAAACAAGGTATACCTAACATAGAGAGCATTTTACGACACCTATCTCATGAGTTTGCTGTAATAGATTTTGAGGGGAATGAATCTTCTTGAGAAGCCTACAACATAGAATAAGAAATCATATGTCAAAATACTAGCAAAGGAGAGTATATAGAACATGAAATATTTTCAATAGAATAAGGCGGTCTTACCGAAGAAGACTTGTGACACTTGCATCACTCCATCATTGTTTGCAAGTTCAATAGCTCCAAGTTTACTTGTAATGTGAAGTACGAACATCCCTCATACAAAGGTGTGCTTCCCTCTCTATGCAAGGTTTCCTCCTCTTATGACATTGGAGATTTCTCACTATCATCTGCTATGACCTCCCGTTCAAAGAAGTCATTCACCATATCGTCCCATGATGAGATTCTCTTCCTCCTCATGTGGCAATGATGGAGGCACCTCATTCATTGGAAGATGATGTCTCAGCCATGCTGTCCATATGAAGCCTTGCCACCTTTTGCACTCTACCTGATATCACGAATGGTGTGGCATGTTACCTAGAACTCTCCTATGGTTCTCCTCTATGTCATCATTCGCACTTGGTCGTGCCACTGCCTCATGAACACCAGATGTTCGAACATGATCAATTGTTATACGATGTTGTCGTATATACTAGCCCTTGCGTTGATCACACACACATCGAATTTTCTCTCTCAACCATGCCTCGGATCCAACTTTTGACCCTTGATCATCACTGTCAGACATCCTTAACCTAGCCAAAACTGATTTAGGGTTCATACAAAACACACAACAACATCCAAATAGAAATTTACCGAGATTTTCGCCTGCTAGATAGTGACTATAGCAGTGTTTTCTCGCTGCACAGTAGTAAAAATACGCTACCCAGCAGAGTGAAATTTCGTTGCTTACTAGTGAAATTTTGTTGTTCAGCACAGTGAAGCTAGCAACAAAATTTCGCTACTTAGTAGTGACCTGCGAAACCGTCACTCCCGCCTAAATCGCTGCATCGATGGGTGTCAATACCTACCTACTTTCCTATTGCTGCACATGCACAGCTATGCTAGCGTGAGTTTTCCTCCCACCTCTACTCATCCCTCAAGCCTCTTCAATCAATAAAGGCTCCCTCTCCAAGGTAAGCTCTCTTGTTGCTTTCTTCCCTCTTTCATGCTTTTATGTGTTCTTTCAAGTTTTCATGGAAAGCTTGGAAATAGGGTTTAGGTAAGCTTCTCTCCCTTCCCCTCTCTCCTTTTGTCCCTTCTCCTCTCTTTCCTCTCCCTTTTCCTAACCCTAGCCTAATGCATAGAGCTTTAATAGAGAGCTTTGATGGAGAGCTCTCCATCAAAGTTTTCTATTAAGCATTCTATGCATTATGCATAGGTTTAGGCTTAACATAAACTAGCTAATCCATTCACTTATGCATTAAGAGTAGGGTTTAGAGAACTCATCTCTTTTTTTTTGTTCTTCTTTCTTACTAATTTGTTAATGAGGACTAATGTGTTTTATTTATTATGGTTCTGTTTTGTAAGCGTATTCACGTGAGCAAGGTTTTGGGCATAGCCTCTCATACAGTAAGCCCTCTTTCTTTATGCTTTGTGCTTCTTGTCTTTGTGTTTTTGCATCCTTGCGTGTGGGGAATTAGGGTTAGGCCAATAGGCTAGGGCTATGCATAGCCCTCTTTATACATAGGGCTATGCATAGGGCTATGCATAATGGCTAGGTTATGCATAGCCCTCTTTATGCAAAAGGGCTTATGCATAGCCCTCTTTATGCATAAAGGCTTATGCATAGCCCTCTGTATGCATAGCCCTCTTTATGCATAAGGGCTTATGCATAGGGTTTATGCATATCCCTCTTTATGCATAAGAGCTTATACATATTCCTATGCATAGGGCTTATGCATAGCCCTCTTTATGCATAGGGCTTATGCATAGCCCTATGCATAGGGCTTATGCATAGCCCTCTTTATGCATAGGGCTTATGCATAGCCTATGCATAGCCCACTTATGCAATAGGACTTATGCATAGCCTTATTATGCATAAGCCCTATTATGCACAGTGAACTAATGTTTTGATTTTATATGATAATCTTTTATAGGTGTATTTAAGTAAACGACCTCCACCAAGGGCATAGGAGGCGACACATCCTTTTCATATGGATTCGGCCAGTAGAGGTAATCCCTCTTTGTTTATGCTTCTTCTATTTGCGTTTTTGCACCCTTGGGTGTATCGGGGAAGTACACAAACATAGTTAAGACTTAGTTATAGTGACTAGAGATGACCTCGCTTGTTAGAACATGATAATTGATTATGTTAAAAACAAGGACTCCCATGTGACTTAAAAGATAAAGAGAAGTTAAAGATTGTTTAAATTAAAAGCTTGTTTTATACTTGAAATTGATTGTGATTGATTTGAATATGCATGCCTTGAAAGATTATGGACTAGAGATGAGTGTGAGATGATATGTATGAGTTATGATTGCTTTGTTTTGAGATGAATGATTGATATGCATGTGTATGACTAATTGATATGCATGTGTATGATGAGACTTGACATGAGATTTTGAGATTCGGGTCGGTCATCCTTAGACAGGGAACGCCGGATAGAAATTGATATTTATGCCCTCTGGGAGCCATGTGGTAGAACCCAGAGAGGATGAGATTCGAAAAGAGGCATACCCTGGATAGCCGCGATGTCCAGTGCTACGCAGGTTGGGTGGACGAGCATTGGAGAAAGCCCTAGATTGGCTGGATTTTAGTCTTTATGACTAACCATGTTGTCGAGCATGGTGATGATGATAGAATCTTAAGATAGACACATACATTATGATTGATTGAGATACTATGTTGTAATTGATAGAGATTTATATCATGTGAATGTTTGTTTAAGATTACATGATTCTTTGCTTATGTGATAAGAACCTTGGATATGGCATGCATGCTTGTTTATTATTTGAGAAGGTTGATTTGATTGCATTGCTATGCAGAAATAGTAGGATTAAGTGAGTTTAATGTTTTCTTAGATTAAGTTGTACGATTAAGATATGGTTAGATTCAGGACCGTCACAGGCCCCATGGCACTTGGACACACCTTGTGCTTCACTAGAGCATAGTGCCCATGGTAGAATGGCCCTATGGCCATTCTCCAACCCCTTGCACTTTACAAGAAAAACAATGTGCATGGTAGGGTGGCCCTAGGGCCATTCCATATCCTTTATGTATCATTAAGAAAGAGTGTGCATGGTAGAATGGTCCTAGGGTAATTCAATAAGCTGGCATGCATGGTAGATGTAGAGTGGCCCTAGTTGGGACATTTTTATTATCCTATTATTAATATACTTATCTCACCTTAAATTTTTCAAGTGTTTGTTTTAAACCAAATCTTGTTTGTAATGCTCCCCTTACTAGTCTAAGAGACAAGTTCTATAGAAACATTGTTGATTTGAACATTTTTTAATACACGATTCTACAGATTGAGTGGCCTTATTTTCAATTTCTTATTGGGAAAGAAGAAAAACCGTAAAAAAAACTCAAAAGGGGCCAATCTGGGAATGGGATTTTTTCCATTTTATCTAATATAGTGTTAAACTATGAATATAGGATTAGTTTGCATACGGTGATGTGTCACAAAACGAGACACCGCCATTAAGCTTCAAAAACCATGATAGTGATTTACAAACACCACGATTTTGGTTCAAAATACCATGATCATGCTTCAAAAACCATGATAATGCTTTATAAAGAACACAATCATGGTTTAAAATACCGCAATAATGCTTTAGAAAATTTGTGATCGTGGTATTCATATAATTCGATTAAACCATCATCACCACGATATTGGTATATATAATTTGGAAAATGTTTTTAGAAATTTTCATTTGGAAAACTTTTGGATCATTGGATGTGCATTGATCATCAATGGTTGAGAAATTTAAATACCATGATCGTAATACGATTGAGGTATTTTTTTACCACAATCGTGGTATGTTATACCACAATCCTAGTATTCATTGTTTTACAATCGTCAAGATCAATCATGCATCTCCAATGATCCAGAGAGCACAAGTTTTAATCGGCCAAGAAAGTTACTGATTATACCAATATCTTTTCAGAGATATACAATGATTGTGGGTGCACGGTGTCGTGCCATGGCACGTCTATGTTGTGAAACCATGCATATGAGGCCATTAAATGCAAATCCAGATGCATGGGATTAAGTGCTATGACTTGAGTCATTATATGATGCCTAAGTACATATGTTCATATTGTAAATGAGGTTCAATAAGACGAGCTGAGGCTGAGTCGGGTCTCGAGGCTTCTGTACATGAGTGTGGTGTGAATTATGGAGCTTTATGCTTATGGTAGACCTTGTAGTAGGGAACACCCTTCTCAACATGTATGGAAATGTGAGAGCATGTATGATATAAGGATTGGTTTTGAAGAATACCCTTTTGAGATATCGTGTCTTGGAATGCCATGATTTCAGTTCTTACTCGAAATGAGCAAAACAAGGAGAACTTCAATAAGATGCTGCACACATTCAAAGTCTTTGTGTATCCTCATAGGCAGAATGATCCCTTTAATAATATCTTCATGTCCATGGATGGTGAACCTAGTGGCAACTATGCTAGTGAGAGCTATTTCAAGATGGCCCTTGTGAGTAGGTGGTGGTGGTGGTTCTCCTGTTACTCAGACCTCATGGGTAAGTTGGAAACACTCAATTATGTACATGGTCTGCATGGCTATGTGCATGATGGTATGGGTGGCTCGTCGAAGGGTTATGTAAATGATGTAAATGGCTACCCATGTGCATGATGTGTAGTAGCTTCTCTATGGTATCGATGGGTCGAGTCAGTGATTACCTCTTATGGGAGTGCATGCATGATGCATGCTTTAGTAGATTTATGATATGTACATGATGTTTGATGCTGCTTTGGTCCATGCATATGCATACGAGGAGTAGATATATCACATGTATAGGAGGTATATGAAGGCGGCAGCTTGCATGGCAATAACAAAAAAGGAGATATCCGAATTTAATGCTAAAAAAAAGGGAGGCGCAAGTGTTTTGGAATTTTGGAAATACGAAATATCAGCTGCAAAAGGGAAGCGCGCTCGAATCCCTTGCGGGAAGGAGAGAAAAACCAGAAATATGGCACATATCAGCGTGTGTGTGCAGAAAAATGAGAACCAGAGCCATATGTAACCAGAGATTTTAAAAAAGAGAAGGCGGCTACTGTATGGAGCTTCTTGGGGTTAGAATTAAAAGGTGAATGAAGCGCTATCAAAGGTGACAATCTACAAAAATCACACATTATATAACGTGTTCTGATCCTGGCGCAAATGGCAGTGCATGGGAAATAGCGGAATCAAAGAGAAAATTCACCTTTTTTTTACTCAGATAAGTGAAATTTTTGTTTAATGTTACTTACGATTTGAAAAATCGTATAGAAGTTTTTTTAAAAAACAAGAAGGCTTTGAAAGTATATATGGTTTGAAGAACCATGGAATAGAAAGGCACTTGATTTTGGATTGTTAGACATGGTGATTTTTTTTTAAAAAAAGACAGATGAATATGTTGTACATGCGCCATGTGCCATCTTTTGCCTTGTGAGTTGTTGGAATCTGAAAGCAGGTTTTCAGGTGATCAAGAGACATTTTAAAATGATGGAATTGGCATTATATGGTATATGTGATGTGAATGGTCACATGTATATGGAAATCATTTGTAGAATGTGTTATGCCTACATGTGATTGGTTTGAGGCATTGGGAAAAAGGAGTCAGGAAATCTATGCTTGGAACTGGATATCAGGCTGAATTTGGGAATGTATTGAGGTGAATTGGCACATGTATATGTCATAAAAAATGGAGATGTCTTATGCTCCTTGAAGAGTTATGTGTGTGTGTTTCCTTGCTGGGGATTAGAAGCTACTCTCACAGCTAGAAGTCTCGCACTTTTCCAGCGACATGGCCCACGTCACAACAGCTTTTTGGTGAACCCGACGTGAAACTGCTGGGGTGAGAGTGTGGTGAAATACACAGGGAAGCTATGGCTGAGAATCCTGAGGGTCAGGGGGTTCATTTTGACCCCGGAGTTATGCAAATGTTTCAGATGTTTACTATGTATATGCAACAGCAGCAAGCTACTGAGAGGGGACAAATTTCCACGACCAAAGCACTGCAGTCAATTGTGAAAAAGGTGGATCAATTTGATGGTAAGGACATCACAAAGTACCTGCGCAATTACACAAAGGAAATGGAGTTAAACAGGGTGACTGAGGAGGATATGGTTCGAAGCTTTGAGCTGGTATGTGTTCCTGAAATAAGAGAGCGCATAAGAGGATTATAGACAGCACATGGTGGCAGAAATTGGGAGGAGTTCAAGCTTGCTTTAAAGGATGAATATTTCATGGAGGATTCCGAGCGGGTGACCAAACGAACTTTCTTGGAATGGGTCACAAAACCCAAAATGGGAATTTCTGCCACCACAGAGTTGCTAAGAGAGTTTGAGAAGCGCTATGCCCAGCTGTCAAGGATAGAGCGCACAACTTTAGACAGAGAAAAAACAGAGCTCTTCTTACAAGCAGCTGGGAAAGATCTCCAAGAGAAACTGGAAATCCTCCTTGAGGATAAGGATACAGAGCAGGGGCTAAAGAATGATTGGAATGATGTCGAGGATGCGGTCACCATGCTAGCAAAGCGGCAGCGAAGGAGGGATAAAATGGTGATGAGCTCGGCAACCCCTATAATTGCTGTTATCCCTAAGAATCTACCAAAACCAACTGCTGCAATCCCAAAGGTAGAAGGGCCGATGCATGAGCTTATTAAGGGCATGCGAGACTTAAAACTGAAGATGTCTAGGATTGAGGAAAAAGGGCTACCATTAGGGCAGGCTTCTATGCAAAGGCCTCAAAGCCAAGAAGGGTTTACATTCAGATGTATATGGTGTGATGACCCAGAACATGCAAAGAAAGACTGTGCTAGCTATAAAGAAGCCCTCAGAAATCAACTTGTGTTTTTCAAAGATGGGAAAATCCACCTTACAGAGACTGGTCTTCCATTAAGCACAAACTTTGGGAAAGGAGGGATGAAAAAGCTGGTTGAGGATATGGCTTCTAGCCATGCCATCTCTATGGTTGAGGCAGCAACCTATGGGTTAAAGGTTGGTCAATCAAAGCAGGAATCTGAGAATGATGAAGATTATGAGAATGAAGATTTTTGTCCATCAACAATGGAACTAATTGCGTCAAAGAAGGTGTCTAAGCAGGCTTTGCATGAGGCAGGTGACTGTATACGTCTTGAGACTGGCTGGGAAGAGCCTGTGGATTCTTTATCTGTTCATGCCTACATTGCAAAATGCTAGAATAATGAGGCACAGGTAGAGGAAAAGCGTAAGAGGGAAAATGAGGAAGGAGGGCCATCAAAAAGGGCCACTCGTGGTAGTGAAAAGAAGGATCCTGGGCCATCACATATGCCTCCACCGCATAGCAGACCTCCACAAGAAGTATCAATGGAAGAAGTGCCAGCAAAAATGAAGCATGAGAAGGAAAAGGGTAAAGGGAAAAGTCCACTCTACAAGCTTCAATCTGATATTGAAGCCGCAAAACACATCTCAAAAAGGTGCTTGAAGAGAGGATTCTAAACAGCAGGGTGGAATTTACACTAGTAGGGGAAGTCTTGGGGATTGCAAAGAAAGAATTCCATGATGAGATAATTGATATTATACGAAGGAAAAGGCAGTCCATAATTGAATCTATTCCATCACAAGGGGAGGCAAGCACTTCCAAGACTCATGGAGTACAGGTACAGCAAAAGGAAGAGAGAGAAAATGTGGTGGAATGTAATCACTCTGCTGAAGGGGCACGAAAAGTGTGCTTTGTGGATGAGGATGATGAAAAAGAAGTTCTTACAAAGAGTCATTACTCCAGGAGCCATTGGGCAAGAGCAACCACTGAAACCCTTGTCAAGATAGGTGACTTGGAAGAGCCGTATGTCGCCCTAATTGATCATGGGTCTGAAATAAATCTTATGGCTAAAAATCTCTACAAAAAATGTAAGTGGCCAATGGATGTAGATCATGGGTGGATGATTAAAGCAGCTAATAACTCATCTGGAGAGCTCTATGCAACCTGTCCAAATGTAAGGGTAACTATAGGGGATGTGAAAGATGATCAGAACTTCTTTGTTCAGGAGATGTCATCGTATCCCCTCATCCTTGGGCAACCCTACATTACAGCTGTGAGGATGGAAACAAAAGTTTTGGATGATGGCTCGGCATATGCAAGAATAAGAAGTAAAGATGGTAAGAAAGCTGTTCAGTTCTTGACAGTTTGCATTAACCATGAAAGGAACCGTGAGTCTCTTCGAGCACAGTCACTCCCAAAGATAAATAGAGAATTCATGAACTACAGGGAGATGAGAGATTTTGGCCAGGTGCCATTGTAAAGCGGGATTCCAATGGTACAAGGGAAAATGAGTTCTCGCAGGACTCAATCAATGTAAATAACTTTTCAGCAAATTTTCAGGGATTTTCTAGCTATGGGTCACTGGTCTTTGTAAAAAGCAAGGACTTGAAGCGGGGTATGCGTCGACATGTACAAAATGAACAAAAAAGTCTTGAGCAGTGTGGTCTTTTTGAGAAGAATGAGTTTATTTCAGGGGTGCTTGATGAGGTGTCATTTGTGGATACTATGGATGTGCTTTTTGCTATGGGAAGAGCATGCTTACAGGGTGGAAATGAGATGATAGAGGTGTCATCTGTGGGGATGTATGATATAATCCGGGAATTTGAGGGGATGGAATGTAAAAACATGAATTGTGAGATGGATGCTCATGTTGATACAAAGTATAAAACGGTTGCAAAAAGAAGGTGAAACCAGTTGCCTTGCCCTTACCACACCAGGAAGCAAGGAGAAATCAGATGAAGCCTCTATGCAACTGAATCTCAGAGATCCGAAGAAAATTGGGCATAAGTTTACACAAGAAACCCTAAAAGAGCTGAAGATTGGTGGAAAGGATTTTCTGTTGCCAGTTGAAAGGGAATGCTTTGAGGAGATGCTTGTAAAACATGGGAAGGCCTTTGCTTTTCAGCCGCATGAGATAGGCCGTGTTGATCCAAGCATAATAGCACCAATGGTGATCTTCACTGTTCCACATGTGCCCTGGAACCTGTGGCCGATTCCAGTACCAAAGGCTCTCTTGCCAAAGCTGATGGAATTACTAAAAGAAAAGATCAGGGTGGGAATTTTGGAGCCATCATGCGCTCCATATTCCAACAGATGGTTTACCGTGCCAAAGAAAATGGAACATTACGCTTCATTCAAGACATGAAACCTATAAACAAAGTCACAATCAGGAATGTGGGAGCAGGTCCGATTGTGGACGAGTTTGCAGAAGCATTTGCAGGGAAAGCTATATACTCTGTATTCAGGATATGATCAGTTCCGGCTAGATATACAAAGCAGGGACTTGACCACAATGAAAACTCCTTTGGGATTGGTAAGAATGTGTACCTTACCACAGGGAGCCACCAACTCAGTGGCGCATATGATGAATGGAATGAATAAAGTCTTGCGAGACTTCATACCACAAATAACTATGCCTTTTCTGGATGATGTGCCAATAAAGGGCTGTGATGAGAAAAATAAAGGTGAGGATTTGGATTCGAAGGGGTGCCGCAAGTTTGTGGCGAATCATATAAAGGATTGTGATATGATTCTATCCAGGCTTGAAGAGGTGAATCTTACTTTATCTGGACTGAAATTAGTGTTTGGGGTTGGTGAAGTGCTAATAGTGGGGCATCTTTGTAGTACTAGTGGACGCCGACCTTGTCCAGCCAAGATAGATGCAATACAAAGAATGAAAGAGATATGCATTAATGTTACAGAGCTGAGGAGATTTCTTGGTGCATGTGTCTTTTATGTTATTTGGATCCCACATTATGCACATGTAGCAGATCCTCTTTTTCAACTTTTGAGGAAAAATCAAAAATTTTTGTGGAGTGCACTACATATTAAAGCTATGCGGAAGCTGAAATGTTTCCTCCAATCATCACCTACTCTAAGGAAGGCAGATTATGAGTGTGGCAGGCCTGTGATTGTTACAGTTGATACTAGTCCTACTGGGATAGGATGGGCAGTAGGGCAAGATGATGAGGATGATCACAGGTATGTAATCAGATTTGGAGCAAAGGTATTAAGCATTCGTCAACGAAAATATCCGCAGATCAAGAGAGAGTTATGGGGAATAGTCACTGCTCTAAAATGTGAAAAAGAATATCTTATTGGAGCATTTGTACTTGTGGAAACTGATTGCTTGCCACTCCGTGGGATGATTGCAAGCTGCACCACTCCAGATATTGCTATGCTTAGGTGGATTGCCTATATCAAGTCACTAAATCCTGAGTTTGAGCATATTGCAAGAAAAGATAACCCAGTTGTAGATATGCTATCAAGATCCAGGTATGAAGATGAATAAGGGATGATTACTGACATTGATGATGTAGGTACAAAGTTCTACACTACTGCATATGCAAAAGGGGACCATACTTGCCTATCAAATGCACTTGAGTCTTTTACTGAGGAAATGTATGAAGGAGATTGGTTGCTTATTGGTCAATACTTGAGTACTCTGACAAGATAGGAAAATTGGTCTGACTAAGAATTTAAGAGGATCCGCAGAAAGGCATATGGGTATTTTCTAAAAGATGGCTACCTGTGGAAGCATCCTAAGCAGAGGAATGCTATGCCACAAAGAGTCATATGTGATAAAGAGACTCAAGGGAAGCTCATGAAAGAATTCCATGAGAGTCTCTGGGCTGGACATCGAAGTGTGTGGGCCACCTTTACTAAAACAAAGGAAAGATATTGGTGGAAAGGAATGTACAAGGATATTTCCCAATATGTGGAAACATGCATGGTATGTCAAATGTACTCAAATGTGCGACATCGTGATGGCTTGCAACCAACCTACCTACCTGCCATGCATTGCAAATGGGTAGTGGATCTAGTTACCATGCCTTTGGGAATTTGGTAGATGCGGTGCATAGCACTTGCAAGAGAAGATTTGACAAATCAGGTGGAAGGGCGTGCTCTTAGAACAAAGAGTACGGAAATAGTATGCAAATTTCTCTTGGAAGATGTGATTTGCCGGTATGGTTGTGTTGGAAAAATAACAGCTGACAGAGGTGAGCTAGATGTTGAAAAAGCAAGGGAATTCTTCTCTAGAATTGACATCAAATTGTCCCTAACATGTGCTTACAACCCTGAGGGCAATGGTAAAAGTGAGCGAGGACATCCTCCAATCATTAAAGCTTTGGCTAAGGCATGCAGAGAAAGAATGCGAGAGTGGCCAAGGCTACTACCATATGCTTTGTGGGCTGACCGTACAACTCATAGCTCAGTGTCAGGATACATGCCTGCAAAATTAATGTATGGTCAAAAACCAGTAATGCCAGTTGAAGAAGTAGTTCCAACTTGGAATGTATTACCCTGGGTGGAAGGATTGAACAGGGAAGACCTCCTTGCATTGCGAATAAGGCAGCTGGAGAGGAGGCCTGAAGATGTAGAGCTTGCTAAAGTTCGTTTGAAAGATGCAAGGTTGAAAAATAAAGAAAGATTTGATAGAAGACACAGACTCCGGCCAAAACCTATTGAAGAAGGTGATTGGGTCCTAATGTATGATAGTAGCCTTGACAACCAGTTCACTGTTCAAAGAAAGTTTGCAAAAAGATGGTTTGGCCCTTACATTGTCAAGCATGTGCATGGAAATGCCACGTATACCCTGTGTGAGCTTGATGGAACAGAGATAAAGAATCTTGTAGCAGGCAAAAGGATCAAGATGTTTAAAAGAAGGCTTGACAGTGATCCTTTTGATTCACAGGAGACTCAGGATGAGAGGCTTGACAGTGATAGTATGGATATGGTTGAAGAGGAAGAAGATGATCTTCCTGGTAATGTAGAAGATGAAGATGACATCCAGATATATGTGGATCATGATGATGATTTGGCACATACCAAAGGATGTGCAGGTTTAGAGGGGGTGGATGTCGTGCCATGGCATGTCTATGGTGTGAAACCATGCATATGAGGCCATTAAATGCAAATCCAGATGCATGGGATTAAGTGCTATGACTTGAGCCATTATATGATGCCTAAGTACATATGTTCATATTGTAAATGAGGTTCAATAAGACGAGCTGAGGCTGAGTCGGGTCTCGAAGCTTCTGTACATGAGTGTGGTGTGAATTATGGAGCTTTATGCTTATGGTAGACCTTGTAGTAGGGAACACCCTTCTAAACATGTATGGAAATGTGAGAGCATGTATGATATAAGGATTGGTTTTGAAGAATACCCTTTTGAGATATCGTGTCTTGGAATGCCATGATTTCAGTTCTTACTCGGAATGAGCAAAACAAGGAGAACTTCAATAAGATGCTGCACACATTCAAAGTCTTTGTGTATCCTCATAGGCAGAATGATCCCTTTAATAATATCTTCATGCCCATGGATGGTGAACCTAGTGGCAACTATGCTAGTGAGAGCTATTTCAAGATGGCCCTTATGAGTAGGTGGTGGTGGTGGTTCTGCTGTTACTCAGACCTCATGGGTAAGTTGGAAACACTCAATTATGTACATGGTCTGCGTGGCTATGTGCATGATGGTATGGGTGGCTCGTCGAAGGGTTATGTAAATGATGTAAATGGCTACCCATGTGCATGATGTGTAGTAGCTTCTCTATGGTATCGATGGGTCGAGTCAGTGATTACCTCTTATGGGAGTGCATGCATGATGCATGCTTTAGTAGATTTATGATATGTACATGATGTTTGATGCTGCTTTGGTCCATGCATATGCATACGAGGAGTAGATATATCACATGTATAGGAGGTATATGAAGGTGGCAGCTTGCGTGGCAATAACAAAAAAGGAGATATCCGAATTTAATGATAAAAAAAAGGGAGGCGCAAGTGTTTTGGAATTTTGGAAATACGAAATATCAGCTGCAAAAGGGAAGCGCGCTCGAATCCCTTGCAGGAAGGAGAGAAAAACCAGAAATCTGGCGCATATCAACGTGTGTGTGCAGAAAAATGAGAACCAGAGCCATATGTAACCAGAGATTTTAAAAAAGAGAAGGCGGCTACTGTATGGAGCTTCTTGGGGTTAGAATTAAAAGGTGAATGAAGCGCTATCAAAGGTGAAAATCTACAAAAATCACACATTATATAACGTGTTTTGATCCTGGCGCAAACGGCAGTGCATGGGAAATAGCAGAATCAAAGAGAAAATTCACTTTTTTTTACTCAGATAAGTGAAATTTTTGTTTAATATTACTTACGATTTGAAAAATCGTATAGAAGTTTTTTTAAAAAACAAGAAGGCTTTGAAAGTATATATGGTTTGAAGAACCATGGAATAGAAAGGCACTTGATTTTGGATTGTTAGACATGGTGATTTTTTTTTTTAAAGACAGATGAATATGTTGTACATGCGCCATGTGCCATCTTTTGCCTTGTGAGTTGTTGGAATCTGAAAGTAGGTTTTTAGGTGATCAAGAGACATTTTAAAATGATGGAATTGGCATTATATGGTATATGTGATGTGAATGGTCACATGTATATGGAAATCATTTATAGAATGTGTTATGCCTACATGTGATTGGTTTGAGGCATTTGGAAAAAGGAGTCAGGAAATCTATGCTTGGAACTGGATATGCTCTTGATACACAATTTATGTGCAATCATCAGGCTGAATTTGGGGATGTATTGAGGTGAATTGGCACATGTATATGTCATCAAAAATGGAGATGTCTTATGCTCCTTGAAGAGTTATGTGTGTGTGTTTCCTTGCTGGGGATTAGAAGCTACTCTCACAGCTAGAAGTCTCGCACTTTCCCAGCGACACGGCCCACGTCACGACAACGGGACCAATTAAACACATTTAGAAAGATGTGGAAAATTGTTTAAATATATTTGATTAAATATGTTGGAAAGACATGGAAAATATGTTTGATTAAATATGTTTGGAAAGACATGGAAAATTGATCACAAATTAGAAAGACGTGGAAAATTGATCATGAATGACTAAAGATAAAATTTCAATTAAGCTATGTATATCATGAATGCTTAATTGTAGATAAAGTTTCAATTAAGCTATGTATATCATGAGTGGCCATAATTTTGCCTACAAAGGCATGATAACATAGCTCTAAAGCACAATTGTGGTGCTTCGATGTGATCTTTAGTGTGACGTCAATTGCCCTACTATATTAATAATGTCCATACCACTACATACAACTTTCTAGTGTCCTTTTATTTTCAGACATATATACTAACGTGCATTATGTTGCACATAATCCCATCAAAAACTTTCTACTGCATACAAATTTCTAGTGTCCATATACCACTAATGTCCATACCACTGCATAAAACTTTCTAGTGTCAATACCACTGCATACAACTTTCTAGTGTCCTATTATTTTCAGACAAATATACTGACGTGCATTATGTTGCACATAATCGCGTCAAACAATTCTAGTATGTATGGTCACAACCCCTTCTAGTGCCAACCATACTACCTAAAAGTTGTATATAAGTGAGAAACTTAGCAAGGTATATCAAATAGTGTGTGTGTGTGTGTGTGTGTGTGTGTGTGTGAAGAGAGAGAGAGAGAGAGAGAGAGAGAGAGAGAGAGAGAGAGAGAGAGTAAAGGTTCCAAAAATAAAGATAAACACTTTAAGAGATCTAACACTTTCAAGTTTGTCTACTTGCAAAAAGTAGTTTGTGTACAATTTTAAGTCTGTGTACTTCTTTCAAGTGATTTATAAATTCAGTTGTTGGCATAATTTAGCTATCCATTTAATCTTCTTAATTTATATGACACCACAACAATCAATTAACAAATGTGTGCATAGATTTTATAGTTTCTCTTTATAGTAAAACACCAAAATATGTACATAGATTTTAATATGAGGACAACAATCTTCTTAATAAATATGTCACCACCACAATCAATTAACAAATATGTATATAGTTTTTGTAGTTTCTCTTTTATAGAGTAAAACACCAAAATATGTACATAGTTGTTATAGTTTCTCTTTTTTAGTCAAACACCAAAATTCAACAAAATTTAACTTTTTTGTGAGTTTAGTTACATGCATTAATTTATTTCCCCTTAATGTTTTTTAAAATGAAAAAAAAGGGTTGTGATCCCCCATAAATTTTGATGGTTACATAAAAATTACTTTTATATGTTTACTTAATAAACTACCTAGAAGAGTTATATCAGAATCCATGATTCATCCCAAAGTTTTGGCTAAATCGGCTTACATTTGTATCACTTTATATGTTTATTTAATAATTATCTTCAAGATTTATTTAAGTACCCATGATTCATCCCAAAACTTTTCCTATCTCCAATGAGACATGCAAAAAAACGTAGTATTCATACATTTTCTTGTAGTAAGAATTTCGTATAGTTTTCTCATCTATTCTCTTATAGTGAAAATTTCTCTTACTTTTCATATGTTCTCTTAAAGTGAATTTTGAAGAGTTCCTCATGTATATTATACCTTTAATAGCTTTATAATCACAAAATACAAAACCTTAAAAGTTTCTCATATACATCTTTATAATTTTTGAAGAGTTTCTCATATACATTATACCTTAAACGTCTTTATAATTATAGTTCTCACATATTCTCTTAAAGTTATTTTTTCAAGATTTTCTAATATATATTATACCGTAAACGTCTTTATAATTACATTTTGAAAAATAAAAAACTAGATAAGATTACTCTTGTGCACTATTTTCGAGTATAGAGAAAGTGTATCTAAAACATCTAGATGCTTCCTCATGGTACTCTATTATACTGTGGTAAAACTATTTTAAAAAAATGATGACGGAGAGTTCAAATAATATTCTCTTCCCTTTGTAGAGCTCATTTATAACTAGACCTAGCTTAGAAGGTACGATAGATATAATTTTACAAAGAGCTATATGTGCCTATATATCAAGATATTGTTGTGTAAAGTGTAGTTTTGACATATTCAGCCATCTCAATGATTGATGATAATCCATCTGTTTTGCCATATTGAGCCATCTCAGTGATTGATGATAATCCATCTATTTCGCCATATTGAGCCATCTCAGTGATTGATGATAATCCATCTGTTTTGGCATAAAAAAAGTTCAATATCTTAGCCATATTCAGGTGGACTTGTTTGCATTGTCTTGGAAGATTTGTATCTCTTAAGTACTCTTTGACTAATAATAACATGGCATGTTTTTTTGAGGACTTCAAATAATTTATTGCATCCTCCTCTATGGCCTTGGGATTTTCTTTTAAATAAACGGTCACACCTGACCACTTTCCTTGACTATTTTCTCTCTGCATAAAGACAAGAATGGTTTATGAATCAACATTTGTCACATGCAGTGTATCTCTCAAGTATATATTTCTAAAAAAATGCAAATCCCATGTAGCATTTCTATGATAAAGCATATAAACTCTTATGATTTTTTTAGATGTTTCAATGGTTATTTATGTGAACTTTATAATTTTATAATTTCTATTATTAAGATTACTTACCTTCCAACCTTGAATGTCATTATTAAGCCGTCCCACTTTGTTTAGTAAATCCATAATGACAAAATAATCCTCATGCATGACATCCTCTTCTGATAGCATTTCACCCATGAATAATATAGTGGGCTCCACTACTAGCTCTATTCCTATTGATGTTGTTGCATTTTCCATGTATTCTTGAAGTGATGGTGGAGAGCGATTAGAAAACTTCCATTTTGCTTCAACCAGTAAAGAGGTGAGCCATCTTACCCACTATAACATTGCATACAATGATAACATAAGTATATGTAAAGGAAATTTTTTAAAGAAAGTTAAAGAATTAAAATTTGACTTACAGAGTGCCTTAAGTGAGAGGTAATATCGCGTCCTTGAGCTACAAAAGCCTCTTGACTAACATTGTTCACTGTGTTGTATAGACCCATGAATAATATCTTCATTTCTTGGGAGAAGTTTTTGGCTAGTTTAGGATCCCAACTGTAAGCAAAACAAAGTTTTATGATTCCATCTATAGAAAAGAGTTGTTCATCAAGGATATATATTTCATGTACTAGCTGTATATTGTTTTAAGACAAAAATATACCTTTTTACTGCATCTAAAAAGATGGTAAGCTCTATTAAAGAGCCTTTCACATCAAAGAAGTCATCAATAACTATTGTAAGAACACAACACATTGTCCACACAACTCTAGCAAGTGAATAATTTGGTTCAAAAAGTGTGGATGCTACAGAGAAAAAACACTCTACGGTCTTTTGTCGTGAGAACTTAAGCTGATCAAATTGGCATTCCTTGTTCCACCTACAAAATCACATAAAAAAGTGTGCTAGAGTCATATTCCTTTTCGAGTATACACTCATTATGCATGCAAGGCTGATGAGAATAATGTATAAAAGGATAGGATTTTATTTACAAAAAGTAGTCACCTCAAGACTTTTGTAAGCTCCTTTTGATGAAACGATTGGCACAAGTTATAGTCTGCTTTAGCTAGATTTAAGAAGGTTTCATTATTAACATAAAACATCCTGTGCATGTCACATAACTTTCAAGAATCAGTTGAATGCATTGTAATTTTAAGTGTTCTATTTAATAAATCCAACAAATCAACAATGATCTTACTTGTATAGTGATTTTCCAATCCATATGTCATCCACTCCATACTGATCAATATAGTGTCGTGCTTCAATGCGCGGAAGACTTTGATACCATGGATGATTTAAGGCATATTCTACCTACCATCACATCCACATATAGAATTTTGGGGTTTCTCAATTGGAATAAAAAACAATAACCTTTCTTGTGTTTTAAGGCAGAATATGCCCATGAGTTATTATAATTTTTACTCAAGAGATTCTCATCCATTACACAGTACCTCAACGAGGTGGATACTCAATTCTTTAAAAGATATTTTGAAATTTTCTTGTAACTAGAACCTTGCCGCATCCTGAGGGGTAGAATTAGATATTTGCAACATCATATGTGACTCTGTGCACTTAAGGATTGCCATGTAAGACAAACATATCCAATAGATATCTAAGATGTGGAAGGAAACAAAACATGCATATAATTTACGAAATTCTTCAAGATGTTAAAGTGTCTCTAAAAATGTGGACTCTTATTTATTTTATACACTAAAGGATCTTAAGAGGTGGATAGACTGGATGAAATTTGAGATGTAAATGAATATATGTGTCTATAATCTTACATTGGTGAGAGTTTTAAAGAAACAATGAGGGGTGAAGGATAAGAATGCAATAGGGATGATGAGGTTACATATGAAAAAGTGATAACATGAGTTGATGGTAAGGACTTTTGAAAAGTGCTATCATCCCATGTGGGTTAAAGGATTTAGAATAAGGAAGTGATAAGGTTAACTGATAGGAGTGGTTGATGGTATAGGACATGTGGAAGTGTCAGTAGCCAACCTAGGTTTAAGGGTTTAGTACCCTTTAACCCACACCTAGGTTTACCCTTGAAAAGAAGGTTAAAATAATAATATAGTCTTCAAAATAAAGGCAATATGTCTGTTGGAGGGCTTACCCATGTTGGCTGAAGGTTTTACCTATGAAAGTAAGGGTTAAAAGGAACATAGTCTTCAAAATAACGGCATGATTAAGGAGGAATCACTAGGAGCCTATAAAAAAAAACTTTGCATCGATCCTACTTCATGTAGCCCAACAACTATGAATAAAATTTTTGGGTGACACTTCAAGAATATAATGCATGTGGTTTAGGACTTCAATGATGCCTTTTAAACACCCATTTTGCTTGATAAACACCATTTAAATAGATAAAGAGTTGTTTAAGAGCTCTTGTGTACCTCGCCTTTGAGGCCCTTAGAAATGATCCATTTATCTTGGATCTCATTCTTCTTTTGTTTATTGAGAAGGAAGGATTTGGTGAAGGTATTGATTTCATGTAGAATAGATTCTCCAGGTAGCATAGTGTGGGAGGCTCGATAGAGGTTGTACATCCCAGTTAGAGCTTGGCTTGTTTGCCCCTCGAAGCAAAAGAACTCATCACCTTTCTTGAAATGGCAGAAGACCTCTACATGAGACATGCAGAAATTACATAAAAGATGTTATGTTCTCACATGTTTTGCTATATTATGTGTGTGGGTTGTGTTGTTGTTGGGGGGGGGGAGTGCTGGTCTCTTTGCTTGTTTGAATATTTTTTTAAAAAAGTTTTCATTGTTTGAATATAAATAAAAATAATGGAAATTCAAAGTGCAAGACAAAAGGGGGGGGGGAAGGACTTGAAGCATTCTAGTAGTTGTTGAGCTGGATACAATGATTTGGCTTCATAAATTCGTCAACAAGACAATAAAAATTATATGTTGTGTTGAATAATTCTTAGAAATAAATCTATCCTAGTATTGGTGATCTAGTCATGATTAACTCTATAATTGTGATAAATGATAATTTGCTTCGATAATATTATTAAGTCTGTCTGATGATGATAATAATACTTTAATAGTACCTGGAGAGACATCATAGCCATGCAAGCGGAGCAAGCGAAATCCCATTGCGGTGTCATCTACATCATAGACATTTGAGTCGCTAGCCCATGCCATCCCATTGTCTGTCCAATACCTATTATTTCATGATGAAAACTAGAAAAATAATTACGAAACACCATTTTTTCATGTTTAAATCTTTTTTAGAACTAGTTTTGAGTGGGACTTAAGTTGGAATCTCTTTGCTAGAGCATATCTTACTCACTTATACACATAGTCCAAGCACTTCTTAATCTCGCTCTTGAAGTATCTTGATATCCCAAGCCTCTCCAACCGGTCTACCATCCACATGTGCTCAAACAAGTCCACCGGATACACATTTGGTACTACATATATATTATTGTTATAATTATCAACCGGCAGTGAAATTTTATTACTAACTAATAATATAATCATGCAATCCACATCTTGAATATAGTATATAATAATATTCTTGGCTTATATTTTGGACAATCTATGCTGCTTCATTTAAATTGTACTGGTCTCTGTTAGCTCCTTGCTTTATCTCATATATTGGTATATTTTCTCAAAATTACACATTACAGAAAACATAAAATCAATAGAAATTATTTGATTTCAGACGTCAATAATAATCTAGTAAGAAATACATTTATAGCAAGCTGAATAGATCTCATTTGCTATATTAGTTATAAGATCATGGAAAAGGTCAATCTTGTGAAATCAGCTAGGAAACTAAGTTACACTGTGAACAAAATCAATGTAATTAATGCCTACCACTAGCATAGGTTACGTGTGAACGTGCAAGCATACTATATGTGTAGGTACATGCGAGTGCATACATGCATGTACTATTTGTGTAAGTAACTATATGTGTGTATGTGTATGTATATATGTACAGCTGCTGTAATGTTTGTGTATACATTTAATATATATGTCTGTATCTATATTATATACACTTATTTACATACATATACATACACACACACACATAAATACATATATATATATATATATATATTATATGCATAAATCAATATAGGTATGTGTACCTATATATTATATGTATGTGTCTAATATATATGTACATATGTATTATATACATAAATGAATATAGGTTAGAATGTGCACATGCATGCATGTCTGTATCTATATTATATACACATATATACATACATATACATACACACACACACACATAAATACATACATACATATATATATATATATATATTATATGCATAAATCAATATAGGTATGTGTACCTATATATTATACGTATGTGTCTAATATATATGTACATATGTATTATATACATAAATGAATATAGGTTAGAATGTGCACATGCATGCATGTATGTGCGTGCGTGCGTGTGTGTGTGTGTGTGGGCGGGGGGGGTACTACACATATCAAACATGCATGTGTGCATGCACACACACACACACACACACAATATATATATATATATACACCTATGTATGTATATGTATATACATTATATATATGTATTTTTTTTACCTGCATTATCAAATTTTTCCAATACCAAATTCAAATAATCGAGGCATTTCTTGTCACCCGTGTACTTGAGAGCACACGCAGTAGAGGATGGTGACAATAGAAAAGATCCATTTTTTGTTTGGAACTTCAAAAGCCTTTTCCAATCCACCAAGTTTTGAAGTCCCTCTAAAGAGTATAGAAGGGTGGTTGGGCGACTATGGAGTAGCCCCATTGGAATACTGCATTGAACAACAAAACATAGAATGATGTCAAGTAGAATATAGTAGTATCAAAGCACAAAATTTGATGTCATGAGTAAAGGAAAATATAGTAGTAATAAAATACAAAGGTTAATTTGTGTACTACTATAGTACTAATTGTACTACTGGGTACCAAAAGTGACCCTCAATGATGGTGCTAAACTTCACATTTAGTACAATTGGAAAATGTAGGATCTAGTCTTGTTTATTTGAAGCCACCTTACCTTTATAGAATAATTGTAAATAGGAACATTTATTTCTTTATAGACTAGTCGTAATATTGGAATCTAGTGTTTCTTTTGAATAGTAAAAATGTTTTCTCTTTGACACCAATTTTATATCTCAATAGGAGATAAGAATTGGATAGGGAGAAATATTCCTACTCGAGGACCTTTTCTCCCCTATTAGTTTAGATACAAAAAGGAACTCCATATATGTAAGGGTTTATACAAAAAGTATAGATACCGTAGGAAAAAAAAAATTCATTTGTTAGTTGTGAAGTGTATGATGAGAGAGAGAGAGAGAGAGTTGTGAAGTGTATCAAGAGAGAGAGAGAGTTGTGAAGTGTATCATGAGAGAGAGAGAGAGGGGGGGAGGAAGAGAGAGAGAGTCGTGACAGATAGAGAGAGAGGGAACATTAGATGGCATTTTCAATAGTTTTGTGAGTTCCTAAAGAGAGGAAAATAATGTTTAGTATTGTTTTATATTTTAAGAAAATAGAGAGAGAAAAGGTAATTTATTAGGGATTATGTATATTTTAAGAGAAAAAAAAAAGAACTCCTCATCTACACACCTATCGTGACGACACAGAGAGAGAGAGAGAGAGAGAGAGAGAGAGAGAGAGAGAGAGAGTTGTGAAGTGTATCATGAGAGAGAGAGAGAGAGAGAGAGAGAGAGAGAGAGAGAGAGTTGTGAAGTGTATCGAGAGAGAGAGAGAGAGTTGTGAAGTGTATCATGAGAGAGAGAGAGAGAGGGGGGAGGAAGAGAGAGAGAGAGAGAGAGATAACCATTTTTACGAGTCACGACATCATGAAATTAAACTTTTGATCCATGAAATACTCATGTCGCATTACCAACCAAGAATTGCATGGATCACACACAATAAAAACAATACAAGCCGCATGAAGCAAATTTACGACATTTTTCCGACCGCGTTAACGATCAAATGCCGCAATATGCAAAAAACAATATATACACTAGCGGACGACACCAACTTGCCGCATTAATGACAAAATGCCGCCCGAATCTATGGGAATATGAATAGGATACGGACATACACTAGCCGCGTTACCGACCATATGCTCGCATTTGACAAAGGGAAGGGAAGGAAAGGTGACATCGCCATAACGATACTATGCTTGCCGCGTTACCGACTAGTACCACTACGGCGTGCCATGCTTACCATAGGACACAAACCAGCCGCGTTACCGACTATGTGCCCCATGATAAGCACCATTCCGAAGAATGGCCTTACACACACACACCCCTCGTGTGGCGGACCACCCACATCCTACCGCGCATTGCGACCAAGGGCGATGAACTGTCAGCAATGAACTCCCAAAGGGCCCCCCGAGCCCATATATATACAAAAATGTAGCCCGCCGGGCTAAATGACGACCCCGGCGGGCCCGCCGGGGTTTTAAAATTCCCGGCAGGACCGTCGGGTATTGCAAAAATCTCGGCGGGATTTTAGCTGGTTACCAAGGAACCTCCCACCGGCTTTTTTGGGAACATGTTAACATGTTAACACATGTTATTTACAGAAAAAACATTGTGATCACGTGAATATAAAATCATTGATGGGAGGTATATCACCATAAGCCTGTCCTTTATAGTTTCTAACCTACTTTTTCATGCATTTAAAACTTAGAGATTGGTATCTTTACGAAACTTGTAGTGTTCCATTGGGGTTCAAACATCCCTTTCCCTACAAAAAGTAAAGTTTTCCATAACTTCCTTTTTTTAAAAGATTTAAATCTCTATACTCACCATTCCTTTTATCACAAGACAACTCTGAGATCCCTTTCCTCTTGGTGCCTTTAACACAAGATTAATCTTTGTGTCTTTTATTACAAGAGTACGTTAAGATCTCTTTAGTCTTTGTGCCTTTTATCATAAGAACAATCAAAAGGTTTATTATGTTGATACTATCATAGTATGAAAGTAAACCTTGTAATTTTAATTCTCACCTTAACAAAACAAATTTGCTAATGTTGGAAATTGACTTTATTTTGTGTACTTTTTTTGACATCTTTTTTCTCCCTACCATCATGAAGCAATTATGTAGACTTCAAGCCAATTCTCATGCCGCAATGTGGTTAGTTTGAGGACACACTAAAAGTACAAGATTCAAGTTTGTTAGAGGACTTCTAATAAAATTACAAGATTGAAGTTTCTTAAAGGACTTATAATAATAGTATTTATTCACTTAAACAAAATTATAAAGCACCCTTTAACTTTTCAATCAATGGTAACCACCTTAAAGCTATTCTAATGCTATTGTTTAATGTTCAATATGATCATGTATGTGTTCACTACCTTAGAGTTATCCTTTTGATAATGTTTAATGTTGATTTTACTTAACAAAGTTATAAAGCACTCCATTTACACTCATTTTAAAGATTTGAAACTATTATAAGGAGTAAGAGTGTATGATCTAAAGAAAATATACCTTTTGATCTTCTTTTCGTACTCTACCCTAGTTTTTATCACCAAGGGTGAATCGTAAGGAAGATCTAGGCCTAGTTCTCTTGCAGCATCCAATATTGCAGGAAAGACCACCTCAAATCCAATGGGCATATGATCCTCCACATTTGCTTCTGTTTTTGTTAAATGTTTGTGTACGAACTCCACACCTTAGGAACACAAGCAACAAGGACCTTCAATGCAGAATATCTTAACATGAAGTAGCATTAGAAGAGGCCATATGATAACATCAAATCATGGCAAGGAAATCAAAAGAAATACTATAATTTTGGGTAACATAGGTAAAGGGGTGAGAAACTTGACAATTATAAAGCATGTAGCATGTGAGTTTCGACATATATGGCATTTGATTATATAGTAATCCCACAACTAATAAGTCTTGTGATGCAAAAAACGTACCTCTTTGGATGTTATCGTGGCCCAGGTTCCATGTTTTCAAAGCCACTAAGCAAGCAAGTGTGCTAGAAACTCTATCATAGGTAAGGAAGAGTTCTTTGTATCCCCAAGAACCATCTGGAAGTTGGTTTTTGATAATCCAATCAAGTGTCTTTGGGAATTGAGGACACCTTGAATCATTTAAGGAAGGCACCAAGGCCACCCAAGCAGTGTCATATGCAGAAACGGATATCTCCCCAAGGCTCATTGAGCAAAACATCCCTTTGATTGTGTCAATCCATTCTTGCATCTGCCCTCCACTATGTTGTGCCACCTGTGTTTTGTCAAAAAGGGAATTTAAAAATCCAAATTCCTCATCACATGAAGATATAGTAGGCATGTTATAGAAACTGGTTAGCTCAATATAAAAGAAGCACCAAGATTATAGTCCACTTATACACATACTAGCAAAATTGGAAAAGTAAACACCCTAACAATGGAATCGACCAAAGAACCAAAAAAAAACATTTAAGGGTTTGACCTAAAGGGAAGAAAGAAGCACCAAAAAAATGGAATGTCTTTTAACATGGAAAAAAATAAGCCTGCCAACTCCTTTACTTTAAAGATCGATTTGAAAGAGATCGACAACATCATAGATGATAGTAGAAGGTTGCATAATAAAAGGTTTTCATCTAGCACTAAAAGGCTACTAATTGTTACAATAACAAGTAATTAATGATCACGTTAGGAGCATCTACAATTGATCACAATATTAGAAAACCCAGTGATCACATAATAAGTACCTTTGTAAGATCATCTTCAACATGAGGAGCTGGAACATTGGCTTCATCTTCCTTGTAATACAATGAGGTGGTAGTGGGGTTGTCACTGCTAGTAGCTGCTACAGCACACAAAAAAGTAGATAAATGTCGAGCCATTGATGAAGAAGGATAGGTAAAACAGTTTGTAATATAAGTTTGATTGGTGGATACGTAATTTAACTGGGCTGAACTGCTATATAGCTCGCTTATTTAATATGTATTATAAATTGATGGAAGATAGTGAATAAAAAGCAGTTTGTGGAAATATGCAAATGTTTACAAGACATTTCGTGTCAGAATGGAGTAACTATTGAAAGCATAAATGTATTTGAGAGAGAGAGAGAGAGAGAGAGAGAGAGACCGCAGGCAGCTGCGTGTAGCAGGATGGGGTGATCAGCCGATTTCCGTGTAGAGCGAAGCGGTACGATGAGAGCGGGGCGCATGCAGGGACGTTTTTGATACAGCTGGGACAGAATATAATTATTGACGGGTTTCTGGATGACAAAGAAACAGGGAAGAGCGAGAGAAGCCATGGCCGTTTCTTGTTTCAAATGACTTCTCTCTTTGCTCTGCAGGCCCGGCGTGTATAAATAGGTTCTAATTGGCGATTTTCCAAAAAAAGAAAAAAAGAAAAAAAGAAAAAAGAAGAAAATGAACAGAAGAAAAACAAAAAAAACAAACCAACCATCGTAATGAGCTAGCGGTTATTAATGAGTTTTTCCCAGTTCAGCCCACATTTATTTCTTCGCAGGACAACGTGCGCCAAAATTGCATTTTTCACGGCTACGATGTGAAGGTTCCAATTGGCGATTTTCCAAAAAAAGAAAAAAAAAAGAAAGAAAAAAGAAGAAAATGAACAGAAGAAAAACAAAAAAACAAACCAACCATCAGGCTTTAAATTTGGCACCCCTACGGAAGCCTTTCACAATTTCAAGTGCCAAATGGCACCTTCGTTTTCTGGTAAAAGTGCCAACATGGCACTTTGAAAAAACAAGGGAAGTGCCCAATGGCACCTAGCCTTAGGGGTCTAAGTGACCACGGTATATATCCTATATAATATATATAATATAGTAAATATATATAATATAGTACACAATACATAATAAATATGGAAAGTCTTCAATAATTTATGATGCCTTTAAAAATTCTCTTTCTATAATGTATTTTGTGTGATGAGAAGACGTCTATTGAATTGTGAAAGCTTAATGCACTTACAAAACTAATATGTTTTCATTACTCAAAGTAAAGTGGTTTGTTATTAAAAGGGCACTCAAAATTTTAGCCAAAGGTGACATTTTGGCACCCATGGTTGATGCCAAAAGTGCCACTAGATTTTCTATGGCACCTAGACTTAGGTGCCAAATTTAAAGCCTGCCAACCGTCGTACCGGGGGAATAGGTTAATTAATGAGCTTTTTTGACTAGCGGTTATTAATGAGCTTTTTTTTTCTCATTGGGCAGAGTTTTTTTTTTTTTTCCAGTTCAGCCCACATTTTCCCTCGCACTCATTTCTTCGCAGGACAACGTGCGCCATATGTTGGAATTTCGATCATTTTTCACGGCTACGATGGGAAGGTTGAAAATTGCATTGGAGTTTTTCACGGCTACGATGTGAAGGTTGAAAATTGCGTATCCGTCAAAAGAAAGTTTCCCATCTAAACTATTGCGTGACAATTCAAGTTTCAATGGGAGGTTCAATAGCTATGTATTGAATGGAGCATCACATCTCACCATTACATTTCAAAGGGTGCTTTTTTACATTTCAAAGGAAGTTTCGGAAGGAAGCTTTTTTATTTTGATTGTTCTTCTTGACATGTAAACTGTTGCGTGACAGCGACGACTTGACAGCACCATTCAAGTTTCAACGGGAGGTTCAATAACCATGTGCATCGAATGAAGCATACCATTACATTTCAAAGGGTGCTTTTTTCATTTCCAAAAATAAGGGCTCGACGAAAAGGCCGTGCACTGTATGGCTTTCTAAATGAAAAAGAACTCCTCAAATAATTTCCTGAATTATTATTAAAATCTTGAGAGCTTTCGGCAAATTATTATCAAATTTTCCTTTTGTTTTTGAAGCTTGGGCCAAGGTTATGAGCCTTCTACCACCTTAGAAGATGTAGGTATTCAACATTTGGGTAAGAGCTGCCTTTTATCTCAGAATTAGGTGTAGGCTTCCAACATTTAGGTGAGAGAGCCTACTACCTTAGAAGAGGTAGGCTTCCAAAATTTGGGTACGCACCTTTGTCCAAAATCAAGAGAATGTCCAGAGTTGTACATAGTGACATAAAGCAAGGGCCTTGATTCCAAAATATTATGAATATTTTTGCTACCCCTAGACTTTGTGATACAAGTGCTCAAAGGCTTGGTTTATTTGACCACACTACCTAGACCTATATTGTTTCGCTCCAAGTGGCAAACAAATTGGAAAATTGTTTTACACATGTTGTGTTTACTTTGCCTACCCTTACACTCTTCTACATATTTTGTGCATGTGCAAATGATCCTACCATTGTGATACTAGTCGATCCATGGTAGAGACTCATGGACAAAAAAGGTTTGGAATTAAAAAAAGCATAATTCCTTTTCCAAAATGTGTAACAAAGTGAATGGTCTCATATCCATGAATAATGGGCCCAAGGCCAATGGACCATGCCCATGGACAACACTTATGATAGTGTGAAAGGGGCGGTCATGTATATATACCAAATAGGCCATATTTGGGGCTAACTTTTGTTAATCTATGAAATACAAGTCATTACTCTCTTTTCTCTAAATATACACTAATCTCTTACTCTAGGCTAATCCAAGGCTAATCTAGATGTCCCTTTCTTTCATTGGTATATCAGAGCCATGCTTTTGATCCATTTTCTCGAATTTTCTTATAGTCCGCTTGAAATTTTTGTATTTTCTTGATGTTCTTGATTTTCTTGATCAAGAAGATGGATATGGTGACCTTGAATGGTTTAATTTCCTTTTCGTTGTTTGCTTCCTAAGATTTTGTGGCCATGGGTTTTATGTGGACCAAATTTTGGGTGACCCGCACCTAATTTCAAATCCTAGGACCAAAATTGGGGAAAATTTTCACTAATTAAGATTAGTGTTTCGAATCTAAAAACGTTTTCTTCTTTCTCCCTCATCTTTGCTTCATTTCTCTAAGCTATGGTGCCTTCATCTTGCAATCTTAGTTGGCATGTTAAAAGCTTCACAAAGAGATATCCATTGATGAATTTCATGGTCGTTTTTTGCACGTGAGGACGCTAGTCTGTGATGCACATTTTTTCCTTCATTTTGGAGCTTGTATCTTACATTGAAGCTTGCCTAAGCTTGGGAGAGCCTCAAGAAAGCACAAGCTTCAACTTGAGCTTGATATTGGTGGATTTTCTTGGAGATTTTATGGTCGTGAGGATGCCGTGGAGCAGTCGCATTTTCTTGTGGTGGTGAGTGGAGCTTAATAGCCATTAATCACTTACTAATGTTGCTTACATTTGATTCTTACAGCATAAGTAGAAAGCTAGATATGTGGTGAAGACACCTTGGAAATAAGGAGAAGATGCCAAGGAGATGTGTCTTGAACTTTCCATGCCGTGAGTGCCGTGGAAAAGCGGTATGCATTAAAGGGATTACGTACAATGGTGGTAAAGACATGGCCCAAACCCTTGCTCTTGGATTTCAAACTTGAGTAAGGGGGTTGGAAGAGCTTGGACGGGAGATCAGCAAGCTTCAACGCGCTACATTGACCTCCAAGAGTTGTCAATTGATGTATTTTGGTAGGGCAAAGTTTTGGCAAACAATGGATATAGCATTGCAATTGAAATTCATTTGAGTTTACATTGAGATTTCATTGCAAATACAAAAGAGATGCCGTCATTTTTTTTGGCAAAAAGCACATATGCATAGCACTTGGGGTTAGATTTGGATGCCCAAAGATGCAAATTGATGTGTTGCATGCTTTTGAATGGTTCCAAGGCATTGCCAATGCAAACGGAAGGAGTGGATAGAAAGTGGAGACAATTTTGACAATTTTCTGCCTACGGGGTGTTAAACACAAATTCAGTCCAAAAGGGTTGGGGATGTTTTCAAGTGGTTTACATAGCTTCATTCGCCTCTCCAAGGGCTACATTTGGATCCCTCAAGTGCTCTGTTCCGACACCGTTTGCTTCTCCAACCTGGCAAGTCTCACCGCAAGGCGCCTAGTCAAAAACAATGAATTAAGTTTGAGATTTGAGCATGTGAGTGCATTGTACATGCCATTAGCTTCTTGACAAACCAAAGAGATCTTGATTTTGACATCATTGAAGACTTGGTCGAATGGAACTAGTTGATTGGCTCGGGGGGATCACTCATAAATATGCAAGTGTAGCACGTGGGTTCAGCATAAGGGATTTTAAAAATCCCCTTTTTACACATTTTTTACATACAGAAGGGTACCATTTAAAGGGGTATTTACGGGTTGAATAGAAAAAGGGTGTGTTTTATTCATGAAAAATTCATAGATAAGGGATTTTTAAAGTAGGCCTTGAACACATGTGATACAAAGGGTTTACATATACTAAACCCCCCAAGTTGACTAGTCAAAGGGGTCGACACAAAGGAATGTTTCGAGTCAAACTTGGTCAAAGTGTTGACATGGATGTATAGTGCTTACTTTAAGCATTCCATCAAACTAAATATCTTCAAAATCGAATTTTGTTTGATCAAGATTTGGTCACTTTTGTGTTGAAGTTGACTTTTCAAAAAAGTGAAAATAAAGAATAGTACAAGGTTGACCAAGTCAAATGCTACAAAAATCGATAAAGCATTGAATCACCTCTCTGTAGAGCCAAAGACTATTCAATTTGGAGTTTGGGAACCCTTTCAAAATCCTTTTGAACATTTTAGATAATGCCAAAGGCCAAATCTAATAAGGGAAACTGCAAGGAAGCTCTTGAGTATGAAGTGGGCACATCGGATGCCTCAGGGGGGGGGGGCACTCATAAATATGTAAGCATAGCACGTGAGTTCAACGGAAGGGTAGCCCACCTTAGCCGAGCATGATCATGTGAGTATCTTGGAGACCCTCAGAGCTAGAGAGTCTACGGATTGATATTAGAGCCTCCTCCCTCTTGTTTTTTGTATCTACTGCCCTTCATTTTGTACCTCTCTCTAATTGTATCTTCTACCCATATATCTTATGAGTTGGCTTTTAAGTTGTGCCCATATATTTTGTATCTTGTGAATGGTTTGGGGGTGAACCTTTGCAATTGAGTGGTGTCCGATGGTGGTGAAACTTTGCGAGTGGGTCCATGGGGCTCTTACCCCTCTGCTCGCAAAGTTACACCACCATTGGATGCTGAATGGGCGTGATGGTATGTTGCCACCCGCTATTTTTTGCATAGTGCCCAAGGGGTCACCTATGCAAAAACTAGAGGGTTTGGGTGGAGCATCATTATCATACGGCGTCTAATGGTGGTGAAACTTTGTGAGTGGGTCCATGGGGCTGCTACCCTCCGCTCATAAAGTTTTACCACCATTAGATGCTGGATGGGTGGGACGGTGTGTTGCCACCCACTATTTTTTATATAATGCCCAAGGGGTCCCCTATACAAAAAGTAGTGGATTTGGGTGGAACATCATTATCATACAGAGTCCGATGGTGGTGAATATTTGCGAGGAGGTCCATTGGGGCTCCTACCCCTCGGCTTGCAAAGGCTCACCACCATCAAATGCGAGATGGGCGGGATAGTGTGTTGCCACCCGCTATTTTTTTGCATACGGATCTCCTATGCAAAAAATAGTAGGTTTGGGTGGGACATCATTATCATACGACGTCCGATGGTGGTGAAACTTTGCGAGTGGGTCCATGTGGCTCTACCAATTCTTCACTCTCAAAGTTTAACCACCATCGAACACCGGATGGTTGGGATGGTGTGTTTCCACTCACTATTTTTTGCATAATGCCCAAGGGGTCCCCTATGCAAAAAACTCACGGGGCGTCACTCATAAATATGTAAGTGTAGCACATAGGTTCAACAGAAGGGATTTTTAAAACCCCGCTTTTTACACATTTTTTACATTCATAAGGATAGCATTTAAAGGGGATATTCACAGGTTGAATAGAAAAAGGGTATGTTTTATTTATAAAAAATTCATGGGTATGGTATTTCTAAAATAGGCCTTGAACACACATGATACAAAGGGTTTACGTATAGTGAACCCCCCGAGGCAAAAAATAGCAAGTTTGGGTAGGGCATCCTTATCATACGGTATCCAATGGTGGTGAAACTCTTTGAGAGGGTCTATGGGGCTCCTACCCATCCACTCACAAAATTTCACCACCATCGGCGGACTGGGTGGGACGGTGTGTTGCCACCCGCTATTTTTTTGCATAGTGCCCAAGGGGTCCCCTATGCAAAAAATAATGTGTTTGGGTGGGGCATCATTAGCATATGGTGTCCCATGGGGTGGTGAAACTCTATGAGCACATTCGTAGGGCTGCAACCCTTTGTTTGTAAAGTTTCACCACCATCGGATGTCAGGTGGGCGGGACAGTGTGTTGGCACCCATTAATTTTTCACGTAGTGCCCAAGGGATCCCCTATGCAAACAATAGTGGGTTTGGGTGGGACATCATTATCATATGGTGTCCGATGGTGATGAAACTTTGTCACTGGGTTCATGGGTCTACTAACCCTCCACTCACATAGTTCCACTACCATTGGACGTTGGATGGGCAGGATGGTGTGTTGCCATCCGCTATTTTTTTGCATAGTGTCCAAGAGGTCTCCTATGCAAAAAAAAGATGGTTTGGGTGGGGCATCATTATCATATGGTGTCTGATGGTGGTGAAACTTTGCGAGAAGTTCCAAGGGAATCCTACCCCTCCACTCGCAAAGTCTCACCACCATCGGTCACCAGATGGGCAGGACTGTGTGTTGCTACCCGCTATTTTTTCCCATAGTGCCCTAGGGGTCCCCTATGCAAAAAATAGTGGGTTTGGGTGGGACATCATTATCATACGGTGTCCGATGGTGGTGAAACTTTGTGAGAAGTTCTATGGGAATCCTACCCCTTGGCTCCCAAAGGTTCACCACCACTATCGGGCACCAGATGGCCGGGACGGTGTGTTGCCAAGGTGTTTCAAATGTAAAAAAAGCAGGTTTGATGGGCCATCATTATCATACGGTGTATGATAGTGGGGGTGAAACTTTGCAAGCATGTCCATGGGGCTGCTACCCCTCCATTGGAAAAATCTCACCACCATCGAAAGCTAGATGGGTGCGAGGGTGTGTTGATACCCGCTATTTTTCGCATAGTGCCCAAGGGGTCCCCTATGCAAAAAATAGCGTGTTTGGGTAGGGCATCATTATCATACGGAATGGTGGTGAATCTTTGCGAGTGAGTCAATGGGTATCCTACCCCTCTGCTCACAAAGTTTCACCACTATTAGATGCGGGATGGGCAGGATGGTGTGTTGCCACCCGCTATTTTTTCGCATAGTGCCTAAGGGGTCCCCTATGCATCAAATAACGGGTTTGGGTGGGGCATCGTTATCAAACGATGCTCGATGGTAGTGAAATGTTGCGAGTAGATCCATGGGACTGCTACCCCTCTACTTGCAAACTTTCACCACCATCTGAGGCCAAATGGGCGGGATGGTGTGTTGCCACCTGCTATTTTTTGTATAGTGCCCATGAATGCAAAAAATAGCGGGTTTGGGTGGGGCATCATTATCATACGATATCTGATGGTCATGAAACTTTGCAAGTGGGTCCACCAGGCTCCTACCTCTCTCCTTGCAGAGGTTCCCTATCAGACATTGGATGGGCGGGACGGTGTGTTGCCACCCGCTATTTTTTCGCATAGTGCCCAAGGGATCCCCTATGCAAACCATAGTTGGTTTGGGTGGGCATCATTATCATACGATGTCCGATGGAGGGGAAACTTTGCGAGTGGGTCCATGGGGCTATTACACCTCTTTTCATAAAGTTTCACCAAATGTGTTTTGCCACTCCCTATTTTTCGCATAGTACCCAATGGGTCTCCTATGCAAAAAATAGCGAGTTTGGATGGGGCATCATTATCATACAATGTCCGATGGTGGTCAAATTTTTTTGAGCGGGTTTGTGGGGCTCCCAACCCTTCGCTTGCATAGTGTCACCACCATCAGGCGTCAAATGTTTTGGACGGAGTGTTGCCACCCGCTATTGTTTTGCATAGCGCGCCATGGCCTCCCCTATGCAAAAATACGAGGTTTGGGTGGGGCATTGTGAGGTCCCTATCCCCACTGCGCAACAAATTCAGGGGTGCTTGCACTCGAAGTATCACTTCTTGCGTGGGGCAGGATCCCACACTCGGGGCCTCGCCCAAGGATATCCAGACAAGAGACTAATCCATCGGTTCTTGTTAACCTATGACAGACATTGAGACGTACTATGTTTTACGTCATTAATTTAAATATTCTGAGTCATGGGCCGGGCTTGTCGGCACCATATGTTAAGGATGAAGGGATTGGGTGATCGCCGATGAGAGGCGCACCTTGAATATCAGTAGAATAAGGGTTAGGGTCGACCGGCCATGTATGGATGCCCAAGTGTGAACGGCCAAGTCACCTATAAGTGTCAAATGTAACCCTAAAATCCTCATTCTCATGTGTTGTGAATACAAGAGTGCTCTTGCCTTATCTCCTTGGTTTCCTTCTCCTGCGTGTGAGAGAGAGAGAGAGAGAGAGTGAGTGAGAGAGCAATCGAGCACTGTGTAGCGGCACGGCGGCGGGAGAGGCGGTAGAGCGGCGACGGCGGCTCCTTCTTCACTACGACGCGGGAATCCTTCAAGGCGGCGGTTGAGCGGTGAATGACACACCTTTTGCATTCTGTTTGAGCTTGCTTTCCTGGTTGTATGCTTGCAACCATTCATGGCTCGAATACGGTGTTCGGCAAGTCCCTAGCTACAACCTGTGCGACAAAAGCGCACATTTTTGGCGTTGCTGCGGGGAGATGCCCTGTACCAAGCTCCAGTTTGCAGCTCGATCTGCTGCGTGAAGTGAAATTTACACTGTAGGAAAGACAACTGTGTGTTTGTTGTTGATGTGTTTTGTGTTTGAAATCAGTTTCTGCAATTTGTCTTCTGCAATTCTGTTTCTTTTGTTATTTTTTCGCACCACGTGCGTTCTGTTCTCTGGTTTTCTGCGTGTGAGAGGAGATTTTTGAATTCCCAGGCCTGTGCTGTGTGCGAACTGCGCCGCGGCAAAGTCTGAACCCTAGAAAACTTATCCCAAAAAAATTTTTGAAAAAAAATAAAAAAATAAAAATAAAAATAATTAAATTTTTTAAAAAGAAAAAACCAAACGTGTGGAGAGGAAAGATTTTTTATTTGGAGAAAAAAATTTTGAAAAGAAAAACCCCCAATTGACCCCGACCCCGGCCTCGGTCTCGGTCTTTTAATATATATATATATAGGAGAGTGAGCCTCCATAGCTTTCTTTCAAGTGAGAGCTTATGGGAAGTTGTGTCCTATATGTAGCCCACTCCCCAAGGAGTAAAGTGAGCATGTGGGATAAAGCCCTCACCCTTTCCTCCACAAGCAAATAGGCTTTCGCCCCTTCCCCCACAAGGAAACAGACTGTTTTGAGGACCACAGGAGCTCTGGATAGGCGAACACGGTGCTGTAAAGCACGCTAGGACCCTTTAAACGATACGCTCGTTTCGAGCTATCACACACCCTAGTTCAGGTTCGACCATAAGTAAGGGGGTTAGAAACGGGTTAAAAACAATACAAAAACAAGTAAAAACGGGGTGTGAAACACCTAAGAAACCACTTGTGTGGACTTCAAGGGTAGTCACCAACGCCCGTAGGGTACCCACGTCACATGCATCTACGTTTTGGTCGGGTGCTAGAGCTTGAGCCACTAGAAAGCATTTCAGTTTACGCAGGCTCACACCATCCCTCCACGTTAGCATCTTGGCCTTCCGCTGGGACCCAAGGAAGTACAACCCAAGATCCACGAATAGTGGATAGTGACTCGTCCTCTAACTCAGAAGCCATGGAAGGGCACCCTACCAAGAACCTTGAGGAGACAAGCCAAAACATGCCAGTTTGGGCCCCACAACCCGGATCTAGCATGTTTAGTCGTCTAATAGAGACCTTTAGTAGAGCTACACGCTCTGAACATGCGACAAGCGAAGTAAATGAAGAAGGAGGGGTAGTGGATTCACCATTCACATCTCATGTGGACCCTACCCTCCCAAAGAGTGTCCATGTGGATATTCTACCCACTTCGTTTAATGAGGTCCCTACTCAGCTACCACCTTCCGATGCGCCTCTTAAAGTAGAGGTCCCTAGAAGCCAATCCATAAGAAGTGACATTGCGTCCACTTCAAGAGAACTGTTTGGCACACCAAGTCTAGATGGGATATTTCTCAATGAAAATTGGGAACATGATCTACATACAGAGACTCTAACTGACCTATACACGGGATACACATACCATGTAGGTTGGTTAGAAGTCCTACGATCTACATCTAGCGCCACTAATCTAGAGGAGCAACAACACATGATATGTGAGGTTATTCATAGAATTATCCAATTTGAGAGGCAAAATAGGGGAGTGAACCTAGTTTCCACTGGCCCTATGAGATTTTCGGATACGGGCACGGCCAAACAACCAACCCTATCACAATTGGAGACTCCCTCGGTGAGTCCCATAGACCCTTCGTATGTTGTTTCGCCTGGAGTCTCAATGCAGGTTGAGCCCACGAGCAGTAACTTTAGTTTTCCAACCTTGGCTCAACTTTCCATTAAGGAATCCACAATGCCTACCCCAATGATGAGCATAACGGAAAGTGCACCTGTTACCGCTGTAGTTAGTATGACGCCGCTACCTAGTGGAACAGTACATACAACAGTGCGTGCCAGTGCCTATCAACCATATGTACCTATCGCTACTCATGCTCATGTAGCTCCTACGCCTCTCAGTATGCTCATGTAGCTCCTACGCCTCTCAGTATGCCAATGGCGTATGCTCCACGACCGCCTTATCACAACCCTTATCCAAGAGGAGCTAGGCCTAGTCACATATCATATCCTACGTCATTTGCCAACATTCTCAGACCAACGCCAACTCCTATCAGCCAGGCTATCCCAGAATTTCCTCCACCAACTATGCCTGCTCACCTAGGTGATCTCACAGCGTTTGCTCAGACGATCGGACGATCTATTGCGGAAAACATGCGGGGCATGCCTGAGAGAGAACCTAGAAGCAAGGCAGTACAAGTGGCTAAGCTCACTCAGAACTTCAGTGGTAACGAGGATGTTAGGAAGCACATTGAAGTCTTTGAACGTGTGTGTGATTCCTTGGAAGAGCACAATGAGCTGCATAAGTGTAAAGCCTTAGGCTTAACCTTGAGTGGGAAGGCCGGAGATTGGTATCGGACCTTAAGGGTTGAAGAGCGAACTCACTACCCCACTCTCAAGAGATTGTTCTTGAAAGAATACATACGTGAGGGTGTGCTTTGGGGAGTAGCATCTCAACTCCAAAAAGCTGAACGCGAGGAAGGGGAGTCAGTGAGAGACTTTATAAGTCGATTGAAGCATCGAAATTCTCGCTGCACTCCCGATGATGAACGCTTCAATAATAACCAACTGCTCGATAGATTCATCTGAGGATTGCGCCACGAGGACATATACAATGGCCTAGTCATTAGAGGTCTTACAATGTGGGAAGCAGTCACTGCCAATGCAATCCAGTTAGAAGACAACTTGATGATTACAGGTAAAAAGGTGACTTCGGAGACAAAATCCGTTAGTTCGCAAGTATCTGGGCACGAGCCAATGACGGTGAAACCTATTGCCAAGAAGCCCAAGAATCCGACCTTACTAAGGCTCTCCAAGAATACTTTAGGGGTAATCGAGCTCCTCAGAATAGCCATATGTATCCAAGGAGAGAGCAACAATGGTGTTCGGTGTGCTTAGGACCACATAGCACGAGTGAATGTCCCACATTCAGAGTCAAATTCAATGGGAATTGCAATGCATGTGGTAAGTACGGCCATCAATCTAAGGATTGCATAGTACTTAAGCGGATGTTGGCAAATCAGGCACCACCAGCTTGGTCAAACACACCTCAAGTACCCGCGCTAATGCCTGCACAACCTGTCGAGCAATCGTCCTCACAGCACATAGTTCCAAGGAATTCGAATGTAGTCCAGTCTGTGCCGTTACCACCGCCAGTGCTAGGACCACAACCTCCACATCCAAGGATTACCCCAATAAACCAGATGGGTTGTGAGTCACATCCAAGGATTACCCCAATAAACCAGATGGGTTGTGAGTCACATAGTGCGTGTGGGGATTATGAAGAGGAGATAGACCCCACTACTCCATATGGGATTGATACGTTTGAAATGATTCCCCAGTACTACATGGAGGATCATTTCGGGCAAGTCAAGCCTATATATCAAGCGGCTGCTCTCGCCACAAGAGAGCAAAACCTTAACACTTTGGCGAGGAGACCACCTCTTCAATGCTACGAGTGTGGCGGACCGCATCGTGTAGCGGAGTGCCCTAATAGGCTACAGAAGATCGCTACTCAGATGCAACCAAATCAAGGGAGCACATCGGGAATGCCGGTACTTACATGTAATCGTTGTGGCATAGATCATTTGATTTCTCAATGTTATTTGATTGCTCAATGTCCACATAATCCTAATGCACCCAAGATTACGCCATTGAATTTGGTTGAGGTCACCAACCAAGCACGAGGAACCACACCCGTTGTACCCGCGAATGTAGTTACACGGTCAATGCTTCAAAATCAAAACTACATTCTTGAAGAGAGGGATACTGCATCAATCGCTCAGGCAAAGAAAAAGAAAACACGATGGAAGAGATCGCTTAATGCCACGAGCTCCAAGCCTAGTTCAAAGACTAACATAGGGATAGGAGACGACCCTGTGTATATGAATGATCCTGAAGATGATTCCGATTCAACAGAAACCATGGGGACCAAAGCCACTACCTTAAGGGCGGAACCCACTCGGGAGCTCAACGAAGGAGAATCAAGCGAGTACATAAATAAGGGGAAATAGAAGGAAACTTCCTCGGCCCCACAACCAAGTCAGTTAATGCCCTCTCAACCACCCAAACTGACTAAGACTCCCCAAGACAAGCCACGTGGGCCAAAAACCCTCAAGAAAAAGATTGGAACATACCCAAACCCAGTTGAGGAGATTGAACAAGTGCAACACTTAAGGGGTTTGGTGGAAGAAACACAAAGAGAACTGGAGCCAAACCCGAGAAAAATCGAAATTCCGGACACAGTGTTTCCTACGCAAGTTCAGCCTCACAGGAACCATAAACCGTTAGCTATACCTAGTATCATTCAGGAATAAAGAGAGGATAGGACATCAGGAAGTGGGCAAACACCCTTTTTGCTTGAAAGAATGTTTAGTGAGGGAATGCCTGGCCCCATCGAAGAGGAAGTGATTCCATCTTCACCAGTCCCTAGTCAAGGGGCCATGTCTCGAAAAGTACCGTTGAATGTGTCTAAGCTAATGGATTTCATGTCCTCTGAAATCAGAACCACGATCATATCTAAATTATACGGAGATCCTGAGCTGTTCTTAGCTCTTCAGGCATTTCTCAATGGAGAACTAAAGGCGGGGTTACCACAATTTGCAAATATGGATAAACCCGACATGCTTCAAGATGAGGAGGAACATTGGGATTTACAACCCAACCTAGATGAAGATTCGGTCGTTGAAATACCTGTTAACAAGTTGGGATAGTACTTTGAAGGTGACGAATCTAATGCCACCCTCCCCATTACTACCAAGGGATTAACTCTAAAGGGAATCCTTGATGGTGGTGCTGGAGTGAGCATTGTGACTAAAAACTGTTGGGAATCCATGGGAAGACCTCACCTCGAAGTCACAAACATAGTGGTTAAGATGGCAAACAGAACCATAGCTAAACCTATTGGAATGTTAAGGGACCTTAAGATCAAGGTCCTGGGATACAAGGTAAAACATACCTTCATTGTAATGGATTTCTCCAAGCATCCTATGTCATATCAAATGATCTTAGGACGTCCTTTCATGAGGGAAGCACAAATGGTGCATGATTGGTCGAAAAACCATGTCTACCTACAATTCCAGGACTCTGTCATTCGAGTTGATCTTGAGAATGGTCGTGCACATCCTTTAGGAAGCAAGGTTATCATTGATAATCGATCGGATACCACTATTCACTCCGCCCCATTAAGGTATTGCTATACATGCAAAAAAGAGACTGATGATGGGAAAGATTCTCCTTATATGGATGTCCTACCGGGTATGACTGAGTCGGATAACATGGATTGGGTACACCTAGCGGCAACCATAGACACATGGGGAAATAGAGGCACAAGTTGGTGGGTAACACCTGAGGGGCAAGATATGCCACCGTTAGTGTCAATAAACATGATAGGTGTTATGCACTTGACTCCTGATGGCAAGAAAGTGGCAAACTCCACTGACAGTGAAAGTAGCGAAGACTCTGACCAATGAAACTCTGAGTATGAATCTCAAGAAGAAACTAACTCTGAGCCTGATGGGGGGGATGAATCAAATATTCACCCAAATGTGGAAGCAAGGTGCTCAAGGCCTAGGACAGTGACCTCCTGCAGTTCATCCGAAAGTGAAGATCGACCAAGTGAGTCCAAATTTGATAGAAACAAAAATCAAAAACTTGGTAAGAAGAAAACGAGGCATAAGCGCCAACGCTATCGAGCTAATGTACGCACTACAATAAACAAGGAAAGATCCACTGCAGAATGGCTTAGTTATGTAGGAGCCATTGATGCTCATCGGAAGTTAGCGGATAATTGGGGACAATTCCTCCAAAGTGTCATGTGGTGTATTCCGCAACCTCATGACGTCGCCCAATTAGAAATCGAAGAGAAGCCAAAACTAAGTCGTGCTGCAAGAAGGCGGCAAAACCAAGAGTTGGCTCAGCAACAAAAGGAAGCGGAATTGAAAGAAAAAAACCTGGCACAACAAGAACCAGTAGACTTACACCCCGCACCCGAGCATTTCAAATCATTTACCACAGGAGAACGTAAAGTGGTCTACACAAAAGCCCAACGAATGCCTACCAATGGGAGTAGCGGTGTCTACGATGGCCCTGCGGTAGTTAAGGAGATAGACTTAGCAGATCCGGGTGAGGAGTCTAAACCAGTTTTTATTGCTCAAGACCTCACCAAGGCGGAAGAAGCTGCACTTACGAAGCTGCTTAAAGAATTCAAGGACATATTTGCTTGGACATATCATGATATGAAGGGTGTTCCACCCTCGGTGGTGCAACACACGATTCCAATGATTAGCACTGCTAAACCAGTCCAGCAACGTCCCTACCCAATGAATCCTAAGTACGCAAAGATTGTACAAGAGAAAATTGAAAAGCTTGTAAAATGTGGATTCATATATCCTATTGAGCACTCAGAATGGGTTTCTCTGATAGTCATCGTACCAAAGAAGAATGGGAAACTCAGAGTGTGTGTTGATCTCAAAAAGGTTAATGCATCCACCAGAAGGGATCATTACCCCTTGCCATATTCTGAACATGTGCTTGAAAGAGTGGCAGGCAAGGAGGCATATAGCTTTTTAGATGGGTACTCGGGTTACAATTAGATCACAATTGCAGTCGAGGACCAAGCTAAAACAGCATTTATCACGGAGTTTGGAGTGTTTGCCTTTCGCGTCATGGCTTTTGGCTTGACCAATGCACCTGCAACATTCCTTAAACACGGCCTTTAAGGAATATCTAAGGGACTTCTGTGAAGCTTTCTTAGATGATCTTTGTGTTCATTCCTCTTGGGAAGCACTTGATGTGTTTACGAAAATATTTGAAAGGTGTAGATTATATCGCATCTCATTGAATCCTTTCAAATGCCAATTCTGGGTTAAACACAGAGTTATCTTAGGGCATATAGTGTCCAAAAATGGGATTTCCACTGACGAGAGTAAAATCAAGGTCATTCTAGAATTACCCCCACCCACCAACTATAAGGGAGTCCAACGCTTTATGGGCCACGTTGGTTATTATCGAAGATTTATTCTATTCTTCGCCGAGATAGCTCAACCATTGTATAAGCTTCTCATCGAGTTTATTTGGACCGAAGAATGTGACCGTGCTTATGAGCTATTAAAGAAGGCCTTGGCAAGTGCTCCAATCTTGAGAATGCCTAACTGAGATTTACTCTTCCATGTGCATATTGATGCATCAAACTTTGCTATTGGGTGTGTGTTAACTCAACCTGGAGAACACAAGCTAGACTACCCCATTAGCTTTGCCAGTTGCGAGTTGAATGATGCTGAGATGAACTACACCACTACGGAGCGAGAAGGGTTGGCAATGATATATGCAGTAAGGAAATTTTGTTATTATCTCCTTGCCACCAAGTTTGTTTTCTATGTGGATCATCAAGCATTGTTGTATCTGGTAAACAAACCATGCTCCACAGGAAGAATCACACGATGGCTATTGATTCTTCTTGAGTTTGATTTCACTGTTATTGTGAGACCTGGCAAGAAACATGTTATGGCTGATCATTTGTCTCGCATACCTAATGGTGAGGCTCCTACGGGGGTTGATGATGACTTACCGGACACTTCCCTGTTCATGGTGGAGACAATGCCTGAATGGAGTGAGAAGATTGTTAACTTTTTGGTTAATGGCTTTCCACCCAAGGAGCTTTGTAAAGATCTAGCTCGAAAGCTGATCAAAGAATGCGAACCCTATTGCCTTATAGCCGGGACTCTTTATAAAAGAGGAAAGGATGACGTTCTTAGGCGTTGTGCCCGAGAGGATGAGTATCTATACATTTTGCAAGAGGCACATATGGGTGTAGCCGGTGGTCACTTCTCAAGAGACTTAACTGCGCGAAAGATCTTACAATCAGGGTATTGGTGGCCCACTATGTTCCAAGATGCATCACTCTTTTTGAAGGGATGCGATGAATGCCAATGATACAAGAAACCCCAACGGAAAGATCAGATGCCCCTACATCCGATCAAAGTAAACCAACCATTTGAAAAGTGGGGTTTAGACTTTGTAGGTCCAATTAGCCCAGCGGCCCGAAACACACAATCTCGCTATATTATTGTGGCCACTGACTATATGACCAAATGGGTTGAAGCGAAGGCGACACATAAGGCAGATGCAAGGACAACAGCCAAGTTCCTCTTTGAAAATATAATCACACGCTTCGGTTGTCCTTTTGAACTTGTGAGCGACAATGGTATGCATTTTATAAATGAAGTGATTAAGGAGCTCACAACAAATTTCATGATATCCCATCATAAATCTACTCCTTACTATCCGCAAGCGAATGGCCAAGCCGAGAGTACCAACAAGACCTTAATCTCTGTTTTGACAAAGACAGTTGAAGCTCATCACACGGATTGGGATCTAAAGCTTACAACAGCTTTATGGGCCTACCGTACTACGTACAAAATGGCTATTAATTGCATACCATTCAAAATGGTATATGGCCAAGAAGCAGTCATGCCGTGGGAATTTGTCATTCCTAGTCTTCGTGTTGCTACTCAAGAGGGTTGAGATGGTAATCCCTTAGTAGAGCGTCTGTATATTCTTGAACGGCTAAACAAAGAAAGACAATTGGCTGTGTACAATGCCCTTGTGGAGAAGGATAGAAGGAAAAAATGGTTTGATCGCCACCTGAAGGACAAAGACATCAAGGTTGGGGATAAAGTCTTGATGTATGGAGTGCGCAATGAAAAGAAGAAGCTCAAATATGCTGGTAAGGGACCGTATAGAGTATGTGAAATTACCCCGCAAGGTACCATCCGAGTGGAGACTCTTGCGACGGAGTTGAAACCATTGGATTCCTTAATGGGAGTAAATTCAAAAGGTACTATGACCCCCTAAGCCAAGAGGAGTTACATGCAATCCATCAAAAGAAGGCAGCTAAAGAACAAGCTGAGCTTAAAAAGATACAAGCGAGAGTCGAAGCCAAAGAACGTCAACAGCGTGCTAGACGACAACGAGAAGCCAACTTGGGAATTACACAAGTATTTTTCGAGGAAGCAGAGGAGGGTGCACTGGAATCTGACCCACCTCTAAGATACCCAATTGAGTTACAGAGTCCTTACGGGGAGGTGGTGTATAATGCATTATTGGATACAGGAGCTCAGCACAATTTGCTATCATATGGCGTGTGGTGTCAACTTGGAAAACCACCTTTATCCAAGAGTGCTATCCAAGTTCAAGGTATCAACAAGAAGAAAACCCCTGTCTCAGGAATTCTGCACACTCCGGTTGCCTATGACAAGGGGACCGTAATTCAAAGCTTTTTGGTTATGCCTGCTGGTACCATGGAAGGCACTGTAAGCTTAGGGCGCAAATGGATGTTGGCCACCAAGTGCAATATCGATTGGGCAACCAGACGAGTCACAACGCAAGAACCAACACTCAGTATGACCGCTCAAAATCCTGCTCCTAAGCCATCGACTCTGGACAAAATGCTGGATAACGAAAAATCACCAAGTCCAGTGGCAAAACCATCTTTGATTGTTTGCCACCCCTCTAACGCTTCAACGCCAAGAGTGGAAACATGCAGGGTGGTCTCTAAAGCTCCGCTTACTATGCCAAAAAATAAATACAAATGGGTCCCAAAAGCTTCGTTAATAGCTACTTCCCCTGCTCAATCTCGTTCAGCCACCAAGAAGCCTCGTAAAAGGAAAGCAGCTACCCACCCGAGAAAGGGCAATGTAACATCGCGATGGATCCCTAAAAAATTATTAGTAGCCCAAGGGTACTACGAGGGGAATGACCAGATTTAGGTCCCTAAACATAAGCTGAATCCCTCTACATCACCTATGAAACCTTGCAAACCAATTGTTGCCACCCCAACGACAATTCAAGATCGTGGTAAGGGAAAGGTAACAGAGTGCTCTGCACCACTTCTTCCAGAGTTAGTTTGGATTCCCAAACGATATCGATCATTACCACCTAGCTCAGGAAGGGGGGAGCCACATGAAGCTTCTAGCTCCTCATGCTAGGCACACGCTGATATAGAAGTTTCTACATGCTCTACACCTACTCTTGTCAACACCCAACAAAAAACCGATGAGTCTACGTCTCCCCTTGTAATAGTATCGTCAAAAACCATTTCCTCCATTCGTCAATGGGAGCGTACACTACCATCTCTGCAATCGGATGTGGCCACAAGGGTCATAAAAAGCTATCTGCCCACATCACAACCTATGACCCACTGGACGAATTGGTTCCAAGAGACTGCAACATCATTGCAAATAATATGATCTACCCAAGGAAAGGGGGAGCATGTACTCACGCTCGACATTCTAATGCTTCCTCCTTAACCTTCTCCCCTGACCATGTAATTACCAAATTCAAGGGGATGTATATATATAGCTTCATACATTAAAAAAAAAACAAAACAAAGAAAAGAAAAACAAAAAATAGTAAAAAGAGCAAGAGCACAAAAAGAGGAGAAATATCCGTATACAATCAAGAACTAGATTGACTTGTCATAAACCTACCGATGCTATATCTGTGTTTGCAGATATGGCACATGCACGATCATCATACACTTCATCCACTCCCACCTTTGGTGAGAGGTATCATCTGTACCTTTCTCAGATATTTCACATGTGCTATCCTGTAATTGAAACTGAATGGGATCATATAGATGTACTAGCCCAGAGAGGAAAATGTTGAGGAATTAGAATGGCTAATTCGCCTATTGACCATGACTGACCCCTACTCCGTAGAGAAAATATCCCCGATAGCCCAATGCTTTCCTTTTCTACAAGATGACTATCCTCGCATGGTTACATTCTTGATGAGTTTATGCGGATGAGAAAATGAAAAGAAAATATCTGACAATGATGAATGGACGGATGAAACTCATGGCACTACTGAGGTTCACTTTATTTATTTGGATGATGCGGATAGAGGCTTAGCCTTAGGGCTAGAGCCAGGACTCTACAACATCCTCTTATCGTATCCTCAGTAGTAGTGTGGTGACTGGTAGGTAGGTCAGTGTTTTCAATTTTTTTCTAGTTTGGATTCCTTAAACGAGTCTTTAATTTTTCACACTAATGTGCCTCTCGAGGTATAGTGCTTGTTAGTTGGTTGTACAGGTGGAAAAGTTTGAGGTGGGCTCGCTTTCAAGTCCTGAGATAGCCGCAACACTCATACATAAATCTCATCAAATTGCGGGCATTTTTCTCATCGAATCAAGGAGATCTCCAAAATACAGGTGTAATTCTTCCATACCCACTCTCTTTCGTTTTTACTGTTCAATTAATTGCATGAACTATAATGCATGACCACATGGAAATTGTCAATGTACTACTTAGTTTTTGAAGTTGCCTGACGTGCTAGTGTGAATCATTAATGAGTTTAACCTTATTGGATATATTCTTGAGAATGCATGCAGTCTTTAGTTAACCTTGGAATACGATTGTCTTAGGTCTAGGATCAAACCATCTTAATGTTTGACACCTGGCCATGTGTGTGTTGACCTCTAGGACATAGCTTTTACCCCTTTGTCGAAAGGATGCAAGACAAATTATAGTTCAGAAGCGAAGATCAAAAGAAATTTATTTTTAAAAAAAAGCCTACAATAAATGGCAATACAAATCTATGATGTGCTTTAATTTTGGCCTATCGCCTTATTGATACTTGAGTATTCTACTCCAGACTGATGCCTTGGTTGGTAGGGGGTAGCCTTGCCTAAGGTGAACTAATAGATTCCTGGATAATGCCTTGTGTTAAACATGGTACTAGGATCGATGTTAGTTTTGCCTTAGGAAGGTCGCCATTGTGTGTAAAAATTGTCACGTGCATTAAAAAAAAATAAAGGCAAAAGGCTCCTGTAACTCTGATGTTTCTTTTGTCCCTAGGCTCATGGTATTAACTTATTCTTAGAGTAGACACAGTGTGGTCATCTGTTTATTTATTAAGCTTGGTTATTTTCCTTGACTTAGGCCAGTTATAAACCTTGATTAACCTTTGACACCTTGCTAACTCTTGATTTACTTTCAATAATTATTAAACTCCTGTTAATTTGCTACACTAGCTCATTCATGTGACCCCTTAAACTAAGTTCTCATAGCAATATCCATTGTGGTCTAACATGCTTGAATTTATACACTTTATATCTTTTGAATTCCAGCATACTTTCACTCTACTTCCCTGTTTTGCAGATGGTCTACCACAACAACCCTATCGAGCTTACCATACCATAGCTTCCGAGGACGGAATCTACATCAGGAAGGGGGGCATGTTAACCTATGAAACGGACATTGAGACGTACTATGTTTTACGTCATTAATTTAAATATTCTGAGTCATGGGCCGGGCTTGTCTTGGCACCATATGTTAAGGATGAAGGGATTGGGTGATCGCCGATGAGAGGCGCACCTTGAATATCAGTAGGATAAGGGTTAGGGTCGGCCGGCCATGTATGGGCGCCCAAGTGTGAACGGTCAAGTCACCTATAAGAGTCAAATGTAACCCTAAAATCCTCATTCTCATGTGTTGTGAATACAAGAGTGCTCTTGCCTTATCTCCTTGGTTTCCTTCTCCTGCGTGTGTGAGAGAGAGAGAGAGAGAGAGTGAGAGAGCGATCGAGCACTGTGTAGCGGCACGGCGGCGGAGAGGCGGTAGAGCGGCGACGGCGGCTCCTTCTTCACTGCGACGTGGGAATCCTTCAAGGCGGCGGTTGAGCGGTGAGTGACACACCTTTTGCATTCTGTTTGAGCTTGCTTTCCTGGTTGTATACTTGCAGCCATTCGTGGCTCGCATACGGTGTTCGACAAGTCCCCAGCTACGACCTGTGCGGCAAAAGCGCACAGTTTTTCCAAAACCGAACCCGAAAAAACTTCTCTTGCCCGGAAAGCACGGGCAATTCCTCCAGGATAACTTTTCTCTAATGTAGTCAAAAGCCTTAACTAACTGAACTGATCTGACCGAACCCGTAAGTCCCATAGTCAGATCAAGAAAAAGATTGTACTTGGATCATAGAGACCAACGCTTTTTTCCTCATTGAGAGGCACAGCCATTGATTCTTTTCCATAGAACAATTTTTGTCCGAGATTTACTTCATCTATTGAACCTGAACAGAATTGAGTCTCAATTTAGGGATCCATCAGTCTAGCCTAATCTCATCCAGAGTCCCATGGGTTAGCCAACCACACAACCACTGTAGTGATGGGATCCAATTAAGAATTTGGTTAGGTTATCCCGGGTACGAGGGAAAAGAGTTCCCAGGCCCCTAGCCAGATATTCATGCAAACTTAAAACTAGTCACACCACTTACACACCCAATATGAAATTGCCTTTTTCACAGATTCAATAGTCTTTAAAACAATCATTTAATGAAACCATAGTGTCACTGATCATAATCCTCTAATTATCCATTTGAATCCTTATTTCCAAACATTCCAAAACTGCTTTTTGTACACAATTAGGATATTATGAGTTCATTGTCATGCCCTTCGGTTTCACTAATGCTCCTGCCACATTTGCACGCATGATGAACAATTTTTTTATATGTTATCAAAACTTTGTGATTATTTTCTTTGATGATATTCTTGTTAACAGTCACTCTGAAGAAGAACACAAGGATCACTTAAGCATTGTCTTTGATTTGTTAAGGAAAACTCAATTATATGCTAACCTTGAAAAATGTTCTTTCTTCAAACTGAGATGGAATATCTAGGCCATATAGTATCGGCCGATGGTATTCGAGTCGACCCTAAGAAAGTCCAAACCATTCAAGACTGGTCTACCCCTAAAAACGCCCATGAAGTTAGATCTTTTCTTGGTCTAGCAAGTTTTTACCACAAGTTCGTAAAGAATTTTTCCCTCATTGCTCTTCCATTGACTATCTTGCTTCGCAGAGAAGATAATTTTTTGATGGGGTGACAGTCAGCGAAAATCCTTCGAAACTTTGAAGTATTTATTGACCCATGCACCTGTCCTACAACTACCTCACTTTGACCGTCCTTTCTTTTTAGTTATCACATGAAGAGTTGACTGAGTACAAGGTTTATTAGTTAAAAATTAAGGTATAATAGTAAAAAAATGAGATATTAGGAGAAATGATGAATTTTTGACACCTTGGTAAGGAGGGGGAGCCCCATCAAGAAGGTGCCTTTTTCTTATTCATTACTTAGGTTTTTTAATTCAAAAAAATGTGATATTTTTTTATCTTTCCTCTCTCCTGGGGCAAATTGGATCAAAAAAGGGAGCCAAACGGGTCTAAATCTTGTCCAAATTGGGTCAAACTGAAGCTAGAAAGCTCTAGAACCCAGTTGGACTTGGTTAGTGGCCTCCCTCACCTATAAATAGACCCTCATTTCTTTGTATTTTCATCTTTGAGCTATACCATGCCAGTATTATCTTAAAAATTAGCATATTTCTATTATCCCTTATCTTGCCTCTTCTCTTGGGAGCTTGGAGCTTCTCTACTCTCCAACATCTCTTGAAGATTGCTCTTCTCCTCTTGGTGGCCAAGGACTTTCTTGGGGGTGTCACTGCTAATCAAAGAATCAAGCCAAACCTAGAGGTAATCCTATTTTTATAGTTTTTCTTCAATTATCTCAATGATTTTCTTCTTCTCAACTTCTGTAAAGCTTGAGAAGCTTTCAAAGTAATGGTTCTTTTTTCAAATCAAGCTTTCCAAAGATTCATAATGTCTAATTAGAATTATGTTAATCTTTATCCTTAATTATAAGTTTTCTTTAAGAAAATCTCTCTCTTGAAAAGATTAATCATCTTTATGGCTAGATCCTTAGAAAAAGGGTGAATTTTAATAATAATATCTTGTTTCAATCTAATCTCTTGTTTCAATCTAATCTCTTGGCTTGATGAGCCAAAGAATGAGGATTGATATTTTCATGATTTTTAATTTAGTAAAAATAATGGTTAATTCTTTTTAGCTTAATTATAAGTAGGAAAAATCACATTATTCTAAATTGAAAGAGATTCTATACTAACAATTTCAGAAATGAGGAATGAATTAAGAAAAATAATCATAATTATGCTTATAATTATGCTAAGTATACATAATTTAATTTTAAGTCTAAAAGATGAGTTTCTATCATATTTTCATTACAAGTTTTCATTCAATTAGAAAATTGAATATTATAAGTAATTGCAGCAGCATCGAAGCTATGGCAAATTTTTTTAGAAAAAAGGTAAATCTTAATTTTATGCGTATTTTGAATAAAGCAAAAAGAGGAATTCCTATCATATTCTAGGTTTAGATATTTTATACAAAAATAATGATTTTTATCATATTCATGAAAAAAAAGTTTTAGTATTTATGCATAATTATTTAATTAAGAGAAAAGAGGAATTTTTGATAAATTTATTTTCATGCATAAGAATTTAGATATAAAAAGAGGAATTCCCATGACATTCGGGATTCAAACATTTAAATGTTAAAAGAGAAATTTTTGGCATATTCCAAAATATGGATATTTTTACTTATTTAAAAAGAGGAATTTCCATTGTATTTAAGTAGAAAAACATCTAAATTAATTTTGATATTAAAAGAACTGTTTTCACCATAATTTCACATAGAAAATTAGGGTATACTATTGTTGAAGATCAAATTGATGGAAAGAATATTTTAAGATATTTATATGTGGATAAATCAGCAAAATGATATATACTCAAAATTGGATTATTGGAAGAAGAGTATTTTTATAAAATTCTGTTATTCTCATATATAACTATTTCTTTAATTCTATTGTAGCTAGGAAGGAATGAATTTCATAAAGTTAGAATTTTCCTTATGGTTAGAAGTTGCGTTAAATTATTTAAAGAAAATCCTTAGGAATCAAAGTTATAAGTAAACCGAATAATTTTTGGTTAGACTACGACTGTGAGAATGGTGACCAATAAATTACTTGCCCATCTCTCAAATTTGAATCAAGCAAAAACCTCATGACCAATTCCAAATTTTTGATATAAGAATAGACTATCGCTGAATTAGAGAAGTTTTCTTTTAATAATAGAAATTACCAAGAATTAAGTTGGAAATTCAGTGAAATTGATGGGTAGATTACCCCGATGCGAGACTAGTGATTCTCATTAAGAAAATTTGGATTGTGGAAAAAGGGTTTTGTGAAATCAAACTCAAACTGGAAATTCTACTTGCATAGAAACTCTGTTTTTTTAAGGATTGTTTTACGGCACAATGCTGGAGGAAGCATTTGGCTTGTGATTAAAAACTAGGGAGAGTTTCGTCTTGCAACAGTTAGCAGGGAGTCATCAAAGGACGTCGCTCTTCGCGGGCAAAGCTTGCCAAGGTCTTGACTAGCCTTGGTATGGTTAAAATGGTACGCTTCTGGTACGATGGGCGAGGATCGATGAAGTGGTCCCTGAGTGAAGTGCTAGGACACCTAAGTAGGATCCTAGAGGGTTCTAACAAGGTGATACATGGGCTCGCGGTTACAAGAACACCCATGCTGCGTATGTTGAAGAAGATATGGATGAACTGGAAAGGAATTATTTTTGTGAACTGGATTTTGATATTGGATCTCGTTGGTTGACCAGCTATCTTCAACAGAGAGTCCAGATGATAATTTTTATAAAACAATGGACTGGATATTTTGGAGGATTATGATCAGTAATACTATGGTTTCATTGAAAGATTATTTTAAAGACAGCCAAATCTGTTAAAAAGGCAATTTCATATTGGGTGTGTAAGTGGTGTGTCTACCTTGAATTTTGCTTGAAGCACTGGCTAGGGGGCCTGGGAACTCTTTTTCTCGATACCCGAGACAAAATATAACCAAATTTTTATATAAAGGAATCCCACCAATACAGTGGTTGGGTGGCTTGATCGGGGGATTCCTGCGATACAGATAGATATGATTAAGTTACGTTAGTTAGATTAAGTCCTAGGAAGACCCTTGTTCTGTAGGAATGAAAGATCCTTGCCCCCTCCGTGCAACCGATTCAGGGGTGCTAGCAGTGGAAGTAGCACTCCTTGCATGGTGCAGGGTCCTCTCACTCGGGGCCTCACCCACGGATATCCAAACAGGAGACTAATCCCTTGGTTCTTCCAAAACCGAACCCGGAAAAAACTTCCCTTGCCCGGAAAGCACGGGCGATTCCTCCAGGATATTTTTACTCTAACGTAGTCAAGGTCATTACTAACCAAACTGATCCGATCAAACCTATAAAGACACTCGGTCAGATCAAGGAAGAAACTTGCACTTGGATCATAGAGATCAACACTTTTTTCCCCATCAAGAGGCACAGCCGTTGATTCTTATGCATAGAACAATTACTATCTGGGATTTACTTCATCTATCGTATTATAACAGAATTGAGTCTCATTTTGTAGATCCATCAGTCCAGCCTAACCCCATCCATTCCCATGGTTAACCAACCGCCCAACCACTGTAGTGATGGGATCCAATTTAAAATTTGGTTAGGTTTTGTCTCGGGTACCAGGGAAAAGAGTTCCGAGGTCCCCTAGCCGGATATTCATGCAAATTTAACACTAGTCATGCCACTTACACACCCAATATGAAATTACCTTTTTCACAGACTCACCCATCTTTAAAACAATCATTTAATGAAACCATAGTATCACTGATCACAATCCTCCAGAATATCCGGTTGAATCTTAATTTCCAATCATTCCTTCATCGGAGTATCTATGGTATCATTGGCAACCAGAATGCTCACCACCTGTCCACTCAGGGGCCTTTTCAATAATTCCTAGCTCATAGTACCCGGAAATATATTCACTTATAAAAATCAAGATGGAATCTCCGTTGAAGATCAGCAAGATCAACCAACAGATCCATCTAAAAAAAGCCATGGACTCATCCGTTTGTGAGGACCAGCAAGGTCAGTCAACTAGATCCATGCCCGGTTTCAGAAAACAACTCTTACTCCTTGTTCCAATATCTTCCACGATGCACGTGGGTATCTTCGGCGACCCAGAGCCTGAGCACCGTATGGTCAGCACTCTCTAGGATCCTTTGCACGTCACCTAGCGCTTCAGTCATAGGCCGCTTCCTTGGTCCCTCATCCATCGTACTGGAAGCTCACCATTTAAATCGAACCGAGCTGGTCAAGACCTCGACCGACCTTGCTACGCGAGACGTCGTCAGCTGTTGCAACTTTATCAGTTAGGTCTCCATGACCTTATTCACAAGACAGTCAAAATGCTTCCCCAACATTCTTGACATAAAACGGTCATTTACAAACAGGTGACAAATACAGTTTCTATAATGAACTCTCGTCTTTCCACATTATCTCTCACTAGTCCACATGACTTATTCCACATTCAATTCATATGTGTACCCATTCTCATCCAATCACATCATTTTCCATCTCATCACATCAGATTCATTCACATCACATATCATTCATTCACATCCCATGTCATTCATTCACATCCTGATTCACATGTCATCACATCTCATCCATTCACTCATATCGACGTCACATCCTTTCACATACACATTCGCATTCATTATTCCACTTACACCTTCACATTCGTACATCCACATCCATATCCACATCTATACATCCACATCCACATCCGCATTCATACATCCACATCCATATCTACATCCATACATCCATATCCACATCCACATCCACATCCACATCCATACATCCACATCCATATCCACATCCACATCCACATCCACATCCATACATCAACATTCACATCTACATCCATACATCCATTTCCACATCCACATTCATACATCCACATCTACATCCACATCCATACATCCACATCCACATCTACATCCATACATCCATTTCCACATCCACATTCATACATCCACATCCACATCCACATTCATACATCCACATCCATACATCCACATCCACATCTGCATCCATACATCCACATCCACATCTACATCCATACATCCATTTCCACATCCACATCCACATCAACATCCACATCCATACATCCACATCCACATCCACATCCATACATCCACATCCACATCCACCTTCACATCTATTCTTTTACAAACACATCCACATACACATGCATATCCATACATCCATACATCCACATCCACCTTCACATCTATTCTTTTACAAACACATCCACATACACATGCATATCCCTTCTGTCATATATATATCTGTATTCACATCCGTGTACTTCCCATCTCACCCTTTCACATATCCTCTCAACCCTTTTCTCATCTCATTATTCACATTTACATCTATTTCCATTACATCACATCTTATCACATCCTATTTTCATCTTATCACATTTATTCACATCCTATCGCATCCCATACACACATCCATTCTCATCCTATCACAGCCCATACACATCTTATCACATTCATTCACATCTTATCTCATCCCATACACACATCTATTCTCATCCTATCACAGCCATACACATCTTATCACATCCTATTTTCTTCTTATCACATCCAGTCACATGTTATTACCATTTCATAGCTTTTTCTAGATTGATACCGATAATAGGACTTTTTCTAAATTTCAGCCAATTGCTCAGCCTAATTAAAGATTCTTTTTCTGACAACTAGTTGTGTATTCCTTCTCAATTCCTCAATTGAATTATATTCAATATTCTTCTTTTGAATAAAAGAATTCATGGGATTTGTAGAAATCGATTCTACCCATATTTTCTCTTATGGTAAAATAATCATAAATCAAATTTATACTAAAAAAATCCTCTTCTTTCCATTTAATTTCTAGGATCCTAATTACCATGGGAATTCCTCTTTTCCCATCAAATAATTCTTATAAAATAAATTTATTTAAAATATCCATTATTTCAATATGCTAGAAATTTCTCTTTGTCCATCTAAATGATGGAATTCCAAATGCAATAGGAATTCCTCTTTTAACATTTAATTATTTCTCATAGATAAATAAATTTATCTAAAAATTCATCTTTGAGTTTAAATGAATTACCCCATAATTCCAATATGACACGAAATTCTCTTTTTCCATCGCATGATGGAATTCCAAATGTAATGGTAATTCCTCTTTTAACATTTAATTATTTCTCATAGATAAATAAATTTATCTAAAAAATTATTTTTAAAATTAAATAAATTATCCCATAATTCCAATATGATAGAAAATTCTCCTTTTTCCATCCAAATGATGGAATTCCAAATGTAATGAGAATTTCTTTTTTAACATTTAATTATTTTTGATAGATAAATAAATTTATCTAGAAATTCATTTTTAAAATTAAATGAATTATCCCATAATTCCAATATGATAGGAAATTCTCTTTTTCCCATCCAATCATGGAATTCCAAATGTAATGGGAATTCCTCTTTTAACATTTAATTATTTCTCATAGATAAATAAATTTATCTAAAAATTTAATTTTAAAATTAAATGAATTATCCCATAATTCCAATATGATAGGAAATTATCTTTTTTCCGTTCCAAATGTAATGGGAATTCCTCTTTTAACATTTAATTATTTCTTATAGATAAATAAATTTATCTAAAAAATTATTTTTCAAATTAAATGAATTATCCCATAATTCCAATATGATAGGAAATTCTCTTTTTCCCATCCAATGATGGAATTTCAAATGTAATGGGAATTCCTCTTTTAACATTTAATTATTTCTCATAGATAAATAAATTTATCTAAAAAATTGATTAAATGAATTATCCCATAATTCCAATATGTAATGGGAATTCCTCTTTTAACATTTAATTATTTCTCATAGATAAATAAATTAATCTAAAAATTTGATTAAATGAATTATCCCATAATTCCAATATGATAGGAAATTCTCTTTTTTCCATCCAATGATGGAGTTCCAAATGTAATGGGAATTTATCTTTTAACATTTAATTATTTCTCATAGATAAATAAATTTATCTAAAAATTCATTTTTAAAATTAAATGAATTATCCCATAATTCTAATATGATAGGAAATTCTCTTTTTCCCATCCAATGATGGAATTCCAAATGTAATGGGAATTCCTCTTTTAATATTTAATTATTTCTCATAGATAAATAAATTTTTCTAGAAATTAAATGAATTATCCCATAATTCCAATATGATAGGAAATTCTCTTTTTCCCATCCAATGATGGAATTCCAAATATAATGAGAATTTCTCTTTTAACATTTAATTATTTCTCATAGATAAATAAATTTATCTAAAAATTAATTTTTAAAATTAAATGAATTATCCCATAATTCCAATATAATAGGAAATTCTCTTTTTCCCATACAATCATGGAGTTCCAAATGTAATGGGAATTTATCTTTTAACATTTAATTATTTCTCATAGATAAATAAATTTATCTAAAAATTTATTTTTAAAATTAAATAAATTATCCCATAATTCCAACATGATAGGAAATTCTCTTTTTCCCATCCAATGATGGAATTCCAAATGTAATTTTAACATTTAATTATTTCTCATAGATAAATAAATTTATCTAAAAATTCATTTTTAAAATTAAATAAATTATCCCATAATTGCAATATGATAGGAAGTTCTCTTTTTCCCATCCAATGATGGAATTCCAAATGTTATGGGAATTCCTCTTTTAACATTTAATTATTTCTCATAGATAAATAAATTTATCTAAAAATTTATTTTAAAATTAAATGAATTATCCCATAATTCCAATATGATAGGAAAATCTCTTTTTCCCATCCAATGATGGAAATCCAAATGTAATGGGAATTCCTCTTTTAACATTTAATTATTTCTCATAGAAAAATAAATTTATCTAAAAATTCATTAATTATGCATACACCTAAAAATCAATATTTATATGATTACAATGAGAATCAATCAGTTTATCTAGGATGATAATTCTTGGAATATGGTAGGAAGTCCTCTTTTCATACTTTGAATGAAAATATTTTATGTGTAATTTTTACAAAAATTTCACCATAGCTCCGCTGCTATTAGTGATAAATCTCAATTTATTCTAAAAGAATGAACTTTAACATTATGGATATGATTAGAATGATCGCTAATTCGATCATTAACCCATTATGAATTGAATCATAAATTTTCATGAAATAACTAACTTAAAAGCATAAAAAAGCCATTAATTTGGCCTCTAATTAAACAAGCATAGAATTTATTCTTGGATTAGGGAAAAGCTTCATGAAGCTTCATTTGGATTGAGAATAGGTCATGGGAATGACAATTCTTTGAGTGAGAGAGAGAAATTACATAAAAACCATTAAAATTAAGCATAAATGAAAATTTATGTATTTTCTTACTACCATTCGTCAATTAACTTCAATAGAAAAACCGTTTCGCCCAACCAGCACCAATCGTGTAACTTTGTGATGAGTGGAGGGGTAGGATCCCCATGGACCCACTCCCAAAGTATAACCTTTATCGGGCATTGTATGACAATGATTCCCCACCCAAACTCAAGATTTCTTGCATAGGGGACCTCTTGGGCACTATGCAAAAAAATAGCGGATAGCAACACACCGTCCCGTCCATCTAGTGTTTGATGGTGGTCAAACTTTGTGAGTGGAGGAGTAACATCCCAATGGACCCGCTCACAAAGTTTCACCACCATCAACATTGTATAACAGCGATGCCCCACCCAAATCCCCTATTTTTTGCATAGGAGACTCGTTGGGCACTATGCGAAAAAATAGCGGGTGGCAACATACCGTCCCACCCGTAACATTGATTCATGCTTTCTCACTGACCCTAGAAGGAAAAGCATATCAATGGTTCTAAACCCTCAAACCTAAAGATAAGGTTAATTTCACATGGCTCAAGTATGTGTTTGCGCTAAGCTTTGCCAGAAGTGGTGAGAGATGGAGTCCTTTGTGGGCATAACTGCACAACATCAAACAAAAGGAAATGGAGTCAATGCGAGACTATGTGTCTTGGCTAAAGCACTTAAATTGAAGGTGCAAACTATGGGAAAGGAGAATTGATGTCAGTTATTGCCTTGCTTCTGGAGAGGAGTTAGAGACCAGAAGATGCATGATTATCCGCTAGTATTAGCCCGCCGACCGGCTACTTTGGATGCATGTTGTAAACTGCAAATTGAATATGGAGATAATATGCTGGAATTTCCAGAACCGAAAGATGTCAGAATATCTTCGGCACAGCAACAACTTCGTGTGTTTTGAGTCACCACCACAAGAGATTGGAACTCAGAGAAGCAAGTCAGAAACATGACTGTGGATGAACTCAGTAATGCAATACTTGAAAAATTGAAGGTAAAGGATGGAAGAGAAACATCTGGACATGGGCATACCCATCTTTACCCTCGTAGAGAATTGGTGTGGTTCTCTCTGTGCAAATTGAATCTACCACCAAATGCCCATATTTAAGAGCAAGGCCACTGCTCTATTGTGTACACTGTGTAAAATTACAGAATCATAACACCTCCATGTGCAGATATCCAAGGTCCCAAACAGTAGCAGAGTTGCCAGCACCTAGAGCTCCATTGGCCTTACTAGCACCACCTGTACAAATCATTGTAGCTGCAGGATAGCCAAACTCTTCCTATTTACCTAGGGGGATGTTTTGGGTACAAGACACTTCAGCTCTGCCCCACCTGTTCTACCACCAAAACCACCATAGGCTAAAATCAACCAAGTATTGATTGAAGAGCCATCAGAAGATATGGATATGGTGCGTGAAGTAGATCTCATTGGTGGAGAGTACTATGAGGAAGCTACGGAGATCGCTCCAGAATTCTATGTCCTACAGAATAACACGCCAATACCTATGTTTCAAACCACGGTACAGTGGAAAGGTAAGGACATAAACTCAAACATGAGGAGAGGACCGCTACAATGTTTTGGTTGTGGGGACCGCATCAAATCGCTGAGTGTCCAAACAAGAATGTGGTTCATAATGCACCAATCCCAACAATTGACTGCTCCACCCAGTGACATGCCAGTACTTACTTGTACTAAATGTGGAATTGATCATTTGATCAAAGATTGTCCATACCGCACAAGTGGTTGGACTTCCACTTCTAACCAGGACACCATCTGGTGTGTAGTCTAGAAATATCATGCCGCTCAATGTCCTGACACGAGCCCAGGCCCGATTGAGGGACAAAGGGAAGAGCCCAACAAAGGTGACCACTTCTAAAACTGGTTGGATAAGGAGGGTGAAAAAAGTGGGTAAGGGTGACACCAGGGTAAGGGTGAAAAAAGTGGGTAAGGGTGACACCAGGGCCACAATCCAAGATGAATCCGAAGAAGATACGATCGACAGCGGATCCACCCAATCAAGAAAAGAAGGGGATTAAGTAATCAAACAAAAAGAGTCTGGCCTAGAGATGTAAGGGGAAAGACCATCAACCCCTCGAGGAGTCGGTGAATACACAAATGCTCACGAGGAGATAAGGAAGCTTGAAAACCCAGCGCCTTAGTGGAAGAGTGTCAACAACTTCACGAAGCCAAGTTAAGGCCTAACAGGGTCATGGATACAATGTATCCAAGAAACGAACCAACAAGGAAAAGGGAATTGGACGTACCTACTCCAATTCTAGAAGAGATGGAAGAGGGATCTCAAGGAAACACGATGTCAAGAATGTTTGAAGAAGATGTGCAGGATGAATCCATCCATCCATTCCCTAGGAATGGATGGATGGATGTCTCGTATCCATCCATCCATTCCCTAGGGATGGATACGAGACACACACATGGAAGGAACCCTCTGCCAGAGAACCCAGAGATATAGGCAGCCTCGCAGCCGTACTATCCACTTCTGTGCAAATGCCATTGGGACAACTGCTATGTAGTTCACCAACATTATGAGTAGACATAAAGGAATGGGTAGAAGGCGGCCAGCCGACACTACAGAGGATGTTATGTCACCTTTGGAAGAAAGAACCTTAAAACACATAAGGGAAAGAACAATTAGAGTCATCAAGTTACCGATTAATCAATTGGGAAATTATTACAAAAGTGACAACACTAATGCTACAATCCCAATTCATCATAACGGGTGCCGCACTGGCTATCCTGGATGGTGGAGCGAGGGTTAGTATCATCACAAAATGGTGTTGGGAAAACCCGATCTACAAAGAACAGATCTTATCGTTAAAATGGTAGATGGAACATCTTCAAGGCCCATTGGGCTTAGAGAATGTGAGACTCAAACTCTTTATGTTTTGCTACCATCATACATTTGTAGTAATGGACTTTCTGTGCCAACCACACTCATATGCCATAATATTGGGGAGACCCTTCATGAGGGAATCCAAATTGGTTCACAATTGGGCATTAGATCATGTGTATGTACATAGGGATTTGCCAATTTTAAAGATAGATCTGAGAACATGGAGAGCACACCCCGTGGAAGGGCAACTCTTTGGTAATGATTTGGTCAACTGAGTCAACTGAATGAGCAGAACACGTCCGTACAAATATGCTAGCCCACGTTGGAAAATTCCAAAGAGGAAGAGGAAACGAAAATGTATGCATCACTTCCTCCTCCGTATTTCAGTGAAAACTGGATGCATGTGCTAGATACCATAGATGTGATGCAACCCCAAGGAACCCAATATGTGGAATCTAGAACTATTTCCACTACCTCTATCTGTATGGTCAATTGGCAAACCATTGATGAGGAATTAGAAGAGGAGGTCTCTAGCATAAAAGGGAGTGGATCACAAGGTCATACTAGCGTCCAACGCCTTAGAAGATGGCGAAAGAAGAAGCGATATATCGCTCGATGAAATGCCCTACTCTATGAAGAAAACCCACAGATACCCAGTGGTTGAGTTACCTCAAAGCCACTAAGGTACATGACGAGTTTTCTAAGGATTGGGGTTAGGAATTGAGTAAGATATCACTTGAAGGGAAACATGAGGAGGAAGTCATCTTTCAAGAACTAGAAATGCCTAAGCTTATGAAAGCTGTGCACCAAAAACGAAACAAAGCTTTGCCACAGAAGCTGAGCGAGAGGCCAGGAAAGTTATGGCTAAAACAAAAAGTGAGAATGAGGATAAACCAGACTTGCTTTCAGTACCAGACCATTTCAAAACCTACACAGTTGAACGAACGAAAGGTGGTTCGATTGACGGCAAAAAGAGTTAAGGAAGAAGGAAGTTGATATTGCGGGACCAAGGGAGGAAGCCAAACCTGTTTATATCGCTAAGGACTTGACTTTGATTGAAGAAAATGAGCTTGTTACTCTCCTTAAGGAGTTTAAGGATTGTTTTGCCTAGAACTACAAAGAGATGAAGGGTGTACCACCTGAGGTGGTGCAACATACGATCCCAATCATGGAAGGATCAAGACCAACCATGCAAAAACCATACAAGATGAATCCTTAATATGCGGCAATCGTAAAGGAGGAAATCAATAAACTCATTGATGTGGATTTCATCTATGAGATAGAACATAGGAATTGGTTGTCACCAATCTAATCAATTTTCACTTTATTAAGAGTAAACAATATGAAAAGTTTAATTCCATCAATTTGATTACACATCTAGGATAAAGAAAGGCTGAATTCAATAATGAAGAGAACGGGGAAATCCTTTCCAGCAAGGCATAACATCCATTTTCATTTTAAAGAAAGTAAAAATCAAAAAACCATAAAATAGAATAAGAAAAAGTAGAATTTCTAACTTACTAGGAGTTTGTGAGATTTCCTTTGGCTTGATGGTTTGAGGGATTTACTCTTGTTTGCAACAAGAGTGGCCACCAATTCTTTTGAAGAGGAAATGGTCAAAAACAAATGAATTATGAATTCATTGTTTTTGGCTCTGGGGAGGAGTAGAGTAGCAGTGCATAAAACACTATTAACCATTTACAAAGGGGGAGGCTTCATCTATAGGAAAAAGTGAGCCTCTAACCAAGCAAACTGATTCTAGAATTTTCGAGATCAGTTTGGTCAATTTTTGACCATTTTTAGGTCAGTTTAGCTTACTTTTTGGATCTAGTTGAAGCAAGAGAGAGGAGGGATGAAAATATCTCATTATTTGTGAGTTTAAAACTCAACCACACGTGAATCAGGTGCCTCCTTAATGAGGGAAATTCCCCACACTGAAGTGTCAAAAATGCATCATTTCTTCTAAATATCTCTTCTTTTTTAACTAATAACCTTGTCCTTAAATCAACTCTTCATCTTATGTGAGCATTTACTCATTTTTGGGGGATTTTATTTTATTCTTCAATTTATCTCCTCCCTACATTTGGATTAATCTAATTGGTTCTCCATAGGAACCTTAATTCAAAAATTTCAGAAAATCTAGACCCTTAGGCTAAGGTTCTTTTTACTTGATTTCAATTTATTCCAATTGTACATTGGAAATTTATTTTTGAATATCTATTTCAGGGGAAACCATTTTAGACACTAGGAGGATTTTTATATCCAAAAATATCTCAATTTTGAATTACCTCTCTCTAGATATTTTCTCTCTCTAGGCTAAAACAGGGTAAAACAGGATCTTTCTTTTATTTCAGAGAGCGAAATAATTATAAGATCAGAAGGGGAGGTTCTTACACCTGCACACCTCAAAAGCCGGAGGGAGGAATCTTACAGGCATCATTATCATACGGTATCCGATGGTGGTGAAACTTTGCACGCGGGTCCATAGGGCTACTACCCCTCCGCTTTAAAATTTTCACCACCATTGGATGATGGATAGCAGGTTTGGGTGGGGCATCATTATTATACAGTGTCGATGGTGGTGACACTTTTCACAGCGAGTCCATGGGACTCCTACCCCTCCACTCGCAAAGTTTCACCACCATCAAATACCAAATGGCGGGACGGTGTGTTGCCACACCTGGTATTTTTTCGCATGGTGCCCAAGGGTTCCAAGGGGTCCCCTATGCAAAAAATAACGAGTTTGGGTGGGGCTTCATTATCATACGGTGCCCAATGGTGGTGAATCTCTGCGAGCAAGTCAATGGGGATCCTACCCCTCTGATCGAAAAGCACCATCGGACGTCGAGGGGCAGGACGTTGTGTTGCCACCCGCTATTTTTTCAGATAGTGTCCAAGGGTTGCCCTATGCAATAAATAGCGGGTTTGGGTGGGACACCATTATCATACGGTGTTTAGTGGTGGTGAAACTTTGCAAGCACATCCATGGGGCTGCTATCCCTCTACTCGCAAAGTCTTACCACCATCTCAGGCTGGACAGGCAGGACAGTGTGTTGCCACACACTATTTTTCGCATAGTGCCCAAGGGGATCCGAATGCAAAAAATAGCAAGTTTGGGTTGGGCATCATTATCATACGGTATTCCATGGTGGTGAAACTTTGCAAGTGGGTCCACAGGGCTCCTACCTCTCCTCTTGCATAGGTTCACCACCATCAAACGATTTCAAATGGGCGAGACGGTGTGTTGCAACTTGCTATTTTTTTGCATAGTGCCCAAAGGGTCTCCTATGCAAACAATAGTCGGTTTGGGTGGTGCATCATTATCATATGGTGTTCGATGGTGGTGAAACTCTGTGATTGGGTCCATGCAGCACCTACATATCTTTCCATAAATTTTCACCAAACGATCAGACCCCGGATGGGTAGGACGCTGTGTTATCACACGCCCAAGGGGTCCCCTATGCAAAAAATAGTAGGTTTGGGTGGGGTATCATTATCATACGATGTCCGATGGTGGTAAAATTTTTCAAGCAAGTCCGTGGGACTCCTACCCCTCTACTCATAAATTTCCACCACCATCAGACGTCGAATGGGTTGGACACCACCCGCAATCTTTTCGCATAGTGCCCAAGGGGTCCCCTATGCAAAAATACCAGGTTTGGGTGGGGCATCATTATCATATGCTGTCTGATATGGTGTTGAAACTTTGCAAGTGGATCCATAGGGATACTACCCCTCCTCTTGCAAAGTTTTACGACAATCAGATGTCGGATGGGTGGGACAGTGTGTTGCCACACCTGCTATTTTTTGCATGGTGCCCATGGGGTCCCCTATGCAAAAAATAGCAAGTTTGGGTGGAGCATCGTTGTCATACAGTATCAGTTTGGTGGTGAAACTTTGCGAGCGGGTCCATGGGGCTACTACCCCTCCACTTGTAAATTTTCACCACCATAGGACGCCTGATGGGCGGGATGGTGTGTTGCTGCCCACTATTTTTTTGCATAGTGCCCAAGGGGTCCCCTATGCAAGAAATAGCGAGTTTGGGTGGGACATCATTTTCATACGATATCCGATAGAGGTGAAAATTTGGGAGTAGGTCCATTGGTCTCCTACCCTTCCACTCATAAAGTTTCACCCACGATCAGACACCAGATGGGCGGGATGGTGTGTTGCCACTAGCTATTTTTTGCATAACGCCCAAAGGGGTTCCCTGTGCAAAAAATAGTGGGTTTGGGTGGGGCATCATTATCATACGATGTCTGATGGTGGAACCACTTTGCAAGTGGGTCCATGGGGGCTCCTACCCCTCAACTCGCAAAGTTTCACCACTATCAGACACCGGATATACCTGTCCACCGGCATCACTTGCATTATTAGAGACATCGCCCTGCATGCCTATTCTATGACTTCATCCCTGATATTCTCGTATTTGGCTCCATTAGAGTTGTACAAGCTCTTCTTTAGCATTTTATCTAGTTGCATGTTGTCAAAGGCATGTGTATGTATTTTTACTGGTGGTGGGAGCTGCAGGGCCTCACGTATCAAATCCTCTATGATTAACACTTGCTCCATGGTGCCATCTGCTTTAGTCACTGTCTTTGTAATTATTGGGTGGTGGCAGTTCCAAGATCAACTTGACCTTGCTGTCATCTGTGGATATACCATTCTTAGACATAATGTGTCCCAATATCACACCATGTTTGACCCAAAATCGGCTTTTTAAAGGGTTTAGGGATATAGGATATAATCAACATCGCTCAAACACCTTCCTTAATCAAGCTGGATGGTCTATCCATCGAGAGTGTACACACAGATCATCAATAAATACCTCTAACCACTTCTGCAAGTAGTCTTTAAAGGTTGTGCACATTAATCGCTTGGAATGTTGCTGGGGCATTGGTGAGACCGAAAGGCATGACTTTGTAAGCAAACTTCCCCCCCACATCATATTGAAGGCTATCTTATGCTGGTCTTTTGGTGTTATAGACACCTAATTGTAGCCTGAAAATCCGTCCAAGAAGCTGTAAGCTTCTTTACCAGCTACTCTCTCCAAAACGTGTTTCGTATAGGGCAATGGATAATGGACTTTCCTAGTAGCTGCGTTTTTTACCTTTTTAAGATTGACACATACCCTAAGTTTCCCATTCTTCATTTTAGCAATTCAGTCATCCTTAGCATCTGAATCCTGCATTTGTCTCACAGTCTTGTAGTTAGCGTTGCGCATCTTGAAGTTGTTGGCATCAAATAAATTTGTTGCTCCAGAGCAGCCTCAGGTAAAGGAGTATCGATGTTGGAATTATGTTGCAAACAAATTGTCACTTGATGACAGCATATGAGTGGAGACTTTGGATGAGGTGCTCCTTGTTTGTTAATTTCCTTCAAATAAAGGAAAGAGAGAGAGATTGAAAGATACTTTACTTCTCTCCTCAAAGAAAGAAATGTATACTTCCTTGAGATTTTTTTTAAAAAGAATATATATATATATACATATTTCTTTCAAAAAAAAATCTTGGTTGTTGCTTCCAAACGCCGGCTGCTCCGTTTCTTTGTCTTCTGTTGATGAAGCAATGGTTGCACTCCTGGGCGGCAACTAACGTGAAAGAGACTTGGGCTGCACTCTTGGGCGGCTATTTGATGAAGCGCCGGCTTGCGTGTCTTCTTGATGTCACACGTTGTTATTGCTACCTTCACACTCTATCCTCTCGTTTATATTTTGTTGACACTGCTGTTGATACTCTCCTTCGAACTATTGCCCGTGCTATGTGGTAATTTGTTGTATCTATTGTACCGTTTCTTGGCAATTGTTGGTGCTGCTGGTGTGCACTGCTGATCACAGAGATGCTGTGTGTACAGCACCATTATCAACGCCCTCTCATGGTTGTTGATGGCTCTGTGTTGTTGCCATCTGTGACGTGGGGCTCTGCAGACATTACTCATAATTACCCCAAAGCTTTAAAGGCCCTCAAAACCATAAATCATAAGCGGCTATAAAAATGTATATATATATATATATATATATATATATATATATATATATACTTCTTGAAAATAATTCAAGCATTTTGAAATCCTGAAGCTCTTGACATGATGCACTGCTACGTCCTTTTCCCTTCTCTCTTGCTTTGGACGACTCCACCAGGCTGCTCTGATACCAATGCTGTCAATAATCCCCCATAACCATAGCTTCATGCTTTTCAAATAAACAAGAAGAAGATAAATAAAGTAACTATGCATGACAAGAAAAGAGTAAGTTCAATCTCCACCCATGCATGAGTGAGCACTATTCCTCATACACGTATTTATGTATTAGCTAAAAAGTGTTAAATTTGCAGCAATGTGATGAGCTATAGTGGATCAAATGCTAGAATCAATATCATTAGAAAAGAGATTAGATAATAATTAAGACATGATTAGTGAGCAATTAACTGATAGCTTAATGTAAGCATGGATAATCAAAAACCAGTAAATTTTCATTAGGCCAATGTCTCAATTTATAGAGTTTACATCCAAGCATCCAATCTCACTGATTTCTCCTTGATTCACTCCACCTCTTTTGCTTGATTCTCTCCACCTCTGCCAGAATATCTCCACGGACCACACCTCCTAAATCTCCTCATGCTACCCTTTATTCTCTCCTCCCAATAGATACTTTTCACCTATTCACAGGTTCTGTCACATTTACAGATTCTCTTTTACAGCCTCTTACTAAGGGCTTGTTCTCGCACACACCCTATTCACTTGTATATTTCAACACCTCCCCTCAAGTGAATACTCCTAGTAGCACACCTGGACCCTATACTAAGTTTCCTTCTTATTTGATAGTCCGCGACTAGTGCCTCAAGTCCCTAAACTCATAGTCCTTGAAACTCTCTCTCTCTATGTGTCCAAGGCTACTACAAGTGCCCGTGACCTTGACAAAAGTGCTCACACATACATCTACCATATGGCTTACATCATCGGTGGCTCATAGGTGGTTTTACTCTGTTGGGGCAGGTTGCATTGGGTTGTGGGGTTTCACTCTCTCTCTCTCTCAGAAAAGATGATCTGACTCCACTTCCTTATTAGGAGCCTCCATGAAGTTTGCTGATGTCGTTCCTTCTCCACTGGGTTTGCTGTAGTAGCAGTCTCTTGCCATGTGTCCTGGCTTTCCACAGTTGTGGCAAGTGAGGGTCCTTCCTCCTACTCTGCCTCTTCCTCGTCCTCGTCTTCGTCCTCGAGAGAATCCTCCTCAAGTGAAGAATGCTTTTTCTTCTCCTGCTGTTGAGTCCAACCATTTCTTCTCTTTGTCTCTGGTCTCTTGCTCTAGTAGATCTCCTTCTATCTTGTGCAACTTCAATTCAGGTACATTCTTTAGTGTTGCTACAATGTTTTCATATTCACCTTTGTCCACACTCTTCAGAAGCACTGCTAGTGCCTCATCATCTTCTACCTTTTTGCCAATTGTTGCTTAGTGCTTTTATGTGTGATTAAAGGTTCACTTTCCTACATATCCAATTTGTAGAATTGCATTAACAGATTTATCTTTGAATTTTTAGCTTGTGTGCCAAATAATTTATTGAGTTCATCCCATGCATCTTTTGCCCATTATATCCCTGTGATGTGATGAATGATTTCATCATTAAAACTGAGTACAATAAGTCCCAATGCTTTCTCATTCCTGCTCTTCCACTCATTTTTCCCTCTCACCTCTGGGCATTCATCTCTTCCCTCAACTAGCCCCCACAGATTTTTCCTCATGAGCAGAAACATGGTTTTTGTCTACCATGTGTAAAACTGTTCCCCATTAAATTTGGCTATCTCTTGTGCCATAGTCATGATGATGTGAAGGGGGTCTTACCTCTTGATCCAATTTCAAGATTATACACCTAAACACCAGATTGAGGATTAACAAATTTGTACGGAATGGTTGGAGTACCGGACCATCTCTGAATTGCAATTTGAAGTTATAGGGATCTATATCAGATATCCAATGGTTAATTTGAACCCTCAATTGTAGCAAAAAATAGTGTGATTAGTATTGATTAATCATTGATTAGCAAATTAATCCTTTGTTTTGTATTCAAAAAAGAGAGTATGTGGATAGATCTGAGGCCTTAGAGTTCAAATAAGCTCAAATCCTTTCAAGTCCATCAATAGCAATCAGTCTAGTAGAGGATTAAGCCAAGAAACACAAGATTTGACCAAACATTGAATGCTTAATCTCTGTTTTACCAAAGTCACCTGCAGATTTGATGAAGAGCTTGGATCTCACTATAGACTTAATCAAATCAAAAATTGTCTTCACCAACTTATAGAGCACCCTTGAAAACCTCTATGGCTAAGAGGAATTAGAACCATTGCATCTGGAGCAGCAAAAATCTCAAATCCTTCTTTTTAAAAAAAGGGCGCTAGAAAATTAGCAAAAATCTGCAGTTATACACGGCGGTTTGGTAAATTTTTTTGAATGGGCTTATGCCTTGAGAGTATGAATATGTATGGCTAAGAGCTTGGAGGCTATTGTTAAGCCTGGAGGGAGATCAAGCCCCTCCACTAGCTGGGGGTACAGAGAGCTTGTTGAAAAAGAGGTAAAAATCTTAATTATCAACTAATCCTAATTAGCCAGGTGATTAGTGCCAAGTTTTTTTCTGTGAAGGTGTTTTGAGTCCGTGTACATATGAGATGCGTGGTATGCAATAAAACTTTGCCTTGAATGCCCTGGGAAATGTACAGGCTGAGTGGTTTTGTTGTGAGCTGGTTTATGCACGTGTTTTTTTTGGGAGAAGACGCTGGGGATTTGGAAGTTTATAGCAATTGTATGGTGTGCAGATGGTTACTAAAGCAGGCCACCGACTGGGAAATTGTCGGGTTTGGTATGATGATGCTGATGATGATGAGCGGTAGGCAGCTCTCATATAGTTTTGGAAAATTGTGGATCGTCGTGTGAGAGGAGGAGCCTTATTATTGCTAGTGTGGCCATCATTTTAGAGCTTTAAAAGAAATAATAATAAATATGCCATACACATGGCCAATAGTTTTAATGGCCATGTGGGAGTTTTTAGGGGGCGCCAGCTTGATATCTAGAAGGAAGGCAACGGCGTGAAGGAGGTGTGGAAGGTGGCAACCAACAAAAAGAGGAGGGAGCCTGGCACAGAAGGAGAGGGTGTGGCGCTGCAAAGGATCGCTAAGTGCAGGAAGGGGGGCCTCGTCATTCTAAAGGGGGAGAGAGGTGAGAGAGCAGCCGTGTGTGAAGCTACTGGCGACCGAGGCGTTGCAGAGGAGCTCTCTGGGGGTAGATGCGCACACACAGGTGACCGTGCATAAACGGCAGCTACTGGGCGAGAGGAGAAGGCAAGCACAACAAGTTAACAAGCATAGGCAGCAAGGTCGGCGTGGACATGCAGGTCGGGCTGGCGTCGATAGAGGAACTGCCTTGCGGTGGTAAGCTTGAGCGTTGGCAGCTAGTGAGTGAAGGTAACACAAAGACTAGTAGCCGCCTTGTTGGTGCAGGCCTACGGTTGATGATAGCAGAGCTGCAGAGTGGACTGGGGATAGCAAAGAGAGGAGGTTATCGTGTAGCAGATGGGGGGTTCTGAGGTGTGTGCAGCTAGAGGCGCAGAAGGGCAAAGAGTGGTGGAGTTGCTGTAGAGTGTGGAGGCAAAGACAACACAGTAGGTAGATGCTGCCTGGAGGGAAGCTGCAACAAATAGTCGAGAGGAGGGCGTGCTGCCTGGAGAAAAACGAGTAAAGCCGCCTGGTGTTTCTACAGAAGAGCTGCAGAGACAAAAAAAGAAGAGGACACTTGTTGCAGAGACGAAGAGAGCAGGTGAAGTGAGGAGCAGGCTGGATAATAGCAACGGCAGAGAAGCTGCCCAAGGGTTGACAGTCGTGTGGGAAGCTGCATGGGGTGCCGCCTCAGAGGTGACTAGTGTTGGTGCAGCTCACTGGCTTTCTACTGGGAGAGGGCTCTTTGTTCGAGGCCTCTGGTGTGAGACCAAAAGAAGATGTGGACAGTGTGTGTGTGAGTTGTTTGCTATGAGTGTGTGATAAAAGGAGAGTGTGAGGATGAGTGGTTGAAGCTTGTCATTTGATAAAAAATATGTGTGATGTAATCCCTTGTAAATGGATAATAGGGTTTGGGTTGATGAGATTTGAGTGGCTTAGCCTTGCTGACAGAGAAAAGGTTTTTATAATGAAATATGTGAGCTGTTGAAACTACCTTTCTTTGGGTATCTCTGGTGGTAGAGAGAGAGAGAGAGAGATTTATCTTTCCAGCTAGAGAAGCTGGTGGTGCCCCTTGTGCTTTTTGTGAGTGTTCTGAAGGTGGTGAGTCGGCGAGCTATAGTGGCCTTCTTGTGTTTTTGAGCTGCCTCACATCTTTCTGGTGCCCCCACTGAGGATTGCTCTGTTATTTCCTTCAGTTATCAGGGTGTGTGCCCTAGGTGTTGAGAGTTTCAGAGAAGGTGCTTTCTTGGGATCTGAGGTGAAGTTTGGGGGTTAAGATGATGTCTTATCCAGAGTTTTATGGTAGCCCTAATGAGGATGTGGCAGACTTCTTGGAAAGGATGGAGGTTGCATGCATAAGCAACCATATTAATGAGTCGGTACAGGTGTTGCGGCTTCTGAGCATCTGTTTGAAAGGGGATGCAAGGACCTGGTACACGACTTATGAGGAGTCATTGAGGGTTGATGTTCCACATCTTGATATGACTGAAAATGGGTTAAAGACAGCACTTAGCAACAGGTTCAAGAAGGTAGAAGACCCCGACAAGGTTTGGCATGAGGTGCAAGCTCTGACACAAGGTGAGTTTGAATCATTAGATGATTATATGAAGAAATTTTCTTTGCTATGGGAGACTCTATGCAGGGCTTTAGGGGAAGACCAGATGCCGCCTGATATGATGAAAAAAAACAAGTTTGTAGCCGGGCTTAAGAGGAGTATTCGCTGGAAAGTGGAATTGAAGAAGCCCAGGTCTTTTGAGGATGCGGTAGAAATTGCTAAGTCAAAAGATTGGAAGCTACAAAACGAATGAATCAGCTGGGGATGATTCCAGTTGTAGCACAGTTGGAGATTCGTAGAATGGAGGCTACACCCATGAGTGCAGTGATCGAGAGGATGAAGCTCACTGAAGCCCACTGAAGCCCACTGATTCGTAGAATGGAGGCTACACCCATGAGTGCAGTGATCGAGAGGATGAAGCCCACTGAAGCCCAAGCTGTGCAGATGGTGCCTCAAGCTAGTCAAGGAGTACCTATGGTTCCTGCAGGTTCTGATGAGGGATTGCGGCAGGATATGAAATAGATGGTTGATCTTATGAAGAATTTGAGCTTCAATTTAATGGGAAGTACAGGTGGTGGACGTGGTAGAGGCCGTGGCAACAATCATGAGGGGGGAGATGGACAAGCAGGGTATGGACGTGGTCGTGGTAGGGGCCGTCGTTTCATCCCTACATGCTGGAACTATGGTGAGCTTGGTCATCTGAGTACAGATTGTGATAAGCCTCAGCGTATGGGTGGTGATATGTACCCACTACCTTCACAGTTACCTGACAGGTCAAATGATTATGGTATTGATATCAGGGATCAAGCACGCCCCAGTGGAATCACAGCTGAGGAGAAGGGGAAGGCAAAGGTCATGAATGTTGTTACTCTAGAGAATGTTCAGGTGAGAGAAGAAGGGGATGTGATGCCTGTTGGCAAGCGCACAATAGATGAAAGAGAAGGAAAAGGGGTGGCTGGACCTAGCCGTAAGAAGGGGAAGCAGCAGGAAGGAGAAGATGTGAAAGCCAAAAGGAAACGGAAGCCTCGTAGAAGGTTCCAGGTGTCCGATGGGGGATGGGCAAACCAGCTATGACTTGAAATCTGATTTGGTGAACAGGAAGGCTAACATCACCTTTGGGCAGTTGGTGGAGATGGTGCCAAAATTAAGAAGGCAATGGAAGAGACTGGTGAATCCAATGGAAAAGGAGTCAGAGAAGAGGTCAGTCAAAGTACTATCTTTAGAAGAGCTTCCAGATATTTGTCCTATTGTGGAGGTGTGGAGTAAAGGCCGGAGCCTTGGTCAGGCCTATATAGATGGAGGAGCTCAAATCTGTGTGATTACCCAATCATGTGTGGAGAAATCAGGCTTGAGGGTGTCTGGGGTTTCTGGTTTTCGAATCAGGATGGCTAATCATCAAAAGGTAAAATGTCTTGGTATGATAAAGGAGTTGGAAATTGAAGTTTTTAATGTCAAAGCTACTGTAGATTTTCATGTGATGCCTGCGGGTCTTGGTGCCTTTCCAATTATTCTTGGACGACCTTGGTTGCGAGTGGTGGGTGCAGTACAGGACTGGAGGTATGGGACCATTTCTTTGCATAATAAGCAGGGTAATAAAAAATCTTTTGAGATGCATAGTAGGAGATCTTTAAATGATGTGTGGGAGAGGCCACAAGATTCAAGTGAAGAGGAAACTACCACCACTACTTCTGAATCAGAGATGGATTCATCGACCACTGCTTCTAGTGGAGAAGGGACAGATGTGGCTTTTCTTATATCAGAGCAACAAAGTAATGAAGATAAAGAAGTGCAAGAAGTGGGTGCTGAGGGAGAAGATACTATGGGGTCATATGAAGTGATCGAGGAATTACTGCAGTCAAAGATAGAAGTGAAGAAGAAGCAGGAGCTGATTGAAGGAATGCTGAGTCCGGATCTCTCGAGTGGAGAAAAGGTTAGATATGTTAATATGCTGTCTCAATTTCCAAAATTGTTTATCACTTCTTATAGAGAGATTCGAGGATTTAAAGGGCCAGACTTGAGGATTGAATTGAAGGAAGGTGTAAAAACAGTTAGACAGAAGCTTCGCAGGATGGGACAAGAACAAATGCAGGCCCTGAGAGAGGAAGTTGATAAGTTGTTGAGTGCAGGTTTCATTACACCAGTGGATACAGCTGAGTGGGTAAGTCCTACAGTGGTGAGTCCAAAGAAGGATGGCAAGTGGCGTATATGTGTGGATTTCAAGCCTTTGAATGCTGCTACAAAGAAGGATTCTTACCCCCCTACATGAGATCTTGGATACTGTAGCTGGATATGAAAGGTATAGTGTTTGTGATGGGTATTCAGGTTATTTCCAGTTAAAGATTGCAGAAGAAGATCAACGCAAGACAACTTTCATTACACCGTGGGGATGCTTCTACTACAAAGTTCTTCCTTTTGGATTGATGAATGGACCAGCCTATTATCAAAGAAGGGCGAATTGGGTATTATCTCCTTTTTTGAACAAGTTTGTGAAGGATTTTATTGATGATTTTTGTATATACAGCTCCAGGCAAGAGCATTGTGATAAGCTGGCTATAGTTTTTCAGCGTTATGATGAGTGTGGTGGTCAATTAAATCCAAAAAATTATTTTTTAGCTCAACCGAGGGTGAAGCTTTTGGGCCATATTATTTCAAAGAATGGTATTGATCCAGATCCTGATAAAGTCAAATCTCTTCTTCTTCTTCCTACACCAAAGAATACAAGGCAACTGGCTACTTTTGTGCAAAAGGTGAAGTATATGGCTCGATTCATCTCTCTATCTTCACAGTTGTTATATCCTTTGCAGCAAGCAGCAAAGCATGATCCTTTGCACTGGACGGAAGAGTGTGAGGTGGTTTTCCAAAAAGTGAAAGAGGTACTGGGAGCTATTCCTACAATGCAGGCACCTAACTGGGAACAGGTATTTTATGTCAATCCTTTAGTAGGTGAAGATGCAATTGGAGCCATGTTGTTACAGAAGGGGAAAGAATCACATTATATGCAACCAGTCTACTGTGCTAGCAGAGTAAAACTTGCCAGAGAAAGGTTGCTATCAGAGGTGGAACTTGTTATGGTCAGTGTACTTTATGCATGTAGGCGGTTCCGCCATTACTTGTTGCCTCGCCCCTTTGTGTTTTTGACGAGCTACACTTTTTTGCCTCAGTTGATAAATGGTACAAATTTATCTAAAGCTATGATGAAGTGGGTGATTGAGTTGCAGGAATTTACTTTCTCATTCTTGGTGGAAGAGAGTACCAAGGCTACCTTAGCTGATCTACTGACATATAAGGAGAGTCCTCTTCTTATAAAGGAGAAGACCATCAAGAAGCCAGTTGAAGATGCGGCTGAATTGGTGAACGCACACTTATTATATTTTGATGGTTCTTACAGGAAAAGCCATGATGCAGCCTCAGGAGGTTTGGTGCTTTATGATCCACAGGGTTGCCTTGTTTTTAAGAAGGGTGTTACAGTGGATGCACATAGCAACAATGAAGCGGAGTATCTGACTCTGGAAGTTGGATTGCAAATATGTTTGAAGCATGGTGTACACAGGATTCGCATTCGAGGAGATGCATTGCTTGTGGTAAAACAGGTATTGGGAGTTTGGAAGTCAAAGAGTATGTTACTCAAAGAAATGTGTTTCAAGATTAAAGGTCTGTTGAAGGAATTTGAAGCTTGGAGTCTAAAGCATGTGGATCGAGGCCATAATGAGGAGGCTCATGAAGCAGCCCAGGGAATGATTGGTGAAGTTTTTGTTCTTAAAGCTCATGCATCATTTTATTGTGGCAGGGAGAACTTACAGGATGTTGAGGAGTTTTTGTTAACAGGGATGATTCCTAATGGTATTGACAGATCAAAAAAATATGGCTTCATCAGGAAAGCTGCAAGGTATGTGATGATTGGTGATGCTTTGTATTTGAAGGGAATTGATTTGATAATGTGAAGGGTACCTTGGAAGGAAGAAATCTACAAAATTCTTAAGGAAAATCATGAAGGAGCATGCGGTGGACATTTTGCCTCAAAGATTACCTTGCATAAGGTATTGCAGGAAGGTTATATATGGCCAAGTGTACATAAGGATGTTAATCATTGGTGCAGGTCATGCAAACAATGCCAAGCTCACAGTAGACGGATATTAAAGCCTGAGATGAGGAAGACAATTCTTGCTTATGATGTTTTTGAAAAATGGGGAATTGATGCTGTGGGACCATTGCCTATTACTAGCCGAGGGAAGTGTTACATCTTGACTGCAGTTGATTACCTTTCTAGATGGGCAGAAGCAAAGGCAGTGAAACAAATTACTGCTAAGGAGGTGGCAAAGTTTGTATATCAGGATATCTACTGTAAATTTGGTGTGCCATTGGAATTGCTTTCTGATCAGGGTCCAGGTTTCAGAGCAGAGCTTATGGATTATTTGTGTACAAAAATGAAGATCAGTCGCAGCTTTACCACACCTTACTATCCACAGTGTAATATCCTGAATGAGCATTTTAATAGTGAATTGATCAAGATTTTATCTAAGGTGACAGAGCAACAAGGCAAGAATTGGGATCTGGAGTTGCCTGCTGCCTTGTGGGCATACAGGACAACAATTAAAACTGGTACGGGTTTCACTCCATTTCATCTTGTTTATGGGAAAGAAGCCTTATTGCCTATTGAGGTGGAGATACCAGCTGTTAAAATGTTGGGAAAGCTTTTGGAAGAGCCTAAAGATACCTTTAAAGAGCGGCTATTATATTTACAAGAAGCACATCTGAACAGGGATAATGCTTTGAAGCATTATGAAGATATGCAGGCAAGGACGCTGGAGAAGTTCAACAAGAAAATTAAAAGCAAAGGAATTATGAAGGATGATTTGGTATTACGTTATAATAGCAGACTGGATAATGCCTTTTATAAGAAGTTTCAAATTAAGTGGGAAGGACCTTTCTTGGTGGTGATGCAAGGATTTGCAAATGGTACCTATCAATTGGCAGACTTAGATGGGACTTTACATGCTTCCAGGGTAAATGGATATAGGCTGAAGAAGTATTATGCACGCTTGATGGTGATTGTACAGGATGCAGTGTCTGAAGATGTGACTCCAGATGAAAGGCAGTTTTTAGATATGGATTTAGGTCTTGAAATGCTTTTTGCTGCTGATCATGAATGATTCAGCAGGCTGGGGGTTGGGCAAAGTATGTCAGGTTTTTTTCTGTGAAGGTGTTTTGAGTCCGTGTACATATGAGATGCGTGGTATGCAATAAAACTTTGCCTTGAATGCCTTGGGAAATGTATAGGCTGAGTGGTTTTTTTGTGAGCTGGTTTATGCACGTGTTTTTTTTGGGAGAAGACACTGGGGATTTGGAAGTTTATAGCAATTGTATGGTGTGCAGATGGTTACTAAAGCAGGCCACCGACTGGGAAATTGTCAGGTTTGGTATGATGATGCTGATGATGATGAGCGATAGGCAGCTCTCATATAGTTTTGGAAAATTGTGGATCGTCCTGTGAGAGGAGGAGCCTTATTATTGCTAGTGTGGCCATCATTTTAGAGCTTTAAAAGAAATAATAATAAATATGCCATACACATGGCCAATAGTTTTAATGGCCATGTGGGAGTTTTTAGGGGGCGCCAGCTTGATATCTAGAAGGAAGGCGACGGCGTGAAGGAGGTGTGGAAGGTGGCAACCAACAAAAAGAGGAGGGAGCCTGGCACAGAAGGAGAGGGTGTGGCGCTGCAGAGGATCACTAAGTGCAGGAAGGGGGGCCTCATCATTCTAAAGGGGGAGAGAGGTGAGAGAGCAGCCGTGTGTGAAGCTGCTGGCGACCGAGGCGTTGCAGAGGAGCTCTCTGGGGGGTAGATGCGCACACACAGGTGACCGTGCATAAACGGCAGCTACTGGGCGAGAGGAGAAGGCAAGCACAACAAGTTAACAAGCATAGGCAGCAAGGTCGGCATGGACATGCAGGTCGGGCTGGCGTCGATATTGAGAGGAACTGCCTTGCGGTGGTAAGCTTGAGCGTTGGCAGCTAGTGAGTGAAGGTAACACAAAGACTAGTAGCCGCCTTGTTGGCGCAGGCCTACGGTTGATGATAGCAGAGCTGCAGAGTGGACTGGGGATAGCAAAGAGAGGAGGTTATCGTGTAGCAGATGGGGGGTTCTGAGGTGTGTGCAGCCAGAGGCGCAGAAGGGCAAAGATTGGTGGAGTTGCTGTAGAGTGTGGAGGCAAAGACAACACAGTAAGTAGATGCTGCCTGGAGGGAAGCTGCAACAAATAGTCGAGAGGAGGGCGTGCCGCCTGGAGAAAAACGAGTAAAGCCACCTGGTGTTTCTACAGAAGAGCTGCAGAGACAAAAAAAGAAGAGGACGCTTGTTGCAGAGACGAAGAGAGCAGGTGAAGTGAGGAGCAGGCTGGATAATAGCAATGGCAGAGAAGCTGCCCAAGGGTTGACAGTTGTGTGGGAAGCTGCATGGGGTGCCGCCTCAGAGGTGACTAGTGTTGGTGTAGCTCGCTGGCTTTTTACTGGGAGAGGGCTGTTTGTTCGAGGCCTCTGGTGTGAGACCTCTGGGAGAGGGCTCTTTGTTCGAGGCCTCTGGTGTGAGACCAAGAAAAGATGTGGACAGTGTGTGTGTGAGTTGTTTGCTGTGAGTGTGTGATAAAAGGAGAGTGCGAGAATGAGTGGTTGAAGCTTGTCATTTGATAAAAAATATGTGTGATGTAATCCCTTGTAAATGGATAATAGGGTTTGGGTTGATGACATTTGAGTGGCTTAGCCTTGCTGACAAAGAAAAGGTTTTTATAATGAAATATGTGAGCTGTTGAAACTGCCTTTCTTTGGGTATCTCTGGTGGTAGAGAGAGAGAGAGAGAGATTTATCTTTCCAGCTAGAGAAGCTGGTGGTGCCCCTTTTGCTTGTGAGTGTTCTGAAGGTGGTGAGTCGGCAAGCTATAGTGGCCTTCTTGTGTTCTTGAGCTGCCTCACAATTAGCAAGATAATGGGCTCATAAATTGATGGATTCTAGGCTAGGCTCTGATATCATGCTAAATTTGCAGCAATGTGATGAGCTATGATGGATCAAATGCTAGAATTAACATCATTAGAAAAGAGATTAGATGATAATTAAGATGTGATTAGTGAGCAATTAACTAATAGCCTAATGTAAGCATGGATAATAAAAAACCAGCAAATTCTCATTAAGCCAATGCGTCAATTTATAGAGTTTACATCTAAGCATCCAATCCCACTGATTTCTCCTTGATTTACTCCACCTCTTTTTCTTGATTCTCTCCACCTCTCCCAGAATATCTCCACACCTTCTAAATCTCCTCATGCTACCCTTTATTCTCTCCCAGTAGATACTTCTCACCTTTTACAGATTCTCTTTTACAGCCTCTTGCTAAGGGCTTGTTCCCGCACACATCCTATTCACTTGTATATTTCAACAAAAGGCAAGTGCTCATCACAAATATAGCTTGATACATTCTACTTTGGGCCATTAATATCAAAAAGTAACTTGGTCCCCAAGCTAGTATATTTACATTAAAATTGTAGCAGTTTAATTAAATGAAACTATGGGCGGGCGATGATCGTTGCACATCAAAATACGACATCGCGCACTGGCCAAAATCCATCCCACGCTACTCCGTGTACCGATCTCCCCACCAAAAACACAAGACACATTAAATCTTACTTATTCACCCAACATGTTGTGACCACTGCTCCATGCTCTCGCACGTAGCCAGTCACGACCATGTGGCAAATGAGCGTACGATAAATATCACATAAAATAATTCCATAATTAATTCCATATTTCTCATTTCCATGATAGTCTGATAGTCCTGAAACTTTACGAGTGGGTCCATAGGGCTCCTACCCCTCTGCTCACAAAGTTTCACAACCATCCGAACACCGGATGGGTGGGACAGTGTGCTGCCTCCCGCGTTTTTTCGCATAGTGCCCAAGGGGTACCCTATGCAAAAAATAGCAATTTTGGGTGGGGTATCACTATCATATGGCATTCTAAGGTGATGAAACTTTGCAAGAAGGTCCATGGGGATTCTACGCCTTCACTCCCAAAGTTTCACCACCATCGAACGCCAGATGGGCGGAACAATGTGTTGCCACCCGCTATTTTTTGCATTGTGCCCAAGGGGTCCCTTATGCAAAAAATAGTAGGTTTGGGTGGAGCATCATCATCATATGGTGTTTGATGGTGGTGAAACTTTGTAAGCAAGTCCAACCAACTCCTAACCCTTTGCTTGCAAAGTTTCACCGCCATCGAACATCGGATGGGCGGGACGGTGTGTTGCCACCAGCTACTTTTTTGCATAGTGCTCAATGGGTTCCCTATACAAAAAATACAAGGTTTCGGTGGGGCATCACTATCTTACGGTGTACGATGGTGCTAAGACTTAATGAGCGGTCGTCGATGGGGCTGCTACCTATTTACTCGCAAAGTGCCCATGGGACGTTGGATGGGTAGGACAGTGTGTTGCCACTTGCTATTCTTTTGCATAGTGCCATGGGGTCCCCTATGTAAAAATACGACGTTTGGGAGAGGCATCATTATCATACGATGTCCGATGGTGGTGAAACTTTGCAAGCAGTTCCATGGGATACTACCCCCCCTCTTGCAAAGTTTCACCACCATCGGATGTTGGATGGATGGGTCGGTGTGTTGCCACTCGCTATTTTTCTCAGGGGGGTCACTCATGAATGTGTAAGCGTAGCACACGTGGGTTCAATAGAAGGGGTTTTTTTAATTCCTTTTTTTACAAAAATTTTACATACATAAGGGGGTATTTATAGATAAGGGCATGTTTTATTCACAAGAAATTTTTAGATAAGGGGTTTTTACATAAGGCCTTGAATGCACGTGATATAGAGAGTTTACATATAGTGAACCCCCCAAGCTATTTTTTCGCATGGTGCCGAAGGGGTCCCCTATGCAAAAAATAGCAAGTTTCGGTCGGGCATCGTTATCATACGGTGTCGATGGTGGTGAAACTTTGCAAATAGATCCATGGGACTGCTACCCCACCACTCATAAAGTTTCACCACCATCAGACACCAGATGGGAAGGACGGTGTGTTGATATCTGCTATTTTTTTGCATAGTGCCCAAGGGGTCCCCTATGCAAGAAATAGCGAGTTTGGGTGGGGCATCATTGTTATACAGTGTGCGATTGTGGTGAAACTTTGGGAGTGGGTCCACGGGAATCCTACCCCTCCACTCGCAAAGTTTCACCACCATCGAATGCCAGATGGGCGGGACGGTGTGTTGCCACCCGCTATTTTCTGCAAGGGGTTCCCTATTAAAAAAATAACGAGTTTGGGTGGGGCATCATAATCATACGGTGTCTGATGGTGGTAAAATTTTGTGATTGGATCCATGGAGCTCCTACCCCTCCACTCACAAAGTTTCACTAGCGTCGGACTCCAGATGAGCAGGACCGTGTGTTGCCACCCACTATTTTTTTGCATAGTGCCCAAGGGCTTCCCCTATGCAAAAAATAGCGGGTTTCAGTGGGGCATCATTATCATACGGTGTCCAATGGTGGTGAAACTTTCCAAGCCATACATGGGGCAGCTACCCCTCCACTCACAAAGTTTCACCATCATACGCTGGATGGGTGTGGGACTATGTGTTGCCACCCGCAATCTTTCGTACAGCGCCCAAGGGGTCCGCTATGCAAAAATAGTGGGCTTGGGTGTGGCATCATTATCATACGGTGTTTGATGGTGGTGGTTAAATTTTTGTAAGATGGTCTGTGGGACTCCTACCCCTACACTCATAGAGTTTCACCACCATCTGACATCAGATGGCTAGGACGGTGTGTTGCCACCCGTGCAATTCTTTCACATAGTCCACAAGCGGTCCCCTATGGAAAAATACCAGGTTTGGGTGGGGCATCATCATCATATGGTGTCTAATGGTGGTGAAACTTTGTGAGTGGGTCCATGGGGCTACTACCCCTTCTCTTGCAAAGTTTTACCACCATAGGATGTCGGATGGGTTGGACGGTGTGTTGCCACCCATTATTTTTTTGGATAGTGCCCAAGGGGTCCCCTATGCAAAAAATAGCAGGTTTGGATGGGGCATCGTCGTCAAACGGTGTCAATGGTGGTGAAAATTTACGAGAAGTCCATGGGTCTACTACCCCCTACTTGCAAAGTTTCACCACCATTGGACACCAGATGGGCGGGATGGTGTGTTGCTATCCGCTATTTTGTTGCATAGTGCGCCCAAGGAGTCCCCTATGCAAGAAATAGCAAGTTTGGGTCGTGCATCATTGTCATACGGTGTCCGATGGTGGTGAAAATTTGGGAGCGGGTCCTTGGGGCTTCTACCCCTCCACTCGCATTGCAGAGTTTCAGCATGATCGGATGCGGCATGGGTGGGACAGTGTGTTCACATCCACTAATTTTCTCATAGTGCCCAAGGGGTTCCCCGTGCAAAAATTAGCGGATTTGGGTTGGGCATAATTATCAGACATTGTCTGATGGTTGTGAAACTTAGCGAGCAGGTCCATAGGGATCCTACCCATCCACTCACAAAGTTTCAACACCATCATGCACCAGATAGATGAGACAGTGTGTTGCATCCTCTAGTTTTTTGCATAGTGCCTAAGGGGGTCCCCTATGCAAGAAATAACAAGTTTGGGTGGGACATCATTGTCATCATATGATTTACGATGGTGGTAAAACTTTGGGAGTGAGTCCATGGGGCTTCTAACCCTCCACTCGCAAAGTTTCACCACCATCGGATGCCGGATGGGCGGGACGGTGTGTTGCCACCCGCTATTTTCTAGATAGCACCTAGGGGATTCCCTGTGCAAAAAATAGCGGGTTTGGGTGGGGCATCATTATCATATGGTGTCTAATGGTGCTAAAACTTTGGAAATGAATCCATGAAGCTCCTACCCCTCCACTAGAAAAGTGTCACCACTATTGGACACTGGATGGGGGGGAGGCTGTGTGGCCACCCGCCTCTTTCGCATAGTGCCCAAGCAGTCACCTATGCAAAAAATAGCGGGATTGGGTGGGGCATCATTATCATACAATGTCCAAAGGTGGTGAAACTTTATAAGTGGTCCATGGGGCTACTATCCCTTCATTAGCAAAGTTTCACCACCATCACACACCGAATGGCCGAGACGGTGTGTTGCCACCCCCTATCTTTCGCATAGTGCCCAAGGGGTCCCCTATGCAAAAATAGCATTATTGGGTGGCGCATCATTATCATACAGTGCCCGAAGGTGGTGAAACTTTGTGAGCCAGTCCATGGGGCTCCTACCCTTATGCTCACAATGTTTCACCACTATCAGACGCCAGATAGGGAGGACGGTGTGTGGCCACCTCCGCTATTTTTTTGCATAGTGCCCAAGGGGTCCTGTATTGCAAAGAATAGCGGGTTGGGGTGGGCATCATTATCATATGGTGTCCGATGGTTGTGAAACTTTGTGAGCAGGTCCATGGAACTACTACTCTTCTGCGCACAAAGTTTCACCACCATCAACGCCGGATGGGTGGGGCGGTGTGGTACCACCCACTATTTTTTGCATAGTGCCCAAGGGGTCGCCTATGCAAAAAATAGTGGGTTTGGGGCGGTGTGGTACCACCCACTATTTTTTGCATAGTGCCCAAGGGGTCGCCTATGCAAAAAATAGCGGGTTTGGGTGGGGAATTATTATCATACAGCGTTCAACGGTGCTGAAACTCTAAGAGTGGATCCATAGGGATTCTACCCCCTTTCTCGTAGAGTTTTAGCACCATCCGACGTCCGATGGGCGGGACGGTGTGATGCCATCCGCTATTTTTCACATAGTACCCAAGGGGTCTGATATGAAAAAAAATAGCGGGTTTGGGTGGTGTATCACTACCATATGGCGTCCAATGGTGATGAAACTTTGCAAGAGATTCCGTGGGTATTCTACCCCTTCACTCCAAAAATTTCACCACCATTGGATGCCAGATGGGCGGAACAGTGTGTTGCCACCCGCTATTTTTCTGCATAGTGCCCAAGGGGTCCCTTAAGCAAAAAATAACGGGTTTGGGTGGGGAATCCTTATCATACGTGGTGTTTGATGGTGAAACTTTGCAAGCAAGTGCAAGCGGTTCCTAATCCTCTGCTCATAAAGTTTCACCCCATCGGATGCCGGATGGGCAGGACGGTGTGTTGCCATCCGCTACTTTTTTGCATAGTGCTCAATGGGTTCCCTATACAAAAAATACCAAGTTTTGGTGGGGCATCACTGTCATAAAGTGTACGATGGTGGTACAACTTTGTGAGCAATCGATGGGGCTGCTACCCCTCCACTTCCAAAGTTCCCATGGGATGTCGGATGGGTGGGACGGTGTGTTGCCACCCTCTATTTTTTCGCATAGTGCCATGGGGTCCCCTATGCAAAAATACGAGGTTTGGGTGAGGCATCATTATCATACGGTGTCCAATTTGTGGTGAAACTTTGTGAGTGGTTCCATGGGGTACTACCCCTCTTCTTATAAAGTTTCACAACCATCAGATGTCAGATGGTGGGATGGTGTGTTGCCACCTACTATTTTTTCGCAATGCCGAAGGGGTCCCCTATGTAAAAAATAGCGAGTTTGGGTGGGGTATCGTTGTCATACGGTGTTGATGGTGGTGAAACTTTGCAAGAGGATCCATGGGGCTACTACTCCTCCACTCGCAAAGTTTCAACACCATCGAATGCCAGATGGGCGGGACGGTGTGTTGCCACCTATTATTTTCTGCACAAATCCCCAGGGGTTCCTTATATATAAAAAATAACGGGTTTGGTGGGACATCATCATGATACGGTGTCCGATGGTGGTGAAACTTTGCGAGAGGATCCATGGGGCTCCTACCCCTCTACTTGCAAAGTTCCACTACCATTTGACACACTGGATGGGCGGGATGGTGTGTTGCCACCACCCGCTATTTTTTTGCATAGTGCCCAAGGGCTCCCCCTATGCAAAAAATAGTGGGTTTCGATGGGGCATCATTATCATATGGTGTTCAATGCTAGTGAAACTTTGTAAGCAATCCATGGGGTAGCTATCCCTCCACTCACAAAGTTTCACCCATCTGATGCAGGATGGCAAGATAGTGTGTTGCCACCCCCGCAATCTTTCGTATAGCGCCCAAGGGGTCCCCTATGCAAAAAATAGTGGGTTTGAGTGGGGCATCATTATTAAATGGTGTCTAATGGTGGTTCTAAAAGAGAGTCCGTGGTTCTCCTATCCCTCTGCTCACAGAGTTCCACCACCATCAGACGTCGGATGGCTGGCACGGTGATTTGCCACCTACTATTCTTTCGCATAGTGCACAAGGGATCCCCTATGCAAAAATACTAGGTTTGGGTGGGGCATCATTATCATACGGTGTCTAATGGTGGTAAAACTTTGCAAGTGGGTCCATGGGGCTACTACCCCTCCTCTTACAAAGTTCCACCACCATCGGACGTCAGATGGGTGGGACGGTGTGTTGCCACATGCTATTCTCTCTCGCATAGTGCCCAATGGTTTCCCTATGCAAAAAATAGCGGGTTTGGGTGGGGCATCGTTTTCATATGGTTTTGATGGTGGTAAAACTTTGCGACGAGCGAGTCAATGGGGTTGCTATCCCTCCACTCATAAAGTTTCCCCACCATGTGAAAGATCCATGTCCCCTCCGTGTAACGAATTCAGGGGTGCTAGCAGTGGAAGTAGCACTTCTTGCACGGGGCAGGGTCCCTCACTCGGGGCCTCGCCCCGAGTGGATATCTAGAAAAGAGACTAATCCATTGGTTCTTCCCAAACCCGGAAAAACTTCCCTCCCTAGAAAGCACGGGCGACTCCTCCAGGATAAATTTACTCTAACGTAGTCAAGAGTCTAAATTAACTGAACTGATCTGACCAAACCCGCAAGTCCCATAGTCAGATCAAGGAAAAGACTTGCACTTGGATCATAGACACCAACGCTTTTTTCCTCATTGAGAGGCACAGCCGTTGATTCTTTTCCATAGACCAATTTTTATCTGGGATTTACTTCATCTATCATACCATAACAAAATTGAGTCTCATTTTAGGGATCCCGTGGGTTAGCCAACAACCCAACCACTATAGTGATGGGATCCATTTAAGAATTTGGTTAGGTTTTGTCCCGGGTACCACGAAAAAGAGTTCCCAGGCCCCCTAGCCGGATATTCATGCAAACTTAAAACTAGTCACACCACTTACACACCCAATATGAAATTGCCTTTTTCATATATTCAGCTGTCTTTAAAACAATCTTTTAATGAAACTAAAGTATCACTGATCATAATCCTCCAAAATATCCGGTTGAATCCTAATTTCCAAATTTTCCTTCATCGGTGTACCTATGGCATCATTGGCAACCAGAACACTCACCACCTGTCCACTCAGGGGTCTTTTCGATAGTTCCTAGCTCATAGTACCCGAGAATATATTCACTTAAAAATGGAATCTCCGTTGAAGATCAACAAGATCAACCAACAGATCCATATAAAAGAGCCATGGACTCATTTGTTGAGGACCAGCAAGGTCAATCAACCAGATCCATGCTCGAATTCAGAAAACAACTCTTACTCCTTGATCCAATATCTTCCCCGATGCACGTGTAGGTATCTTCGACGACCCAGAGCCCAAGCACCGTATGGTCAGCACCCTCTATGATCCTTAGCAGGTCACTTAGTGCTTCACTCATAGGCCACTTCCTTGGTCCCTCATCCACCGTACCGGAAGCTCACCATTTAAATCAAACTGAGGCTGGTCAAGACCTCGGCCGAACTTGCTACGCAAGACGTCCTCCATTGACTCTCTGTCAGCTGTTGTAGCTTTATCAGTTAGGTCTCCACGACCTCAATTACAAGATGGTCAAAATGCTTCCCAAACATTCTTGACATAAAACAATCATTTAAAAATAGGTCATAAATACAGTTTCTATAACGAACTCTCTTCTTTCCACATTATTCCACATCAATCCATATTATTTAATCCACATCCATTTCATATGTATTCCCATTCTCATCCAATCACATCATTTTCATCTCATCACATCTTTCCTCATTTATCCTCATCAAATCTCATCCACTCGCATCTACCCATCCACATCTCATCACATCTCATCCATTCATATCTACCCCGATTCACATCACATCACATCCATTTCACCTCACATCTCATTCATTCACATCTATCCCGATTCACATCCCATCACATCTCATCCATTCACATCACATCTCATTCATTCACATCTCATTCATTCACATCTATCCCGATTCACATTACATCACATCTCATTCATTCACATCCCAATTCACATCACATCTCATTCACTCACATCTATCCATTTCATATCTCATTTTCATACACATCTCATCTCATTCATCCACATCCATCCAATTGTTCACATGTACGACTACCCACATCTATCCATACATTCATATCTAATCACTTCACATACACATTCACATACATTCTTTTACATACATCCACATCCATTCTTCACATACACATCCACATCCATTCTTCACATACACCTTCACATCCATTCTTCACATACACATCCACATCCATTCTTCACATACACATCCACTCCATTCTGTTACATACATCCACATCCATTCTTCACATACACATCCACATCCATTCTTCACATACACATTCACATCCATTCTTCACATACACACATTCACATCCATTCTTCACATACACATCCACATCCATTCTATTACATACATCCACATCCATTCTGTTACATACATCCACATCCGTTCTTCACATACACATGGTGTTGAATCCGTTCAAATGCTTGTTTGGGGCATACAGAGGAACAGTGCTGGGGCATGTGGTGTCTAGTAAAGGGATTGAGATGTCAAAAGATAAGGTAAAAGCAATCCTGGAAGCACTACCACCAACAAATCATATGCGCTGACTAAGAAGGAGGCGATGTTTTGCTGGGATCAGGAGTGCCAGGAGTTTTTAGCCATTAAACGAATAGTGTCTGAGAAACCAATTTTAAGGCAACCTAAATGGGACCAGATATTTCATGTTCATGTAGATGCCTTAGGCATGGCTCTCGGCGGAGCTATTCTGGCCCAACCGGAAGGGGAGACAGATTTTCCAGTTTACTATGCAAGTAGAATGTTCTGCCAGGCGCAAAGCAAGCATACACCACAACTGAGCGAGAGGCTCTGGGCATGGTCTTTTCAGTACAGAAAATCCGCCATTACTTACTGGGGAATTTCTTTGTCTTCTATGTCGACCATCAAGCTCTGTCCATTACTTACTGGGGAATTTCTTTGTCTTCTATGTCGACCATCAAGCTCTGTTGTATTTAATTAATAAGGTGGTTATTCAAAAAAGATTGTCCAGGTGGATGCTGCTGCTTCAAGAATATGACTTCAAAATCATCCACAAGCTGGGCAAAAATCATTTTGGAGCCGACTTTCTGTCCTGGGCGACACCTGCTGCCAGCATTCAGGACGACCTTCCTGATGCTATCCTGTTCAGACTGGAGCTGGATATAGATGGCTCAGAGATCGCGGAATATTTATGCACTAGTGAGCTACCAGCTGAATGGCCCATGAGAAGAAAAAAGGCACTGATTATAAGGGCCAGCAACTACACCTCGGCAGTTGGTGCGTTGTACAAGCTGGGGAAGGATGGGATACTGAGACGGTGTGTCTCATCCAATGAGAGAGGAGTGCTACTGGAAGGAGCCCATGAGGATGAGGCTGGGAGCCATATGTCAGGGGAAGTCACAGCCAGGAAGTTGCTTCAGGCAGGCTACTGGTGGGACTTAATGTTCAAGGATTCCCAGGAGTGGGTCAAAAGGTGTGATGTGTGCCAAAGAATGGGGAAGCCATTACTGAATGATATGGAACCATTGCACAGTATACAATCCTTGGCTCCTTTCATGAAATGGGGAATTGATTTCATGGGGCCATTCAAAAACTCTGGGAAACATAAGTACATAATAGCTGCAGACTGATTATGTGACGAAGTGGGTTGAGGCAAAAGCATTAACGGACAACATAGCCAGGACGTCAGCTGATTTCTTATACGAATATATCATCACCAGATATGGCTGTCCTCTAGAATTGGTCAGTGATCAAGGGACCCACTTCCTGAATGAAACGGTAGCTGCTTTGACTGAAGTGTTCCAGACCAAGCATCGCAAGGCAACAACTTATTATCCCAGATGCAACGGTCAGGCAAAAAACACAAATAAAACACTGAAAAGGATACTAACTAAGATGGCGCAAATGAGCAAGGGGTCCTGGAACATGCATCTACATTCAGCGCTCTGGGCTTATAGGACAGCCTTCAAGGTGACTACAAAGCAAACCCCCTTCAGATTGGCATTTGGGCAGGAAGCAATCGTCCCGTTTGAATTTACCATCCCTGCCCTGAGAACTTCAGTTCAATATCAAATAGATCCTAATACCAATCTGAAGGAAAGATTACTGGAATTAGAAAAACTGGATGAGCAAAGGCAAAGAGCGCTATGGGAGCAGGAGATTACTTAGAAGAGGATGAAAGCATACCATGATCGCGGCCTGAAGAAAAGAGACTTCAAAGAGGGCGATTTGGTACTGTGGTACCTTGGCAAGCTGGATCGGAAAAGAAAAAATCTAACTACAGGCTAGACTAGACCCTATAAAATACTGAGAATGTATGAAAATGGTTCAGTCCAACTGAGAGACCTGAAGGGGTTGGAATTTCCTGAGTGGGTCAACATAGGAAAAATCAGGAAATATCAAGTAAGATATCAGGATCAGGAGATCCCTGAAACTCATCAGGAAGCACAAACTGATCACCCCAGAACAAAAGGATCAGGCCAGATGACAGCTGAACTCGAAACTGGAGAGCAGAATGAACAAAAGAGGATCAGGCCACACCTGGTTCGTAGGTCTCCAAGGATTACCAGGCAAAAAACCAAACAACTTCAAAGGGAGGTTGACGTGGCAGAAATCCAGACCGTTAAAGGTAATCATGTCACATGATAAAGTAAGGAATGTGAGGGCGGCTGGATTTAATAATAACTCCGCTTGTAGTATCATGAAAATAAGTATAGTGCTTTTGATGCTATTTCTGGTAGGATTTCTTGCACGCACCTCGATGGCAATGCACGATAGCGAAAAACAAAGAGGTAAAACAAACGAATAATGATTCGTCACATCATAATCTTGCACACGTGCTTTTGCTCTCTCCTTGCTCGTCTTCTACTTCTGTGAACCCGCAAACACAAAACCATAGAAGCCATCTCTTTGCTGTCTCTTGCTGCGACATGGCTTTCATTCCTAAAGCTGTCAGAATCAAAGTCCCAAAGCTCGCTAATGTAGACAAAGCTGAGTTTGAAGCAGCGGAACTCTACACTCTGTACAGAGTCATGAAAAAACAGGTGGATGAGGAGATAGCTGCAGAAGCAGTTAGAAACTATGACAAGGACACACATCAGACCTACATCAAAGGGGTCACAATTCCAGTATCAAAGGAAAGTCTGAAGCAACACTTAGGGCTACCAGACAAGTTAGGAGGGAAGAGCTGGACACCAGAAATGGTTGTCTAGTATCTAGGCAAAACTGAAGAAGAGGTAGCAAAAAGGAAAAAGGGAGCCCGAGGAGTGCCCACCTAGAGCCTGAACAAACACCAGAGGCTGATGAAGTTTGTAGCTCAAGCACTCTGCCTCAAAAAGGATGACAAGTATCTCTCAGAGCAGGTATTCATGGAGGCAGTGAGGGTTTTTGAGGGAGGCCAGTGCGACTTGGCCAGGATGCTAGAAAAGGCCATGACCACTCATATGGCTGCAATGAAAGAGAAAGGGCAAAAACTATATACCCGTGCACACATCTGGCAAGAGCTGTACGAGCAAATGGCGAAGGGCTCTAAGGGGAAGAAAAGGCTCAGCGAAACGTTGATTTTCAGGGATTCAAAAAAAGCCAGGATAGAAGGCCAACCATCAGGGCAGGAGACCAGCCAGGAAGAGCCCAGCTCCTCCCAGACACCAAAGAAGTGGGCCCTGGCACCAATGCACAGCTTTAGGAAGGGGGCAGCCAACCAGTCTCAGGGGTCAGCTGAAGATAAACTTAAAGGTCTACTGGGCACATTGGTGAAGCCTGCCTCAACCCCCCGATAAATAATCAGCGCGATTCCAACACTTCAGGCACATGCTAGCTCAAGTGTTCTTCCTGAGCCTCAGGGCCCATCAGAAAACCAGCAACCAGCTAGCCAAAGCACCCTACCAACAACATCTGCTCAAACTAGCACAGTGATGTTGGAGAGGGTTTGGGAAGAGCAACAAAGAAGTTTAGAACTGCCATTAGCCACCATAAGGATGAAGGCCTTAGAACCATCGGTAGGCTTGCCATTCCCAACTATGCCAGTACTATCTATTTGGGACGAGGCAAGACCTCACTATCAATTGGAGGCCAACCTCAGGGCAACAATGATAGCCATAAACACAATGGCTCTTCAGGTAAAGCATGAAAAAGCCACTCTGGATATGGATGTTCAATGGCTGGCTGAAAAACTTCTGAAGGCAAGAATAGAAGTGAATCGACCTGCTTATGGCTCCTAGCTAGCCACTGCTTACTGGTGCACTCAACTGGCTAGGGTCAGAGTCAGAAGAAATCCTTCTATGGTGGAGGACACGAAGGATGGGAAACGCCGATGCCAACGACTGCACCTGTTTGAGTAAATGAGAGCACGAGAGATCTGCAAAATTCAGAAGCCTAGTGTGACAGTGCAGTGGAGCAAGCTGAGGACTTAGAAAGGGAGAGGGGAGAGCCGTATGATCAGCAATTGATTCAGGGGCTCCACCTAGACCATGAGCAGAACTTAATGAAAATGATATCTCAGTCTATATCCAACCGGGGGAGAAGAAATTGACAATCAGCTCAGTTCAAGAAAAGGGAGAAGAGTGTTAAGGGTGAAAAAGTATAAGTCGCCCAACGGCCAGCAGAATAACTAATCAAGATCAAGAATCAGTTACAGTCGGGCAAGATGGGGATGGTGAGCTGAGGAGCTGGATATAAAAGAAAAGAGAATCAAAGAATGAAGGCGCGGAAGCCCTATTGCACAAGAAAGCAAGTGTAATCCCATGTGTGTAGTGGGGGTGTGTGAGTCTGGTGGCCATGGTGCGCCACTGTAATTACTTGCTGAATTAGGCACTGATATCTTTATATAAGTTATCTGGTTGGTCTGGGTAAGTGTATGTCTGGTCTCTAGACTGGTATAGCCAGGGAGCTATTACCAGGGTTGGCTAACTCAGAGCTCCTCAGTCTAGTTCAGTGAAGACTGACGAAGTAAGTTCAACACATACGCATGGGTGTCCTAAGCACCGCGAGCCCGTGCATCGCCTGGTCAGAACCCTCCAGGATCCTCCTTAGGTGTCATGGCACTTCACTCAGGGACTGCTTGGTCGGCCCTCACCTATCGTACCGGAAGCACACCATTTTATACCATACCCAGGTTGGTCAAGACGTGGGCAGGTTTTTGCCACGTGAGCCGTCCTTTGAACACTCCCCGTCAGCTGTTGCAACCAAACTTCCCTTAGAAAAAACACATATACCAAATGCTCCCTCCACCAGCATTTTGGCATAAGACAGTCCTTTAAGAAAATAGGGTTTCTATGCAAGTTTTCAGTTTTAATTTTCTTTTGAATACAATGGATATATCTTAACTTCGTATCCCAAGACTTCTAGATCACAGGTCTGGATTCAAGCGGAATTCCTCAAATTCTGTAATCTTGATCCTTTGATCAAAAATCAAAGATCTCAACTTAGTTTCAGATTTGGTGGGTGATTTGAGTGCAGATTACTGAACTGGTCACATCGTCTATTCTTCAAACTGACGAAGGAGTTATGTCTTGGTTATAGTCTGATTCAGGTTTTTAGAGACTGGAAAGGTTCTCGCTGAATTATCTTTATCGAAGGGTAATATTTCAATTACTACTTTACTGAATTTCATTCATTGAGTATTTGCTTAACTGAATTCAAAACTAATCAATGAATTCCTTAGAGAATATGAAATAATAAAATTATCTTTCTTAGAGTATTTACTTAAATTCATTTATCCATATTCATGGGATTTAACAAGTATTAAAGAGAACTCTTGTTTTGATAAAAAAAATTGTATGCATCTATTTATGCATAAAATTCATTTTCTATGGAAATAACACTTTTATATAAAAGAAAATCTTTTTATGCATAAAAATCAATATTAGTGAAAGTAACACTTTTACAATTAAAAAATTTCTTTTATGCATCATTTTATGCATAAAAATCGATATTAGTGAAAGCAACACTTTTACAATAAAAATTTTATTTTATGCATCATTTTATGCATAAAAATCAATATTAATAAAAGTAACACTTTTACAATAAATTTCTTTTATGCATCATTTTATGCATACAAATCAATAATGATGAAAGAAACACTTTTAGAAAAAAAAATGTTCTTTTATGCATCTATTTATGCATAAAAATCCATTTTGATGAAAGTAACACTTTTAGAATAAAAAAATGCTTTTATGCATACAAATCAATAATGATAGTAACACTTTTAGAATAAAACATATTCTTTTATGCATCATTTTATGCATACAGATCAATAATGATAGTAACACTTTTAGAATAAAAATATTCTTTTATGCATCATTTTATGCATACAAATCAATAATGATGAAAGTAACACTTTTAGAATAAAAAATATTCTTTTATGCATACAAATCAATAATGATGAAAGTAACACTTTTATAATTAAAAAAATATTATTTTATGCATCTATCTATGCATAAAAATCCATTTTGATGAAATTAACACTTTTGTAATAAAAAACATAATCAATATGCATCTTTCTATGCATAGAATTTAATTCTAATGAAAATCACTCTTTTATAATAAAAATAATATTCAATAGGCATCTTTCTAAGCATAGAACTTAATTCTATTAAAAATCACTCTTTTATAATAATAAAAATAATCAATATGCATCTTTCTATGCATAGAACTTAATTCTATTGAAAATCACTCTTTTATAATAATAAAATAATCAATATGCATCTTTCTATGCATAGAACTTAATTCTATTGAAAATAACTCTTTTAAATTAAAAAATAATCAGTATGCATCTTTGTATGCATAGAACTTATTGAAAATCGCTCTTTTATAATTTTAAAAAATAATCAATATGCAACTTTCTATGCATAGGACTTAATTCGATTGAAAATCACTCTTTTATAAATAAAAAAATAATCAATATGCATCTTTCTATGCATAGAACTGAATTCTATTGAAAATCACTCTTTTATAATTAAAACAATAATCAATATGCATCTTTCTATGCATAGAACTTAATTCTATTGAAAATCACTCTTTTATAAACAATAATCAATATGCATCTTTCTAGAACTTAATTCTATTGAAAATCACTCTTTTATAATAAAAATAATCAATATGCATCTTTCAATGCATGAATGAAAATGACACTTTTAGAATACATAAACGATGGGGATTACTCTTTTTGATTAATAAAAGATGAAATTTATTTCATAAATTTTTAGAAAATTTTACCATAACCTCCTTTGTATGGCTGACCATTTTTCAAATTTTCTAACCTTAATCTACTTAGGAATTATCCCCAATTGGTTTAAAGCATTCTAACTAATCAATTTTCACTTTTAAGAGAGAAACAATATGAAAAGTTTAATTCCAACAATCAGATCACTTAGCTAGGATAAAGAAGGGCTGATTTTAAGAATGAGAGAGGGGGAAAGCCTTTCCAACAAGGCATAGAATCAGATTATCATTTCAAACAAAACAAAAATTAGAAAACCATTAAAAGAGTAAAGAAAAATATAAGATTTCTAACTTACATGAATTCTGGGAGCTTTCCTTTGGCTTGATGGTTTGAGGGATCAACTCTTGTTTGCAACAAGAGTGGCCCCACCAAATCTTTAGAAGAGGGATTGGTCAAAAACTAGTCAATTATTAAGAAATTCACAGTTCTTGGCTCTTGGGAGGAGTAGAGTAATAGTGCATAAAACACTATTAAGCTTCAACAAAGGGGGAGGCTTCTATTTATAGGAAAAAGTAAGCTCCTAACCAAGCAAACTGATTCTAGAATTTTCCAGATCAGTTTGGTCAATTTTTGACCATTTTTAGGTCAGTTTAGCTTACTTTTTGGAACTAGACTTTAGGAGAGAGGAGAGATGAAATATCTCAATTTTTGATAATTTTAAAATCCACCACACATGTGAAGTAGGCGCCTCCTTCATGAGGGGGCGAATTCCCATTGTGAGGTGTCAAAAATCCATTTTTTTAGTATTTCCTTTGATCCTTAGTCCACTCTTCATCTTATGTGAGTATTTACTCATTTTTGGGGGGGATTTTCTTTATTTCTTCTATTTATCTTCTCCACACATTTCGATGAATCTTATTGGCCCCTCAAAACCTCAATTTAAAATTTTCAGAAAATCTGGACCCCTAGGATAAGACCTCTTGAACAGATTATACTTGATTTCTAAAGCACCTTCTGAAAATCTTTTCGAACTTTTGTTTCGGGGGAACTTATTTTAATAAGAAGAGATATTTTTCCATCCAAAAATATTCAAAATCTGAATAATCTCTCTCTAGAATATTTTCTCTCTCTAGGCCAAAACAAGTAGAAACAATATCTTTTATATTTCTAAAGAGGGATTTGATTACAGGGGAAGATGCTGGACATCTTGAGAGGCTAGGGAGGAATCTTACAGAGCGAGTCCATGGGGATGCTACCCCTCCACTCACAAATTCTCAACACCATTGTGCACCAAATAGATGGGACGGTGTGTTGCCATCTGCTAGTTTTTTGCATAGTGCACAAGGGGTCCCCTATGCGAGAAATAGCAAGTGTGGGTGGGGCATCATTGTCATACAATGTCCGATAGTGGTGAAACTTTGGGAGTGGGTCCATGGGGCTCTTGCCCCTCCCCTCCCAAAGTTTCACTACCATTGGATGCTGGATGGGCGGGATGGTGTGTTGCCACCCGCTATTTTTTGGATAGCATCTAGGGGGTTTCCTGTGCAAAAAATAGAGGGTTTGGGTGGGGCATCATTAACATATGGTGTTCGATGGTGGTAAAACTTTGCAACCAGATCCATGGGGCTCCTACCCCTCCACTCAAAAAATTTCTTCACTATTGGACACCGAATGGGCGAGGGGCTGCGTTGCCACCCGCTATCTTTTGCATAGTGCCCAAGGGGTCACCTATGCAAAAAATAGCAGGATTGGGTGGGACATCATTATCATATAGTGTCCGAAGGTGGTGAAACTTTGCAAGCATTCCATGGGTCTGCTACCCCTCCACTCGCAAAGTTTCACGACCATCACACACTAAATGGCCCCAGGACGGTGTGTTGCCACACGCTATCTTTCGCATAGTGCCCAAGGGGTCCCCTATGCAAAAATAGCGGGATTGGCTGTCGCATCATTATCATACAGTGTCCAAAGGTGGTAAAACTTTACGAGTCAGTCCATGGGTCTCCTACCCTTATGTTCACAGTTTTCCAGCACTATCAAATGCCAAATAGGCGGGACGGTGTGTGGCCACCTGCCCTATTTGTTTGCATAGTACCCAAGGAGTCCCCTATCCAAAGAATAGCCGGTTGGGGTGGGGCATCATTATCATATGGTGTCCAATGGTTATGAAACTTTGAGAGCAGGTCCATGGAACGACTACTCTTATGCTCACAAATTTTCACCACCATCACGCCGGATGGGTGGGAAGGTGTGGTGCCACCTGCTATTTTTCGCATAGTGCCCAAGGGGTTGCCTATGCAAAAAATAGTGAGTTTGGGTGGGGAATCATTATCATATGGCATCCAATGGTCGTGAAACTTTAGGATTGGATTAATAGGGCTTCTACCCCTCTTCTTGCAAAGTTTCAACACCATCGCCGGATGGTTGGCATAGTGTGATGCTACCCGCCGCTATTTTTCGCATAGTGCCAAGGGGTCCCAAATGGAAAAAATAGCTGATTTGGGTGGGGTATCACTATCATACATTGTCTGATGGTGATGAAACTTTGCGAGCAGGCCATGGGACTTCTACCCCTTGAATACCAAAATTTCACCACCATTGGAGGGAACGGTGTGTTGCCACCCACTATTTTTTTGCATAGTGCCCAAGGGGTTCCTTATGCAAAAAATAGCGGGTTTGGGTGGGGCATCATTATCATACGGTGTTTGATGGTGGTGAAACTTTGTAAGCAAGTCCAAGGGACTCCTAACCCTCTAGTGGTAAAGTTTCACCACCATCAGACACTGGATGGGTGGGACGGTGTGTTGCCACTCGCTATTCTTTTGCATAGTGTTCAATGGGTCCCCTATGCAAAAAATAGAGGGTTTGGGTGGGGCATCATTATCATACAGTGTCTGATGGTGGGGTTAAATTTTTTTAAGAGGGTCCGTGGGACTCCTATTCCTCCACTTGTAGAGTTCCACCACCACTAAAGAGCCTAATCTAGAAAGAGTGAGCCCGAGGCAACTCCAAGCTGCTCTGAGCGCAAGAGAATGAAGCGTGACTCATTGAGACCTTTGGTAAGAATATCTGCAATCATCTGGTCACTTGGACAATGTTCAATCATTATAGTGCCTTTGCGTACTTCGTATCGAACATAATGGTAATGCACAGCAATATGTTTTGACTTGTTATGTTGGACATAGTCTTTTGCAAGACTAATAGCACTCTGATTATCACACCGCAAGGGTGTACTAGAAAGAGAAAAATGGCCAATATCTGTCAACACTTGTCGAGGCCAAATGAGTTCACGAGCTGCAAGTGATGCCGCAACATATTCAGATTCGGTTGTAGAAACTGCAACACAACGTTGTTTCTTGCTGGTCCAAGAAATAAGACAACCATTAATGAAGAAACAATTGCCACTAGTAGATCGCATAGATAAATGTGAGCTGGCCCAATCTGCATCTGTGTAACCCAAAAGAGAAAGAGATGGAATGGAGTCGGATGTGAATTGTCGTTGATAAACCAAACCATAATCTGCAGTGCCTTTCAAGTATTTCAACACGCGCTTTGCTGAAGACCAATGCTTAAGAGAAGGACATGCAAGGTGTTGCCCAAGATAGTTAGCAATAAACAAAATGTCAGGACGAGTGTTCAAACCAACAACTTGAAGACATCCAACCAAATTAGCATATGGTTGATTTGTAACAAGCTGGCCACCACCATCAGAAGTGTTTTTCATGGAACTCGCAAGACAAGGAGTAGTTGCTGAATGTGCAGATTCCAAACCAAACTTCTTGATAGTATGTTCAATAAACTTTGACTGTCGAAGTAATAAAATACCTTTGCTGCGATCCCTTTGAATCTGAATGCCAAGACACGAGTGAAGCTCTCCAAGATCCACCATATCAAATGCCGAAGATAACAACTGCTTACTTTGGTGTAGAAATTCCAAATCATTGGAAACAAGGATTGTATCATCCACATAAAGGGCAAGGATTACAAAACTACCATTTTGGTGTTTGGTAAATAAGTTGGGATCAGAAGAGCAAGAGAGAAAGCCATGGGAGGTAAGAAAAAGATCAAACTTGATGTACCAGGCCCGTGAAGCTTGTTTAAGACCATATAAAGCCTTATGAAGACGAGCAACAAGATCTTCCTTACCTGCAATAACAAATCCTTCTGGCTGTTCCATGTAAATTTCTTCATTCAAATCTCCATTCAAGAAAGCTGTGCGCACGTCCATCTGATGAATTTCTAAGTCAAATTGAACCGCAAATGCCAATAAAACCCGAATACTAGTAATGCGAATAACTGGTGAAAAGGTTTCATGATAATCAACGCCAGCAACTTGAGAATAACCTTTGGCAACTAAACGTGCCTTGAATTTGTCAAAGGATCCATCTGCTTTAAATTTTGTCTTATATACCCACTTACACTTAATGGCAGTACGACCAGGAGGCAGCTCAGTGAGTATCCATGTACCTTTAGAGATAAGAGAATCGTACTCTGCTTCCATAGCCTCTTGCCATTGATCCTTTTGTGGAGAACATATAGCATCACTGTACGTGGCAGGATCTTCAGAAGTAGAGAAAACATTAGCCTCAAAATCTTCATCATAAACATGACAAGAAGCATGCTCAAAATCAATAGGCACGTCAATAAAAATGTCAACATCATCAATGATAGCATTCGGAATCAATGGTTGTGAAGAGGAAAGTTGCTCTTTAGATGGTTGTGAAGAGGAAGGTTGCTCTATAGAAGAAGATTCATCATCACACAAGAATGGAAAAGCTTCAAGTAAAGATTTAGTATCATTAGAATCATCCATGGACCATGTACTGCCCATAAGCTGTTCATTGAAAATAGCATCACGATTCACAAGCACTTTCTTAGAGGACGGGTCATAGAATTTGTAGCCTTTGGAAGTGTCAGAATACCCAATAAAAATAACTTTAAGCCCAGGAGCATCAAGCTTTGCTCGTGTTTCTTTAGGAACATGAATATAAGCAATACATCCAAAGGTTCAAAAATGAGATACAGAAGGAATTTCACCTGTCCATGCTGTGATGGGTATCTTACCAGAAGGAGCAGTAGTAGGAAGATGATTCTGAACAAAGACTATTGTCAAGAGAGCTTCACTCCAGAAAACACGAGATAACCCAGAATGAATCAGCATACATCGTATAGCATTGATAATAGTGCGATTCTTACGTTCAGCAACACCGTTCTGTTGAGGTGAATATGGAATAGTATGTTCATGATGAATACCATGGTCCGTACAATAACTCTCAAACTCATGAGACACATATTCTCCACCATTATCGCTGTGCGAAGTTTCTTGAGGCGACGACCAGTTTGAAGTTCAGTAGCCTTGTGAAATTGCTTAAAAACAGATAACGCCTCAGATTTTTGTCGAAGCAAGAAAACAACTGTATACCGTGAGTAATCATCAATAAACGTAATGAAATAACGATGTTGTGTTCTCGATGGAGACAAAGGTCCACAAATGTCGGTATGAACAAGATCCAACAAATCATGAGAATGAACTGAATTTGAGAGAGGAAAGGGTTTACGATTGTGTTTGCCAAGAGCACAAAACTCACAGATTCCCATATGAGGATGAGCTTTAAGATCCATGCCGCGTACAAGACCTTGACGATGAAGATCAAGAAGCTTTGAGAAATCAGCATGAACAAAGCGATGATGCCATATCTTGCAATCATGATCACCTGGAGCAGTGACAACATTTGCTACAGCATCATTAAGAGAGAGCTCAAACAAATTGCCATTACGAGAAGCAGTTGCAATAATCTGTCCATCTTTCTCAATGCGGCATTTGGTGTGGTCGAATCCAACAAACAAACCAAGATCAACGAGTCTTGCAACTGAAAGAAGATTACGTTGAAGTTCTGGGACATGTAAAACCCCTCGTAAAACTCGAGTTGAAGAAGATAAGGTGCCAAGATATAAATCTCCAATGCCCTTGACTTGGCAAGTTGTATCATCAGCAAGATAAACAACACGCTTAACAGGTAAAGAATGATAGTTATGTAGCCACTTAGATTCATATGTCATATTTCCTGTAGCACCAGAATCAATAATGAAAAGTGAACCATCACGTACATGAAGTATTCTGTCTGGGGGAACTGAACATAAAACACACTTGTTTCAGGCACAACATTATCATGATGCTTGGCTGCATATGCTCGATTTCGATCTACATCAAATCGACGCTTAAAGCACATGGAAGAGGGATGATCAGATTTTCCACAATAATCACAAGAAGAAGAATCTCTAGATAAACGTGGTTGTTTTGTGGTAATGTTGTGTTCTTCATCATATTGACGTGCCCAACAGTCATCTTCAGTATGACCATTCCTATCAGTAAGAACAATGCTTGTTAGGAAATTTGAGATGAGAGAAACTACCACCACGACGACCACCTCTACGGTTGCCTCGTTGAAAAGGATGCCTTCGCACATAAAAGGCCCGTTCCAACTATTGTGACTCAGGCTCCTCTTGTTGTGAAAACATAGCTGCATCATGACCAACGCTACGTCGTTGTTGACGTTGAGAATACTCAATCAAAGATATGCAAGTTTGGTCAAAATCAAGAAGGTCCTTGTTAGAAAGAATGGTAACAATGTTGTCATAAGACGGATCCTTTATCGTATCAACAAGAAGAATTGTAATAAGTTGCTTTCGTGGAACAGGATCACCCGCAGCAGCAAGTTGATTAATAATAGATTTGAAAGAATCAATATGCCCCGTCATAGCAGTACCAACTTCATACTGTAACTTTGAAAGCAAACCTCTCAAATAAAGTGTTTCTGTAATAGACTTTTTATGAAAATTTGCTATAAGATACTCCCATATGTCACGGGAAGTAGGAAAGTCATACACATCAAGCATGAGAGAATCACTAAGAGAAGAAAGAATGTATCGACGAGCTGCTTTATCATGCCTTTGCCAATCCATATAAGCAAGACGCCATGCATCAAAAATAGGGCCTTCCGTGATAAGAACGTTGTCAGAATCCGGAATAGTAGGCTGGGACGGACATAGAGAATTGCCAATAACAACATCTGAGAGCTCATCGCCTTCAAGAATTAACAGCATCTTTGCTTTCCAACCGGGAAACCCTTGGCCTTGAAAAGAAGGAATAGAACGTTGGCCAGAAGGAAAACCATTGACGAGAACAGTCATAGCCATATCTATCTGCGAGAAGACGTATAAGATAAAATCACAAAATCTACACACCATAGACAAGGACGACCGCAAGAGATAAGAGACGTTAATAAGAAAAGAGTCCTTAAAATAGCGAGACGTCGGACGCAAGATTCATTGATAGACGCTTGATGAAAAAGATAGATTGGTCGTTTTGCTAAAAATAGCAAAATAATAAGAGACGCTTGACGAAGAAGCTAGATTTGGCGGTTTGCTAAAGACGCTTGAAGAAAAAGCTAGATTTGGCGGTTTGCTGAAGACGCTTGACGAAGACGAAACCTGTGTGCTCACAAAGACGCTTGACGAAGACGAAACCTGTGTGCTCACACAAAGAACCTGTTTGCTTATTCAAAGAACCTGTTTTGCTGTTTTACAGATGCAGTTTGCCTGAACTGTCATAACTTTTGACTCACAACTCCGTTTGACAAACTTTTTTTGATAGGATTCACCAGCACAATACAATCTACGCACCTGCACCTGGTTTTTGTTTTAAGGACGCGATTAAGAAACAACTCTAATTACAACATGTTAAGCTATAAAATCATGTAGACAATACATAATCAAAAAACAATCATGTAGACAATACATAATCAAAAAACAATCTTGTAAGACATGAAATTATAATCATGTAGACAATACATAATCAAAAAACAATCAATTATAAAATCATGTAGACAATACATAATCAAAAAACAATCTTGTAAGACATGAAATTATAATCATGAATTTAACAAGAAGACATAGATGCTTCCCTTATAGATGCTCTGATACCATGTTGAAATGTAGAGAGAAAGAGACGAGACAAGAGACACATCATGTCACTACAAGACAGTGCTGCCATACACGCGTTTCATACACGCGATAAATTACGAACGCGTGTATGGTCGCGCTTGTATTTGAATAGAATCGGGCGCGTGTATTTTAGCATTTAAGTTCGCGTGTATATTTGCATTTATCAACGCGTGTATAAACGCGTTTATATACACGCAGTAATACACGCATAAATACACGATAATATTTACGGGGTAATACTCGCTATTATACACGGAAAAATACACGCCACTGTACACGGATTAATACACGCATGGCAGAGAGAAACTGAAAAAAAACTGAATTCCTTAACAAAATTAAAAACTATTTTCCTTAAACCATCTCATAGTACATTACAGTATACATCATTACACAATCCCACTACATGCATTTACAACAATGAAATATATTCAAAAATAAATCATGCATATGAGATGATAGAAATGTCATCAATTTAGAACATACAGTGACGGATTGGTTAGGGTTCGATCTCATCTTCAATAAGATCCATCCTTGTCAAACGATCAACATCAATATCCATTTGATCAATTGGTAAGGCTACGATTAAATGTATTCCACTATCGATATTCTGTACTCCATTGATAATGGTATCGATGTCCTGATCATCCTGATCAACATCACCATCATCCTCAATGGTAGGGTCATTCTCATGATCATGAGAAATGGCATGCTCATCCTCATTATCACGATCATCTCTTATTTCTTGATCATCGATCACAACATCTTCAATGGCATGTTCGACGTCATCTTCATTGCGGCTTGTTACATCCTCCATATGCTCCATATCAGTGAATGTATTATACATCACTTTGGAACGTGGTGCAATAGGGATGACGTACCACCATTTGATGTCATGCACCATTGGTAGATAGATAACCTACTCAAATACACACAGTACAGTAATTAATTAGCATATCAAAAGTCAAGGGGTACGCGAGCTTAGATATATATGTACATGAAACACATTAGTAAAAAAATGCATACCTGCTCACATTGTTGTGGCAATACGAGCCTATCTTTCTTTGTTTGCCAGAACTTTGTAGAGTCAATAGTTACATATCCACTTGCATGGCGTTTTATCGTTGCATCAGGCCCTTTTTCCACCACGTTCATTTGCCATTTGACATCCAAAACATACACAAAGAAGCGACGAAAGTCAAGCCTAAATATGTCTTGGATTATGCCACAATAATCATCCCATTTTTCATTAGCTCCCTCAAAGCTACTAATGACACCGCAATCTTGTGTATTTCTCTTTTCATCAATTCTTTGTGTTCGAAAATGCTTGCCTTCACACCATATAGCATTGAACATAGTGCACTGGACCAAAATAGAAGCAATATTTGTGTAAGCAATGTGAATAAATATTAAAAGCAAATCACTTACAACTAATGCAAAACATTAGTTCTATGTACCTTTGACATGCATCCTCGTGCATTCTCCCATTCTTCCGCCGTGATATGCAGCCCCTCGTCACTCTCTGCTCTCTCCATTTCCTCATGCAACCAATCAACATGGATATCATTCGGAAGTGTTGCTAGATGCTTAGGGTACGCCTTCCGAGAGCCATGTTGCCTCCGAAAGAGAGCTCTTTCTGCTTGCCTTTTTGTCTTTGCATCCTCATATCTTGTAACCCATCTGCTCATCACATCACTATTAAGGATACAAGTGAAATTGAGATCATCAATCAATGTTCTGTCAATTACTTTACTCTGTCCTTTTCCTTGAGGCACAATAGAGGTCATCCTCAAGTCCTCTTCATTGCTCCATAGTCGTGGCAAAGAGCTGTCCACCTGACCAAGAAATTCTGAAATATATACAAGAGACTCTTGTATCAACCAACCCTCGGCCATGCTTCCTTCAGGCCTTGCACTTTGCCTCACAAAGTCTTTTAAGGTCTTCATGAAGCGCTCTAGGAAGAACATCCAACGTGCATGCACAGTACCACATAAAGCAATTTCGTCCACTAAATGCACAATGAGATGTAGTTGACTTGTGAGAATGGTTCGCGGAAAAGTCTCCTCTACCAAACAAACCACCTCCACTGCCATAACACGCGCATCATCCAACGTGGCTGGATCAATTGCTTTGGAACTAACATATCTGAAAAATAAATAAATAGTACGTTATACCTCATGCACGTTCATTTTGCAAGGTATAATGAAGGGTGATCTGAGCATGGGTTTTACATACCTCACAAGCTCGCCCATCTTATAAATACATTTTTTCAAACTCTTATTCGCCGATGGTCGATGCTAGTAGGTAGTATGAACTGCGCACATAAGAGCACATTTATGGTTTATGGCATTACAAAATTTAATTTCAACGTACGTACAAGACTTGAAAAACACTTACTTAAAGCATCTTGTGCCAATCGTGGGACTTCAACCCATATAGTTGCTCAACGCCTCTTTTCTTAGTGGTTGTAAAGGCTCCCTTCAATGATCTCATGCATCCAGTGGGAGTACGCAAAGTGGTGATGGCCTGCTTTACCTGCTTCTCCTCTTTCTTTGATATAATCCATGGTGCAGGCGGAAGACGAACGTGCCCACCCACCTCTCGTGTGGCCAAGCTTGACGCATACGTCCTGCGACCCGCAAGTCCTCACGTACGCTAACATTGTCTCGTTTACCAGTAATATGTTCCCAAATACCAGATCCCACATTCTTGAAGATGTGCATGGGATCAAGAAGATGGTTGATCTTAAGATGGGTCCAATATGGCAGCCGGAAAAAAATGGAGTACCTGCACAAGGGATTGCTCTATGTGACCTTTAATCCAATTAGAGACTACACAAAACAAGATTGAAAAAACATCACTATACCTATTCATGCCATCTGGAGGAAGAATAGTTGTAGACTCCCAAATACGCTTCCAATCTTTTGCACGAAGTGTTTGTGGAGGAATGTTACTCTTACTAGCAACATATTTAGGATGATCTGAGGGGAGAAATCGATGATGATTATCGAATATAGTCTTACACAAACCATCAGCATACTCATGTACTAACGAAGGGCCACAAACAGGACATGCATGTTTACCCGATGTTTTCAAACCTGTTAAAATATAAATAAAAGTTAGAATAATAAAGTCAAACCGTCTAATTAATATATATAGCCAATAGTAATAGAGTAGGGAGGTAATTAGAATTCTTACCAGAACAATCGCTGTATCCTGGAAAGTCATGCATTGTCCACATCAACACTGCTTTTAAGTCGAAGTGTCGAGAGGAGGGAGGCCTACTAATGTCCACCACCGCAACACCTCTCCATAGTTCCTCCAACTCATCAATCAGTGGTTCAAGATAAACATCCATATGCTTGACTTTATGTTTCCCTGGAATTAGAAGGGATAACATAAGATGTCCCTTCTTGATCGCCATTGATGGTGGAAGGTTATAATTCACCAGCACAACTGGCCACACGCTGTACGCGGTGCTTTTGAAACCAAATGGATTCACTCCATCCATACCCAGGCCAAGTCTCAAGTTTCTGGGCTCTGTTTTAAAGCTGGGCCACTCATCTTCAATATGCTTCCAAGCAGGAGTGTCTGCGGGAATTCTCCACATGCCATCATCCGATCGATGTGAGGAATGCCATGACATGAGCTCTGCTATGGATTTGCACTTGAACATGTGTTTGATGCGAGGAATTATAGGAAAGTGTCGCAAGACTTTACGAGGTACATCAAAACTCTTCATATCTGTTCTGTACCTTGCTTCACCACAAGTGGGACATGTCAGAGCCTCCTTATGCGTCCCACGAAAGAGAATGCAATCATTGACGCATGCATGTATTTTATCATAATCCAGTCCTCCAAGAGATGTCACATAGCGCCTCGCTATGTCTCTTGAGGTGGGCAGTCTATTTTCCTTTGGAAGCATGTTTGACAATAGCCTGCATCCAATATCATCAATTATAATTAGTCTTAAATCCTAAACCTTAAACCACTAATTCAAATTTATAAGTTAGAATGCTTACTTCAACAATGCGTCAAGACTTGCATTGCTCCATCCATAAACTATTTGTATATTAAGTAGTTCAAGGGAAGCACGTAAAACTGAGAATGTGCACCCTTCAAACACCGGTGTCGATGAAGCTTTATAAAGATGCTCTTGTTCCATATCATCGTCGTCCATACCTTTGGGATCATCCTTAAAAAGATTCCGCACCATATCATCAAGCACCTCCTCTTCCACAACTTCGTGGGGTGCAGGGCTATTGTCGTCCCTTTCCCACTCATCTCTGACAATAGATCCCGAAGCTCCAGCATCATCTCGTCGACGCTTTACGTGCTCTCGTCGCGCGTAGGGTACCATGTTAGGGTGTGGTACTGCATCCTGCTTCAATTTATCAAATTATATGTTACAACTCTATTAATTTAATTTGGATACCATGAGTCATTTGAATACCATCAATTTACATCTACTCACCTCTAAACCTGTTTGATTCCATTCTCCATACATGGAGATGTGATTCAAGGTAATTCGACGTGCTCGTACAATGCATCCTTGACATCGATTACACATACATTTGATCCGTTGTCCCAACCACACATCGCGATTACGATGACGCATGGTCTCATCTTCCCCAGAACTGCTTGAAGAGGTTGATGACATCCTGTGTACAAACCAGAAAACACAAACTCATTATATATTTTTAATGAAAGCACAAAATCGCGTGTATTCACGCGGCTATCTCCTAAAAATTGCATGTATAAACGCGGCTACTTCCTAAAAAACGCGTGTATTCACGCGGCTAATTTCTACAAAACGCGTGTATAAACGCAGCTAAAATCATGTACACGCGAATATACCTGCGTTCATAAACGCGAACATAAACGCGGCGGCATATTTAAACTAAAAATAGCCCGCCTTCCCCAAATATAGATTTTGAACTTAGAAATCAACAGTGCATGCGTTTTCGCCTGTTTTCGCCTCTTCCAACAGCAAGGAGGGAGCAGAGAAAGGAGCACACACACGGGAGAAGGAGGGAGCAGAGGAGCAGAGAGGACTCACTTTTTCAGAGGTGAGTCACTTTGTCCTGTGCCTTGTCTCTTTTGTCAGATTTGTTTACTTTGCTCTTTGCTCTTTGGGTTTGTCTTTTTGCACACGATTGGGTTGCTGCATCCTGACAGGGGCGACAATGGCTGGTCCTTTTATAAGGACATTCTGTCTTTGTCGGGGGGTCGGTCTTTTCGAGAAATTTTTTTCCCAGGTCGCGTGTACGAACGCGTGTAGAAGCGCGTGTAACCTGTCTGCAGAGTTTTTTCACGCGCATATACACGCGTTTTTTGCCGGGTGTATACACGCGTTTTTTGACGGGTGTATACACGCGTTTCTGCAGACAGAAAACTGCGGCGTTTCAGATTTCATGGTTTGCAGGCAATTGACTTGTGTAATGACAATGTGTGAGTCAAGAGACAGCCCATGATGTACATGATGATGTTTGTTGCAGGTTCTTTATGGATATTCCAGGTTCTTCATCCGATCCATTTGCGTATAGCAATTGGTTGATGGAGATGATGAATCACTTTGGGCGCCAACCTGGTCCGGTTGAGCTTACAGAGTATATGTATGCCCATCCCCCTCCTTCCCTGCCTGGTGTCTATACCCCTACCGCGAGTATCTAGGGCACTCCAGTGCCGTCTATTCCTCCGAGTCCGACGAGACGGCATGCAGCTTCTCCTCTTCCACGTCCACCGAGGAGACATACCTCGTCCCAGACACACTCACGTACACCCTCACAGCCACCATCACGTGCTCCCTCAGAGCCACCGTCACGTCAGGGCTCACAGCCACCGTCACGTAGACAATCCCCCAGTCGTGACTCCACCCGCAGCAGTAGGAAGAGTGGGAGTGGAGGATGCGGCGGGTGCTTTGGTGGGGGAGGTGGGGGAGGTGGGGGAGGTAGTAGGGCACGGGGTGAGAGAGGAGATAGAGGGAGAAGAGTTAGAGGAGACAGTTCGGAAGAGGAGGAGATGAGAGAGATGGAGAGAGTGGTTTGCTATGATGTGACGGATAGGGGCGGGATAGTGATGGATGCGAGGGGGAGGGAGGTAATGGAGTACATGCGTGGGGTAGTATCAAACTCATATAGAAATTGTTTTATTAAATTTAAAGATCAAAATAGCCGATTAGTTGGGGAGGTGATAGAGGCTGTACACAGTCGGTACCCCAATCCCCCACATGCTACATTCTCGGATGTATGGGGAAGGACGCGAATAAGGGAGATCTTAAGTAATAAAAGATCTCACCTTAAAAAACTCGCGTACGATGACCGGCTAAATGTAGCTGCGGGTGGCTATCCTGCCGAGAAACCTGCCACTGCGCACAAACGCGAGTGGAAGGAGGCAAAGAAACGAGCAGAGGGTGGCGTGAAGAGCAGGCAGCATGTGGAGGCACGACGGATCCAGATGGAGACCGTTGGATCTTCGCATTTCGGATCTGGCAGCGTCGAGTCATGGGAGGCAGAGTTCGTAAGTATCCTGTCACTTTATTTGATTGTTTACTTAATTCATTGATTCTATGAATTGTTTTAATCTTACAAATTGTGTTGATTATGATACAGCGACGGGTTACGGGGAGGAAGCCCACAACCCACGATACTGCGTATGCTCGCCGGCATAGCAGACGTGACACGTGGGCCATCTTCAGAGCCGAGGGACGTATTACGGACGCGCAGTTTGAGTTGGCCATGAGACCATACGGTCGACAGGTACTTGAAAATTCGTAACGAATGGTTTTGGTTTATTGAATTGCATATATATATATATATATACTTATATACTATATATTACTTGAACAGGCACAAGCTGCTGATGATCCACCGGCCGCCGCTGCAGAGGGTGGACGTGAGCACTACTCCTCGGACATTCCGACCGATGCGAGCTCATCTGAGCATGGGGGGAGCACCGAGTCATCATCTGGGTCTGAGTAGTACTCAGATTTGTAGTATCACATTCCATATTTAGGATGTGATTGTATATATTTTTTTGTAAACTCAAGCCATGGGCTACTTCGAGATATGGACTCCCTTGTATACATGTATGAAATTTTGATAGTAATATTGAATTGATTGATCGATAGTATTACATTCATGGCTGTCTTGAATCGTGTAATGACAATGTATGCATTCATGTCGTTCTTGTCTTAATCTCCCTCGTGCATATGTTCTTCGTGGATGGTCTAATGGGATGGTCTAATGCACCAAAAACCCTAAACCAGAGAGTGCTATTGGGTGCTGGAATGCTGGAACAGTATTCAGGCACCAAATAGCACTCTCTGGATTTTTTTTTTTGCTCTCTGTTCGCGTGTATAAACGCGTCAAAACTGCTAAAACTTGCGTGTATCTGCGCGGATACTCTGGAAATTACCCGTGTATAAACGCGTATAAACTGGCAATAACGCGTGTATAAGCGCATCTAAATAAAAGAAACGCGTGTATAGACGCAAGTAAAAACGCGTCTGGGACATTGGAACTGGACAGGATGCGGCTATACACCCGTGTATAACCGCGTCTAATATAATAAGAAGCGTGTATACTAGCGTGTATTAACGCGTCTGCGAAAAAAAAACGCGGCTACACACCCGTGTATACGCGCGTTTGAGTGGTACTTTACACGCGGTTTTACACGCATGTCTCTGGCCGCGATTATACACGCGCTGATACACGGGCTCGCTACTTTTTTTCACAAGTCATTTTTAGCGGCTAAGAGCACGGGTATGAGCCCAATCCTTTGTAGTGTGTACGCTCCCAAAGACTGATTCATATTGAGCGAAAATAACGAGTGTGGCAACACATCGTCCCCACCCATCCGGCATTCGATCATGGTGAAACTTTGCGAGTGGAGGTGTAGGAGACCCATGGACCCACTCCCAATTTTTCACTACCATCAGACACCATATGACAATGATGCCCCACCGCAACTCGCTATTTCTTGCATAGGGGACCCCTTGGGCACTATGCACTATCCCTCCCACTTGGTGTTCGATGGTGGTGAAACTTTGTGAGTGGAGGGGTAGAACCCCTATGGACCCGCTTGCAAAGTCTTATAGCCATCGACACCGTATGACAACCTTGCTCCTCCCAAACCCGCTATTTTTTGTTGCATAGGAGACCCCTTGGGCACTATATAGCAGGTGGCAATACACCAGGCCACCCATCTCACGTCCGATGGTGGTGAGACTTTACAAGAGGAGGGGTGGTAGCCCTATGGAACTTCTCGCAAAGTTTCACCACCATCATACACCGTAGGACAATGATGCCTCACCCAAACCTCGTATTTTTGCATAGGCGACCCCATGGCACTATGGAAAAAATTACGGGTGGCAACACACCATCCCACCCATACAATGTCCCATGGACACTTTGCGAGTGGAGGGGTAGCAGCCCCATCAACCGCTCACAAAGTTTTACCACCATCATATACCGTGTCATAATGATGCCCCACCGAAACCCACTATTTTTCGCATAGGGAACCCATTGGGCACTATGAAAAAAAATAGCAATGGGTGGCAACACACTGTCTCGGCCATCCAGTGTCCGATGGTGGTGAAACATTGCAAACGGAGGTTTAGGAGACCCATGTACTTGCTCGCAAAGTTTCACCACCATTAAACACCGTATGATAATGATGCCCCACCCAAACCTGCACTATTTTTTACATAAGGCACTCCTTGGGCACTATGCGAAAAATAGTGGGCGGCAACACACCATTCCACCCATCTGGTGTCTGATGGTGTTGAAACATTGGGAGAGAAAGGTTAGAAGCCCCATGGACCCGCTCGCAAAGTTTTACCACCATCAGATGCCATATGATAGTGACACCATACCCAAACGCACTATTTTTTCCATAAGGGACCCTTTGGGCACTATGCAAAAAATAGCGGGTTGTATCACACTGTCCTGCCCATCCAGTGTCCGATGGTTGTGAAACTTTGCAAGCAGAGGGTAGAAGTCCCATGGACCCGCTCCCAAAGTTTTAGGCCCATCAGATGCCGTATGATAATGATGCTCCCCCCGAACCCGCCATTTTTTGCATAGGGGACCCCTTGGGTACTATGTGAAAAATAGCATGGCAACACACCCTCCTTTCCATCCGATGTCTTATGTGGTGGTGACAATTTGTGAAAAGAAGAGGTTCTTCCATGGACACGCTTGCAAATTTTCACAACCATCGGACACCGTATGATAATTATGCCCCACCTGAACTCGCTATTGTTTGCATAGGGGACCCCCTGGGCACTAGGAGAAAAAATAGTGCAAGTGGCAACACACCGTCCCGCCCATACGACGTCTGATGATGGTGGAAATTTGCGAGTACAGGGGTAGAAACCCATGAACCCTCTCATAATGTTTCACCACCATCAACACCGTATAACAACAATGCCCCAACCAAACTCGCTATTTTTTGCATAGGGGACCACTATGTGAAAAAATAGCGAGTGGCAACACATGGTCCCACCCATCCAACGTCCAATGTCAGTGAAACTTTTCAAGCAGAGGGGTAGTAGCCCCATGGACCCACTCGCAAAGTTTCATCACCATCGGACACCGTATGATAATGATGCCCCACCCAAACCTGGTATTTTTGCATAGGGGACCCCATGGCACTATGCGAAAAAATAGTAGGTGGCAATACACCATCCCACCCATTCGACGGTGGTGAGACTATGCAAGCGGAGGTTTAGGAGCCCCACAAACCCGCTTGCAAAAATTTGACCACCATCAAACACCGTCATATGATAATGATGGCCTACCGAAACCTGCTATTTTTTGCATAGGGGAGCCCTTGGGAACTATGCAAGAAAATAGCGGGTGGCAACACACCGTCTTGTCCATCTAGTGTCCGATTGTGGGTGGTGAAAATTTACGTGTGGAGGGATAGGATCCCCATGGACCCACTCACAAAGTTTCAAGACCATAAGACACCGTATGACAATGATACCCCACCGAAACCCACTATTTTTTGCATAGGAAACCCCTTGGGCACTATGGCAAAAATAGCGGGTGTCAACACACCATCCTGCCCATCCAGCATCCGATCATGCTGAAACTTTGCGAGTGGAGGTGTAGGAGCTCCGTGGACCCTCTCCCAAAGTTTCACCACCATCGAACACCGTATGATGATTATGCCCCACCCAAACTCGCTATTTCTTACATAGGGGCCCCTTGGGCACTATGCGAAAAAATAGCGGATAGCAACACACCGTCCCACCCATCTGATGTTAGATGGTAGTGAAACTTTGTGAATGGAGGGGTAGAATCCCCATAGACCCACTTGCAAAGTTTCATAACCATCGACACTGTATGACAGCGATGCCCCTCCCAAACCCGCTATTTTTTGCATAGGAGACCCCTCGGGCACTATGCACAAATATAGCAGGTGGCAACACACCGGCCTACCCATCTGACGTTTGATGGTGGTGAAACTCTTCAAGAGGAGGGGAAGTATTCCCATGGAACCGCTCGCAAAGTTTCACCACCATGACATCGTATGATAATGATGCCTCACCCAAACCTCGTATTTTTGCATAGGGACCCCATGGCACTATGTGAAAAAATAGCAGGTGGCAACACACCGTCCCACCCATCAGACGTCCCATGGGCACTTTGCGACGAGTGGAGGGGTAGCAGCCCCATCGATGGCACACAAAGTTTTACCACCACCATTGTACACCATATGATAATGATGCCCCACCAAAACCTGCTATTTTTGTATAGGGAACCCACTAGGCACTATGAAAAAAAATAGTGGGTTGGGTGTGGCAACACACTGTCCCGCCCATCCGGTGTCCGATGTTGGTGAAGCATTGCGAGCGAAGGGTTAGGAGACCCATGGACTCACTCGCAAAGTTTCACCACCGCCATCGAACACTGTTAACCCAATTCTAAGGTTAACAAGATCTACCGCCATTATCTTACATCAAGGAATCACGATAAATACACCAAAGGGTCATACATTCAAGATATGAAGCAATGGTGTCAAAAACTACAACTTGGATGGGCGCCCACCGTAATGGTGTGACAAAGTATTGATGGCGATTCCCGCTTCAAGAGCATGTGGTAGCAAGCTAGGATGAAGTCCTAAGTGATGTGCTTCATGGATATATTATGAGAGTAGGCATTGTAATAGCATTAGTCCTCTTATGAGCCTAAAGTGTCCGGCCAGCCATAGTTTGAGTGTGAACACTTATGGCCATGTATATAAGTGAATATCTCTCATAATACAATATACTCTCGCATTGTGCAATTGAGTCTTGCTCTTGCTAATCTCTCTCCCTAATGCATGCTTGTGAGTGTGTGTGAGTAAAGTGAGGTGAGAGGAGGGACGAGTACCTGTAGCGCAACAGAGGGTGGTGTGACAACGCTCGTGGGATTTGCGGTGGAATTGCTTCTCAAGGAGTTATAGAGTTTGGAGACCTCAAGGGTTATAAGCTCAGCCATTGGAAAGATCCTCACGACAGTTGCGGTTCACCAGGTAATCTCTTTTTGGATGTGTTTCAAGGAGGGTTAGGGTGAGCCTTAACATTTTTGGCGCTGCCTACTGGGGAGCCATCCCTTGGCTTTTTCATTTTTTTCCTCTAATCTATGCATTACCCATTGCCCATTATCTTGATTAATGGTTTTTCATAAAAAAAGATATGGATTTGTGTGTGATTTGGTGTAGAATAGCTCTCTTTTTTGTTTTTGTAAAGAATGCTTTTTGCTTAATTTTTAGCTTAATTTGTTATTTTTATTATTGTTATTGTGGTTTTTAATGTTCTTAGGGCTTGCACATAGTTTGTATTAGGCTTAGTTTGCATCCATTGCATCAAACAATGCAATAGAATGTAATTTTTAGTGAATGTTAGCTCTCCTTAGTGTTAAACATAGAACTAAGATCATTGAACATAGAATGTAATTTTTAGTGAATGTTAGCTCTCCTTAGTGTTAAACACAGAACTAAGATCATTAATTTTAGTTTAATTATGTTTATTTTTGAAATTATTTGGATTAGAGTGTTAGCAAGCATTAGGAGTAGCTTAATCTTTCAAAAAATTTCTTAAAACCATCAAAAAACCCTTGAATTTGACTAATTTCTCTTAATGGACTGGTTTTTGTCATTAAGGGTGATTAATCTTGTTCAAGAGGTAAAAAATTTAGAAAATGTGTTAATTGAGATCTAAATTGATCATATTAATAGTCGAAATTGGTGTTTTTAAGTGTTTTGAGAGCATCTAGATGCATCAAAACACCTAATTACATCAATTTTTTCATTAATTGGAGAAATTTGACTCTCTTTGCTTAATTTTGCCTTAAAAGAGGAGATCACAATTAAGAGTCTAATTAATCCTCTATTTTAGATTAATTTACACATTTGTTGATGCACAAAGATTAGCATTCCCTTGCTCTATCCAATGATGTGCTCAATTGTGTGAATTAATTAGGAATTAGTGATTAATTAGAGTCCTTGATTAGTGTAAAAGAGGAAAAGATTAGTGAAAAGATTAATTATAGATTAATTCTTAATCACTTTTTTAAATAACTCATTTAGGCTAATGAGCATTCAATGAGTAGATGCTCATGAGTTGTCAAATTATCCATTTTAGGGGTCATTTATGAAGGGTGTAAGGGATGTCATAAAAAGGTTGACTTTTTTGGTGTAAGGGATGTCATAAAAAGGTTGACTTTTTTGGTTCCCACTTACCTTATTGGAAAAATGCCCATATCTCTTTAATTATTATAAACTCAAAAAATATCCCCCCCAAAAAAGGAAATTCGTATTTCCCACTAGACTCCCAAAAAAAAAGGAAAAATGGTTCACAACGTGAACCATTTCTACAACTTCACGGCCTAAGGGTTCATGCCCTAGGAGCCTGTGCGCCGGAAAAAAAAAAATTTAATTTTTTTGTGAAGTCTTCGTGATCTTATAAGGGTTAACGGTGTGAGACCCTTCGTTCATATACGACAAAAAAAAAGAATTTAATTTTTTCGTGAAGTCCACCGGTTCACGGCGTGAACCGATAAGGATTCGCAACGTGAGACCCTTCGTTCATGCAACCAAAATAAATAAATAAATAAATAAATTATAAAATCTGTGAAGTCCATTTCATGGCATGAAAACGGGTTCGTCGGTTTTTTTTAAAAAAAGGACTCTGGAAAACATTTGTTGGAGGCCCTTATCTCCTAAACCGTGTTTCCGATGAAGGCACTCTAGGACTTGTCCCTAAAAGCTGACTTCGAGCTCTTTGACTTTGGACTTGGCTGTCCGAAGTCAAAATCGATCATTTTGGCCTCTAACCAAACAGCCTCAAAATTTGACCCAAAAATTGAGGTAATAAATAGTCCAAAAATCGACGAACCATATTCGGGATACTCTTTGAGGATCTAAACAACAAAATTACGGACGACTCAAGAAAACAAAGCTGTAGTACTTCAAAAATACTATAACTCTCTGACATACATAGTTTTTCAAAATTCCTTTTGGAACATCCTTTAAAACATGCCGCAAAACATGGGAAAAATTTCCTGGAAAATTTGTTCATCTTGAAACAGTGATGGATGAGATCTATGCCACAAATGCCCCTCCCTATACCATTGGCCATGCCTATAACAAGCATGTCATCGGGTTTTACACCCCCTGTCACTTCTTCGATCCCACCAGGCTTTGGGTCCTTACCTATTCCCACCAATCTTATAGGTACCAACCCTTTTCAACCCTTGGATGCCCACACCTTAGATATACTGACCAATCTAGGAAGGGGGGTAGCCCAAGGACTCGTGGGCAAATACGACGGAACAACAGATCCTGTTCAATTCATACAACTGTTTGAACACAGATGTGAAGCCTTTGGAAATCCCAATTGTTCCGCCAAGATACATGCATTGAACCTATGCTTAGAGGGAAAAGCTAGTCAATGGTTCATCACATTGATGCCTGCGATCAAGACCAACTTCAAAACCTTGAAATCAACCTTACATGGCTTTTCCAGACAAGGTAATCGGTGGAGTGCAGCAACAGAACTCTATTCAATTGAGAGTCAACCAAATGAACCCATTAGAGACTTTATCCTTTGGATAAAACTCTTGGACTCACGATGTGAGCCATGGGAAAAACTAAACGATATTCAATTGAAGAGATGTTTCATTATGGGCTTGAAGAATAACAGCTTACACAACTTGATCATTGTATCCAATCCGGAAACATTTGATCAACGTTGTAAAGAGGCAATACATTTAGATGACAACATGCTGGAAGATGATCATGTTACAAGGTGTTCCTCATCTAAACCAATGGTAAAAGAAGATCGATCTTGGAATTGACATTCCCCGAATTCTATGCAGCCTTGCTTAAAACCTTTCAATCAACATCTCTAAGACAGTATGAACTCCTTCAAAACTAGACATCCTTAATGCATCTACAAGTAAGGAATGAAATGCCTTGTGTTGAATGCAATGACTATGACCATCCCAATCCCCATTGTGCATACAAGGCACATGTTTTCTATACTGCATATATTGTAAAACCTTTGACCATGATACTAAAAAGTGTCCCACTTCATCCACAATTGACTCAAAACCTCCATCTCCCGTGCACCAAACAGAAACAATCCAAAGGATAGAAGCTGCTTCATCGAACACTTCAATGTTTCTATTGTCATGGATCTCACAAGGTGGCAGACTGCACAGTTTGGAATACTTCCATGCCCATAGTCATTGTCACCTTGCGACCCATGTGTGAACAATGTGGCATTGATCACATGTTCCAAGATTTCCCAAGATGAGTTTCTTCAATGCAACTTGTCTCACAAATAAAACTTTTAACATCTTAAGTGTGCAAAACGGGTAATTGTCTACGGTACCCTTGAATGTGCTTACAAGCCAAGGCACGAGAGACGGTGAAAAAGAACGCAAAAGATAATACCTCAACATGGGTAGAATAACATGATTTAAAACAAAACCCAAAATAGAAAACAAACCCTTCTAAACCCAAGAAAGACAAGGGACTACAAACTATCGAAACCAAGGTTGAATTAAGAGACAGAGAAAAGGATCATGTAGAGGACATAAACCCAAAAGGGGACATGAACCCAAAAGAGCCAAAAGCTATACATGATGCAGAAGCATCCACCTCAAAGACCACCACACAAACCTCAAAACCCATTTGTATGACACATGGTACAAAAGCCCGAAAGAAAATTCGATCTTGTCACGTGGGGAAACATAATGAAAAACTGGCAATCTGCAAAAAGTCAGAAAATGAAACAAGTTCAAGTATGTCTCACTAAGTGAGGATTAAACAAGTTCTATGTAAGATTCCTCTCTCCATTGATTTTGAGGTGTAAAGGTATAAGAACCTCCCCTTCTGTTCTTGAAATTATTCCCCTCTCTGAAATAGAAGAAAGATCTTGTTTTCCCCTGTTTTGGCCTAAAGAGAGAAACTATATAGAGAGAGATAATCTAAAATTGAGATATCTTTGGATATAAAAATCCTCCTAGTGTCTAAAATGGATTCCCTAAAACATAAGGTCAAAGTGAACTTTCCAATGTGCATTTGGAATTAATTGAAAATGTGTACAAAGGACCTTAGCCTAAGGGTCTACATTTTCAGAAATTTTTGAATTATGGTCCAATTAAGGTTCAATTACATTAATCCAAGTGTTGGGATAAGATAAATCCAAAAGAATAAAAGAAAATACTCAAAAATGAGTAAATGCTCACATAAGATGAAGAGTTGATTGAGTACAAGGTTTATTCGTTAAAAATTATGAGATATTACTAAAAAAATGAGATATTTTGAAATAATGATGCATTTTTTACACCTTGGTAAGGAGAGGGGGACTCTTGAGGTAGGCGTCTATTTCACATGTGTGGAAGGGTTTTTTATTCAAAAAAATTATGATATTTTTATCTCTCCTCTTTCCTGGATCAAACCAAATAAAAAGGGAGCCAAACTGGTCCAAATCTTGTCCGAATTGAGTCAAACTGAACCTGGAAATTTCTAGAACCCAATTCGACTTGGTTAGTGGCCTCCCTCACCTATAAATAGACCCTTAGTCTTTTGAAAAAAAAAATTGTGAGCTATACCATGCCAGTATTACATTAAAATAATAATATTTTCTATTATCCCTTAAAAATCCTCTACTTTTGGAGAGCTTGGAGCTTCTCTCTCTCTTTAACAACTCTTGGAGCTTTCTTCTCAAATTGCTAAACCAATTGATTGGTTGTAGGCTTCACTTCTAGGAAAAGAAGCAAGCCAAACCTTGAGGTAAGAAAAATTATTTTTATGCAAAAAGAGGAATTCCCATGATAATTGAGATCCAAGTGATTAAATGGCAAAAGAGGAATTTTTGATAAATTTGTTTATGCAAAAAGAGGAATTCCCATGATAATTGAGATCCAAGTAATTAAACGGTAAAAGAGGAATTGTTGATAAATTTATTTTATGCAAAAAGAGGAATTCCCATGATAATTGAGATCCAAGTAATTAAATGGTAAAAGAGGAATTTTTAGCATAATTCAAATTATGAGTATTTATCAAAAGTGAAATTTTGAGCATTATTAATTTTATTGGAAAATATGGATAGAATTGATTTTTGTAGATCCCATGAAAATTTACTCAAAAGAAAAATATTGAATATATTTCACTTGAGAGATTTGAGAAAGAATTTTAAAATATCCATCGAAAAAAAGTACCTTTAACTAGGCCAAGCAATTGGCAGAAACTTAAAAAAGTCCCATCGGTATCGAAAGTAGAAAATGGTACTAGATGTGAATGTGATGTGATAAGATGTGAATGCGATGTGATAAGATGTGAATGTGATGTGATAAAATGTGAATACGATGTGATAAGATGTGAATACGATGTGATAAGATGTGAATGCGATGTGATAAGATATGATGAGATGTGGATGGAATGTGATGTGATGTAAATGGATGTGGATGTGAATGAAGAGATGAGAATGAGATGTGATGATATGTGAAAGGATATGGATGTGAATGAAGAGATGAGAATGAGATGTGATGATATGTGAAAGGATGTGATCTAATGTAAATGGATATGGATATGGATATGGATATGGATATGGATATGGATATGGATGTAATAAGATGTGATGTGATGTAAATGGATGTGGATGTGGATGTAATGAGATGTGGATGGGATGTGATGTGATATAAATGGATGTGGATGTGAATGTGATCAGATGTGGATGAGATGTGATGTGATGTAAATGGATGTGGATGAGATGTGATGTGATGTAAATGGATGTGCATGTGAATGTGATGAGATGTGATGTGATGTAAATAGATGTGGATGTGAATGTGATGAGAGATGAATGAGATGTGAAAGGATGTGATGTGATGTAAATGGATGGGAATGAGACGTGATGTGATAGATATGCATGTGAATGAATGGATGGATGTGAATAGATGTGAATGTGAATGAATGGATGGATGTGGATGAATGTGATGAGATGTAAATGGATTTGATGAGATATGGATAGATGTGGATGTGATGTAATGTGGATGGAATGAATGTCATGTGATATGGATGGAATGAATGTGATGTGATAAGAATAGATGTGGATGGAATGTATGTGATGTGATGTGGATACAATGAATGTGATGGATGTGAATGGGTGTGATGAGATATGAATGGATGTGATGAGATGTGAGTGGATGTGATGAGATATGAATGGTTTTGGTTTTAAGGACGCGATTAAGAAACAACTCTAATTAAAACAAGTTAAGCTATAAATCATGTAGATAACACATAATCAAAGAACAATCTTGTAAGACATGACATTATAATCATGAATTTAACAAGAAGACAAAGATGCTTCCCTTATAGATGCTCTGATACCATGTGTAAATGTAGAGAGAAAGAGACGAGACAAGAGACACATCATGTATGCTCCCAAAGACTAATTCATATTGAGGACAAGATACATATATATAGGTGAGACCAAGTTAGGTAGAGTGAGCCATATATAGAGCTCCAACACATTCTATGCATAAAATCAAAATTGATGAAAATAACTCTTTTGAAATAAAAATATATTTCTTTATGCATCATTCTATGCATAAAATCAAAATTGATGAGAATAACACTTTTGGATTAAAAAAAATTATTCATACATCTTTCCATGCATGAATCCAATTTAGTAGGAATTACACTTTTAGAATAAAAGAATTTCTCTTATGCATCTTCCAAGGTGATGGTGCTGGCTTTGGTGGGACTTTGACATCAAAGGCTTTGGCGAAATCCTTCGCCATCCGAACTGCTTCGGTCATGGAAACTGGCTTGGCATTCTTCATCAGGATATTCAAAGATTTGTTCAGTCCCCGAATGAACCTGGCCATCAAGTGTTCTTCATTCAGTGGAGGCGAGTATCTGAGGAGGAGGGCGAATGCTTGGTGATATGCTTTAATAGTTCTACTCCCCTGGGTTAACTCTAAGAATTTGTTCATCTTTGTTTCTACAAAGGTGAGAGGACAGAACCTCGTCCTTAGGTAAATTTTGAGATTAGTCCACAGTATAACTGCAGCTCTTCACTGGTAGTATATATGAGTAAATCTAAGACTAATCCATCGATTTTTCCAAAACCAAACCCGAAAAAACTTCCTTTGCTCGGAAAGCACAGGCAATTCCACAAGGATACCTTTTCCCTAACGTAGTCAAAAGTCTTAACTAACTGAGCTCATCTGACCGAACCCGTAAGTCCCATAGTCAGATCAGGAAAAAAGACTATACTTGGATCATAGAGAACAACGCTTTTTTCCTCATTGAGAGTCATAGCCATTGATTCTTTTCCATAGAATAATTTTTGTTCGGAATTTACTTCATCTATCAAACTAAACAGAAATTGAGTCTCGATTTACGGATCCATCAATCCAGCCTAACCCCATCCAGTCCCATGGGTTAGCCAACCGCCCAACCACTGTAGTGATGGGATCCAATTAGGAATTTGGTTAGGTTTTGTCCCGGGTCCAGGGAAAAGAGTTCCCAGGCCCCCTAGCCGGATGTTCATGCAAACATAAAACTAGTCACACCACTTACACCCAATATGAAATTGCCTATTTCTCAGCATCAGCTATTTTTAAAACAATCCTTTAATGAAACCATTGTGTCACTGATCACAATCCTCAAAATCTCTGGTTGAATCCTTATTTCCAATCATTCCTTCATCGGTGTACTTATGGCATCATTGTGGCAACCAGAACGCTCATCACCTGCTCACTCAGGGGCCTTTTGGATAGTTCCTAGCTCATAGTAACAGGCAATATATTCACATAACAAAACGGAATCTCCATGTAAGATCAGCAAGATCAGCCAACAGATCCATATAAAAGAGTCATGGACTCATCCATTGAGGACCATCAAAGGTCAATCAACCAGATCTACACCCGAATTCAGAAAACAACTCTTTCTCCTTGATCCAAATCTTGCACGACGCACGTGTGGGTATCTTCGGTGACCCAGAGCCCGAGCACCGTATGGTCAGTACCCTCTAGGATCCTTCGCAGGTCACCTAGCGCTTCACTCATAGGCTACTTCCTTGATCCCTCATCCACCGTACTGGGAGCTCACCATTTAAATCGAACCGAGGCTGGTCAAGACGGTACCGGGAAGCTCACCATATGTGTACTCATTCTCATCCAATCACATCATTTTCCATCTCATCACATCAGATTCATTTACACCACATATCATTTATTCACATCCCAATTCACATGTCATCACATCTCATCCATTCACTCATATCGACGTCACATCATTTCACATACACATTCGCATTTATTATTCCACATACACATCCACATTCGTAAATCCACATCCATACATCCACTTTCACATCCGCATTCATACATACATATCCATATCCACATCCACATCCATTCATCCATTTTCACATCCACATCCACATTCACATTCATACATCCACATCCACATCTACATTCATACATCCACACATCCATTTTCACATCCACATTCATACATCCATTTCCACATCCACATCCACATCCACATCCACATCCACATTCATACATCCATATCCACATCATCCATTCATCCATTTACATCAACCCATATCATTCACACATCAAACCACATCATCCATACATCAATCTACATTAATCTACATCATTTACACATCAAAACACATCATCCATTCATCCATCTACATCAATACACATCAAACCACATGATCCATACATCCATCCACATTCTATGCATAAAATCAAAATTGATGAGAATAACACTTTTGGATTAAAATAAATTCTTTATACATCTTTCCATGCATAAATCCAACTTAGTAGGAATTACACTTTTAGAATAAAAGAATTTCTCCTATGCATCTTCCCATGCATAAAAACTAAATCCAATGAAAAATAACTCTTTTAAAATAAAAACTTTCTTTTATGCATCTATTTATGCATAAATTCAATTCTGATGAAAGTCACACTTTTATAATAAAACATTTTCTTTTATGCATCCATTTATGCATAAAAATCATTTATGATGAAAATCACACTTTTAATATTTTAAAAAAAAATCTTTTATGCATATGGTTATGAATACAAATCAGTTATGATGAAAATAACTCTTTTAATATAAAAGAATTTCTTTTATGCATCCATTTATGCATAAAAATCATTTATGATGAAAATCACACTTTTAATATATAAAAAAATCTTTTATGCATATGTTTATGCATACAAATCGTTTATGATGAAAATCACTCTTTCAATATAAAAGACTTTCTTTTATGCAATATGAAAATAACACTTTTATAATCAAAATAACAATTTCAATATGCTTCCTTCTATGCATAGAATTTAATTCTAAAGAGAGTAACACTTTTTAATAAAATATTTTTAGTATGCATTTTTCTATACCTAGGATGAAAAATAACACTTTAAGAATACATATACGATGGGAATTACTCTTTTTGAATTAAAAAAAAGTAAACTTATTTTACACAATTTTAGAAAATTTTGCCATAACCTCCTTTGTATGGCTAACCATTTTTCAATTTTTAACTCTCTAAAATTAATTAGAATTTCACCAAGAGTATTTAAAACATTCTAATGTAAACATTTTCTACTTATTTAAGAGAAACATTATGAAAAACTTGATTTTATCCATTAATCATTCATCTAGGTAAAGAATGGTTGGATTTACTAAAGAAGAGAGGGGAATGCCTTTTTTTAATGAGGCATAACATCATATTCATTTTAGAGAAGACAAAAATCATAAAAACCATAAAATGAAATAGAAAAGAGGAGAATCTCCAACTTACAAAGGAATTTGAGAGCTTTCCTTTGGCTTGATGGTTTGAGGGATCTACTCTTGTTTGAAACAAGACTGGCCACCAATCTTTAGAAGAGGGAAGGTCAAAAACTAATGAGTTATGAGTAAATTCATAGTTTTTGGCTCTTGGGAGAAGCAGGGTAACAATGCAAAAAACACTATTAAGCTTCAACAAAGGGGAAGGCTTCTATTTATAGGAAAAAGTGAGCCTCTAACCAAGAAAATTGATTCTAGAATTTTTGAGATCAATTTGGCCAATTTTTGATCATTTTTAGGTCAATTTAGCTTACTTTTTGGAACTAGACTTGAATTTGGAGAGAGGAGAGATGAAATATCTCAATTTTTGATAATTTTAAACTCCACCACACAAGTGAAGTAGGCGCCTCCTTCATGAGGGGGAATCCCCATCTTGAGGTGTCAAAAATTCATCGTTTCACTAAATATCTCTTCTTTTTTTAACTAATATCCTTGTCCTTAGTCAACTCTTCATCTTATGTGCGTATTTACTCATTTTTGGGAGGATTTTCTTTATTTCTTCCATTTATCTCCTTCACACATTTGGATGAATCTGATTGGCCCCTCAAAATCTTAATTTAAATTTTTTAGAAAATCTGGATTCCCAAGATAAGGCCTTTTGAACAGATTATAATTTATTTCGAATGCACCTTCTGAAAATCTTTTTGAACTTCTATTTTGGGGGAACATATTTAAATACAAAGAGATATCTTTCCATCCAAAAATATCCAAAATCTGAATAACCTCTCTCTAGAATATTTTCTCTCTCTAGGCCAAAACAGGTAGAATCAAGATCTTTTATATTTCTGAAGAGGGATTTGACTACAGGGGTAGATAGTGGACATCCTGAGAGGCTGGGGAGGAATCTTACATTCTACCCCACTTAAAAAATGCGAGATGTCCTCATCTCGCAGGTGGAGTATGATCTCTTTCATCTTCTTCTTCTTCTTCAATCACTTCCAGCATTACTGCCTTGGAAGTAGACGGCCGATTTGGGAACAACTCTCTTTGACTTCCCCTATTCTGAGGTGGAGGTCTTGCATTACTTTGGATTGAAACTGCAGGTTGGGTAGAGGGTCTACCTCTGGGATTTCCTTGATTTTGGCGGATAGAAGCCTGATTACTCTGGAAGGAAGGGGCTAGAGTCTCGAATCTTGATCCCTGATTTCCCTGCCCTAAAAACCTTGATCCAAAAGGAGTTGGGTAATCCATACTGCGATGTCCAAATCCTTGACAGTTATAGCATTTCACTGCCTTGTTCAAGGGTGGAACTTCTGAAGTTGAAAACTAGGGGATTGAGTTTCGGGAAAAGGACATTTCTTTCATTCTGGAACTTCCCATATCCTGGGTTTGACCATGATGTCTCTTAGGCGGAGGAAGGTTGGAATCATCTTCTGGGAATAAAAACCTTTTGAAAGGTGATGGTGCTGGCTTTGGTGGGACTTTGACATCAAAAGCTTTGGCGAAATCCTTCGCCATCCAAACTGCTTCGGTCATGGAAACTGGCTTGGCATTCTTCATCAGGATATTCAAAGGTTCATTCAGTCCGTGAATGAACCTCGCCATCGGCTGTTCTTCATTCAGCGGAAGCGAGTATCTGAGGAGGAGGGCAAACGCTTGGTGATATGCTTCAATAGTTCTACTCCCCTCGGTTAACTTTAAGAATTCGTTCATCTTTGTTTCCAAAAAGCCGGGAGGACAGAACCTCGTCCTTAGGTAAATTTTAAGGTCAGTCTAGGTTTAGGTATTTCGATCGAGACGGTTTGTCTCGCAGTGATTCCTCCACGCAACCCTGGCCGTTTTGACAATCTTTAACCTGGCGAGAGCCATCTTGCTTCTTTCATTGTAGCCAGTTACATCAAAGTATTCCTCCATGGCCTCAATCCATTTTTCTACAACTTCACCTAACTGTTCCCCTTCACCCTTGAAGGGACTAGGTTACGAACTATGAAGAGTTTTATGAACATCCAGGTTGAGCTCTTCTTCATCGAGTTGGGGGTTAACATTTCTACCACGACGACCTCGATCCATGTTCCTATCAATACGAAAATTCTTGTTAAGTCTCTTTATTTATGATTCAATCCGATTTTAGATTCAACTGATTCCGGGGTTCTCTAAATAGGTCGGCTCCCCACAGAATCAAGGGATAAGGGTACTCATATAGAACGCATTATCAGTTAACAATTCATTCAAAAAATCTCATTCATATCTTTAACACAATAATGGTCCATCAGACTATTTTTTCCCATCTGAACAGTCCTCCATGGGGATTTCAATTTTTTAGATTTTTAATTTATCATCCCTTAACTTGATCCACTGATCAAAAGCTAACAGTAATAATCTGCCAGCACAATCCACTAATCTCATAGTGATTTGCTGAAGTCATTAACGTCATTCTAGCTACGAACATTATCACAGGGACTCGTCCCATTCATCCTCATTGCAGTTTCGCTCAGCTTATTACATTTCAACCAAAATTTAGGAATCTTCATTTTTCAATCAAAATCCAAATCAACTCATGAGTTCTCAATCAGAATTTAAAATCATATCAACCACATTCGTATTCATCATCTAGATAGTATAAATACATATAATTTCAAGTCTTAGATTTACTTGTATATATTGCCAATAAAGAGCTGCAGGTATACCCTCGATATATATGGGTAGTCACGGTCCTTGGAATTATAAGGTAAAGACCATTATGTCTAGGCCTCAAGCAAGTCAGGGATTTCATACAATTGTGGTACTTCTATCTGAAGACTCAATTACCAATTTACGAATTTCAGTTTGAATATTAATTGGTAGGAATTTTATCACTCGGTTGATCCTCATTAGTCAATTTGCTCTGATACCAACTATAAGATCCCCGTCCCCACCGCACAACAATTTCAGGGGTGCCAACAGCAGAAGTAGCACTTCTTGCGCGGGGCAGGGTCCCACACTCGGGGCCTCGCCCACGGATATCCGGACAAGAGACTAATCCATTGGTTTTTCCAAAACCGAACCCGGAAATACTTCCTTTGCACAAAAAGCACAAGCGATTCCACCAGGATAACTTTTCCCTAACATAGTCAATAGCCTTAACTAAGTGAGCTCATCTGACCGAACCCATAAGTCCCCTAGTCAGATCAGGGAAAAAGACTGTACTTGCTTCATAGAGACTAACGCTTTCTTCCTCATTGAGAGGCACAGCCGTTGATTCTTTTCCATAGAACAATTTTTGTCCGGAATTTGCTTCATCTATCAAACTAAATAAAAATTGAGTCTTGATTTCTGGATCCATCAATCCAGCCTAACCCCATCCAGTCCCATGGGTTAGCCAATCGCCCAACCACTGTAGTGATGGGATCCAATTAGGAATTTGGTTAGGTTTTGTCTCGGGTACTAGGGAAAAGAGTTCCCAGGCCCCCTAGCCAGATGTTCATGCAAACATAAAACTAGTCACACCACTTACACACCCAATATGAAATTGCCTTTTTCTAAGCATCAGCTATTTTTAAAACAATCTTTTAATGAAACCATTGTGTCATTGATCACAATCCTCAAAATCTCTGGTTGAATCCTTATTTCCAATCATTCCTTCATCGGTGTACTTACGACATCATTGGCAACCAGAACGCTCACCATCTGTTCACTCAGGAGCCTTTTCGATAGTTCCTAGCTCATAGTAACCGGCAATATATTCACATAACAAAATGGAATCTCCGTGGAAGATCAGCAAGATCAACCAACAGATCCATATAAAAGAGTCATGGACTTATCCGTTGAGGACCAGCAAGGTCAATCAACCAGATCCACACCCGAATTCAGAAAACAACTCTTACTCCTTGATCCAAATATTCCACGACGCATGTGCGGGTATCTTCGGTGACCCAAAGCCCGAGCACTGTATGGTCAGCACCCTCTAGGATCCTTCGCAGGTCACCTAGCGTTTCACTCATAGGCCGCTTCCTTGGTCCCTCATCCATCGTACCGGAAGCTCACCATTTAAATCGAACCGAGGCTGGTCAAGACCTCGACCGACCATGCTACGCGAGACGTCCTCCGTTGACTCTCTGTCAACTGTTGCAACTTTATCAGTTAGGTCTTCCCGACCTTAATCATAAGATGGTCAAGATGCTTCCCCAGCATTCTTGACATAAAAGAGTCATTTACAAATACAATTTCTATAATGAACTCTCGTCTTTCCATTTCACATTCCAATTCACATGTCATCACATCTCATCCATTCACTCATATCGACCTCACATCATTTTCCATAATGAACTCTCGTCTTTCCAATTCACATTCCAATTCACATGTCATCACATCTCATCCATTCACTTATATCGACCTCACATCATTTTCCATCTCATCACATCAGATTCATTCACATCACATATCATTTATTCACATCTCAATTCACATGTCATCACATCTCATCCATTCACTCATATCGACGTCACATCATTTCACATACACATTCGCATTCATTGTTCCACATTCGTACATCCACATGTATACATCCACTTTCAGATCCGCATTCATACATACATATCCATATCCACATCGAAATCCACATCCATTCATCCATTTTTACATCCACATTCACACATCCACATCCACATTCACATTCATACATCCACATCCACATCTACATTCATACATCCACACATCCATTTCCACATCCATTTCCACATCCACATCCACATTATCCATTCATCCATCTACATCAACACATATCATTCACACATCAAACCACATCATCCATACATCAATCTACATTAATCTACATCATTCACACATCAAACCACATCATCCATTCATCCATCTACATCAATACACATCAAACCACATCATCCATACATCCATCCACATTAATCTACATCATTCAAACATCAAACCACATCATCCATTGACATCTGATTCACATGCCGTCATTCATTCACATCCCTTATCATTTATTCATATCAAGATTCACATGGCATCACATTCCTTCACATACCATTCATTCACATCCTATACCATTCATTCACATCCTAATTCACAGGACATCACATCCATTCATCCATTTTCATTTATCTGATTCATATCACTTCCATCCATCCATTTACATCTATCTGATTCCTATCACATCTCATCACATCTATTTATAGAATGTAAGAGAATTCTAATTTTTTTGATATAAAGATTCTTTACGCATCTAATTAGGCATAAAGATATTTTTAGTAGGAATAACACTTTAATAAAAAACCTTTTATGCATCTTTTCAGGCATAAGTTCAATTTTAAGGAAAATAACAATTTCAAATTAAAAATAAACCTTTTATGCATTTTACTATGCATAAATTCCATTTTAATGAGAATAACACTTTCAAAATAAAAATAAATCTTTTATGCATCTATCAATGCATAAGTTCAATTTTAATGAAAATAATACTTTTGAAATAAAAATAAATCTTTTATGCATCTTTCTATGCATAACATCAAATCCTTCTATGCATAGAATTTAACTCTATAGAAAGTAACACTTTTTTAATTTAATATTTTTAGTATTCATTTTTCTATACCTAGGATAAAAAATAACACTTCAAGAATACATATACGAGAATTACTCTTTTTGAAATAAAAAAAAGTAAACTTTTTTTACACAATTTTAGAAAATTTTGCCATAACCTCCTTTGTATGGCTGACCATTTTTTAATTTTTAACTCTCTAAAATTAATTAGAATTTCACCAAGAGTATTTAAATCATTCTAATGTAAACATTTTCTACTTATTTAAGAGAAACATTATGAAAAACTTGATTTTATCCATTAATCATTCATCTAGGATAAAGAATGGTTGGATTTACTAAAGAAGAGAGGGAAATGCCATTTTTCAATGAGGCATAACATCATATTCATTTCAGAGAAGACAAAAATCATAAAAACCATAAAATGAAATACAAAAGAGAAAAATCTCCAACTTACAAAGGAATTTGAGAGCTTTCCTTTGGCTTGATGGTTTGAGTGATCTACTCTTGTTTGAAACAAGAGTGGCCACCAATCTTTAGAAGAGGGAAGGTCAAAAACTAATGAATTATGAAAAAAATTACAGTTTTTGGCTCTTGGGAGAAGCAGGGTAACAGTGCAAAAAACACTATTAAGCCTTTAACAAAGAGGGAGGCTTCTATTTATAGGAAAAAGTGAGCCTCTAACCAAGCAAACTGATTCTAGAATTTTTCAGATCAGTTTGGTCATTTTTTGACCATTTTTAGGTCAATCTAGCTTACTTTTTAGAACTAGACTTGAATTTAAAGAGTGGAGAGATGAAATATCTCAATTTTTGATAATTTTAAACTCCACCACATAAGTGAAGTAGGTGCCTCCTTCATGAGGGGGAATCCCCATCTTGAGGTGTCAAAAATTTATCATTTCACTAAATATCTCTTCTTTTTTTAACTAATATCCTTGTCCTTGGTCAACTCTTTATCTTATGTGAGTATTTACTCATTTTTGGGGGGATTTTCTTTATTTTTTCCATTTATAAATCTCCTCCACACATTTGGATGAATCTGATTAGCCCCTCAAAACCTTAATTTAAAATTTTCAAAAAATATGGACCCCCAAGATAAGGGGCCTTTTGAACAAATTATAATTTATTTCGAATGCACCTTTTGAAAATCTTTTTGAAATTTTGTTTCGGGAAACTCATTTAAATACAAAGAGATATGTTTCCATCCAAAAATATCCGAAATATAAAAAACCTCTCTCTAGAATATTTCCTCTCTCTAGGCCAAAACAGGTAGAAACAAGATCTTTTATATTTCTGAAGAGGGATTTGACTACAAGGGTAGATAGTGGACATCCTGAGAGGCTGGGGAGGAATCTTACATTCTACCCCACCTAAAAAACGTGAGATGTTCTCATCTCGTAGGTGGAGTATGATCTCTTTCATCTTCCTCTTCTTCTTCTTCAATCACTTCCAGCGTTACTACCTTGGAAGTGGACGGCCGATTTGGAAAAAACTCTCTTTGACTTCCCCTACTCTGAGGTGAAGGTCTTGCATTACTTTGGATTGAAACTACAGGTTGGGTAGAGGGTCTACCTTTGGGATTTCCTTGATTTTGGCGGATAGAACACTAATTACTCTGGAAGGAAGGGGCTAGAGTTTGGAATGTTGATCCCTGATTTCCCTCCCCTGAAAACCTTAATCCAAAATAAGTTGGGCAATCCATACTGCGATGTCCAAATCCTTGACAGTTATAGCATTTCACTCTCTTGTTCAAGGGTGGAACTTCTGAAGTTGAAATCCAAGGGATTGAGTTTCGAGAAAAGGACATTTCTTTCATTTAGGAACTTCCCATATCCTGGGTTTGACCCTGATGTCTCTTAGGCGGAGGAAGGTTGGAATCATCTTCTGGGAATAAAAACCTTTTGAAAGGTGATGGTGCTGGCTTTGGTGGGACTTTGACATCAAAGGCTTTGGCGAAATCCTTCGCCATCCCAACTGCTTCGGTCATGGAAGCTGGCTTGGCATTCTTCATCAGGATATTCAAAGGTTCGTTCAGTCCCCGAATGAACCTAGCCATCAGTTGTTCTTCATCCAGCGGAGGCGAGTATCTGAGGAGGAGGGCGAATGCTTGGTGATATGCTTCAATAGTTCTACTCCCCCTAGGTTAACTCTAAGAATTTGTTCATCTTTGTTTCTAAAAAGCCGGGAGGACAGAACCTCGTCCTTAGGTAAATTTTGAGATCAGTCCAGGGTATACTTGCAGCTCTTTACTGGCAGTATATACGAGTAAATCTAAGACTAATCCATCGGTTTTTTCAAAACCGAACCCAAAAAAACTTCCTTTGCTCAGAAAGGACGGGCGATTCCACCAGGATAATTTTTTCCTAACATAGTCAAAAGCCTTAACTAACTGAGCTCATCTGATCGAACCCGTAAGTCCCATAGTCAGATTAGGGAAAAAGACTGTACTTGGATCATAGAGACCAACGCTTTTTTCCTCATTGAGAGGCACAACCGTCGATTCTTTTCCATAGAATAGTTTTCGTCCGGAATTTACTTCGTCTATTGAACTAAAGAGAAATTGAGTCTCGATTTACGGATCCATCAATCCAGCCTAACCCCATCCAGTCCCATGGGTTAGCCAACCGCCTAACCACTGTGGTGATGGGATCCAATTAGGAATTTGGTTAGGTTTTTTCCCGGGTACCAAGGAAAAGAGTAACTAGGCCCCCTAGCCGGATGTTCATGCAAACATAAAACTAGTCACACCACTTACACACCCAATATGAAATTGCCTTTTTCTCAGCATGAACTATTTTTAAAACAATCCTTTAATGAAACCATTGTGTCACAGATCACAATCCTCAAAATCTCTGGTTGATTCTTATTTCCAATCATTCCTTCATCGGTGTACTTATGGCATCATTGGCAACCAGAACGCTCATCACCTGTTCACTTATTAGGGGCCTTTTTGATAGTTCCTAGCTCATAGTAACTGGCAATATATTCACATAACAAAATGGAATCTCCGTGGAAGATCAGAAAGATCAACCAACAGATCCATATAAAAGAGTCATGGACTCATCCGTTGAGGACCACCAAGGTCAATCAACCAGATCCACACCCGAATTCAAAAAACAACTCTTACTCCTTGATCCAAATCTTCCACGATGCACGTGTGGGTATCTTCGGTGACCCAGAGCGCGAGCACCGTATGGTCAGCACCCTCTAGGATCCTTCATAGGTCACCTAGGGCTTCACTCATAGGCTGCTTCCTTGGTCCCTCATCCACCGTACCGGAAGCTCACCATTTAAATCGAACCGAGGCTGGTCGAGACCTCCGCCAACCATGCTACGCGAGACGTCCTCCGTTGACTCTCCGTCAACTGTTGCAACTTTATCAGTTAGGTCTCCCCGACCTTAATGATAAGACGGTCAAGATGCTTCCCTGGCATTCTTGACATAAAATAGTCATTTACAAACAGGTCACAAATACAGTTTCTATAATGAACTCTTGTCTTTCCACATTATCCCTCATCAGTCCACATTACTTATTACACATTCCATTCATATGTGTACTCATTCTCATCCAATCACATCATTTTCCATCTCATCACATCCGATTCATTCACATCACATATCATTTATTCACATCCCAATTCACATGTCATCACATCTCATCCATTCACTCATATCGACGTCACATCATTTTCCATCTCATCACATCAGATTCATTCACATCACATATCATTTATTCACATCCCAATTCACATGTCATCACATCTCATCCATTCACTCATATCGACGTCACATCATTTCACATACACATTCGCATTCATTATTCCACATACACATTCACATTTGTACATCCACGTCCATACATACACTTCCACATCTGCATTCATACATACATATCCATATCCACATCCATTCATCCATTTTCACATCCACATTCATACATCCACATCCACATTAACATTTATACATCCACATCCACACATCCATTTTCACATCCACATTCATACATCCATTTCCACATCCACATCCACATCCACATTCATACATCCACATCTACATCATCCATTCATCCATCTACATCAACCCATATCATTCACACATCAAACCACATCATCCATACATCAATCTACATCAATCTATATCATTCACACACCAAACCACATCATCCATTCATGCATCTACATCAATACACATCAAACCACATCATCCATTGACATGTGATTCACATGCCGTCATTCATTCACATCCCTTATCATTCATTCATATCACAATTCACATTCCTTCACATCCTATAGCATTCATTCACATCCTTATTCACAAGACATTACATCCATTCATCCATTTTCATTTATCTGATTCATATCACTTCCATCCATTCGTTTACATCTATTTGATTCCTATCACATCTCATCAGAACTATTTATAGAATGTAAGAAAATTCTTTTTTTATATATAAAGATTCTTTACGCATCTAATTAGGCATAAAGATATTTTTAGTAGTAATAACACTTTTATAAAAATACTTTTATGTATCTATTTAGGCATAAATTCAATTTTAAGGAAAAAAACACTTTTGAATTAAGAATAAACCTTTTATGCATTTTACTATGCATAAATTTCATTTTAATGAGAATACCACTTTCAAAATAAAAATAAATCTTTTATGCATCTATCTATGCATAAATTCAATTTTATTGAAAATAATACTTTCGAAATAAAAATAAATCTTTTATGCATCTTTCTATGCATAAAATAAAAATTGATGAAAATAACTCTTTTGAATTAAAAATAAAATTCTTTATGCATCTATTTATGCATAAAGTCAAAATTGATGAAAATAACTCTTTTGAACTAAAAATAGATTTCTTTATGCATCATTCTTTGCATAAAATCAAAATTGATGAAAATAACTTTTGAAATAAAAATAGATTTCTTTATGCATCATTCTATGCATAAAATCAAAATTGATGAGTATAACACTTTTGGATTAAAATAAATTCTTCATACATCTTTCCATGCATAAATCTAATTTAATAGGAATTACACTTTTAGAATAAAAGAATTTCTCTTATGCATCTTCCCATGCATAAAAACTAAATCCAATGAAAAATAACTCTTTTAAAATAAAAACTTTCTTTTATGCATCTATTTATGCATAAATTCAATGATGAAAGTCACACTTTTATAATAAAACGATTTCTTTTATGCATCTAATTTATGCATAAAATTCATTTATGATGAAAATCACACTTTTAATATAAAAACATCTTTTATGCATATGTTTATGCATACAAATCATTTATGATAAAAATCACTCTTTTAATATAAAAGAATTTCTTTTATGCATCCATTTATGCATAAAAGTCGTTTATGATGAAAATCACACTTTTAATATATATAAAAAAATTTATGCATATGTTTATGCATACAAATCATTTATGATGAAAATAACTCTTTTAATATAAAAGAATTTCTTTTTTGCATCCATTTATGCATAAAAATTATTTATGATAAAAATCACTTTTTTAATATAAAAAAAACTTTTATGCATATGTTTATGCATACAAATCATTTATGATGAAAATAACTCTTTTAATATAAAAGAATTTCTTTCATGTATCCATTTTTGCATAAAAATCATTTATGATGAAAATCACACTTTTAATATAAAAAAATCTTTCATGCATATAAATCATTTATGATGAAAATCACTCTTTCAATATAAAAGAATTTCTTTTATGCATAAAAATCATTTATGATGAAAATAACACTTTTATATAATCAAAATAACAATTTCAATATGCTTCCTTCTATGCATAGAATTTAATTCTAAAGAAAGTAACACTTTTTTAATAAAATATTTTTAGTATGCATTTTTCTATACCTAGGATGAAAAATAACACTTTAAGAAAACATATACGATGGGAATTACTCTTTTTGAATTAAAAAAAAGTAAACTTATTTTACACAATTTTAGAAAATTTTGCCATAACCTCCTTTGTATGGGGCTGACCATTTTTTAATTTTTAACTCTCTAAAATTAATTAGAATTTCACCAAGAGTATTTAAATCATTCTAACGTAAACATTTTCTACTTATTTAAGAGAAACATCATGAAAAACTTGATTTTATCCATTAATCATTCATCTAGGATAAAGAATGGTTGGATTTACTAAAGAAGAGAGGGGAATGCCTTTTTTCAATGAGGCATAACATCATATTCATTTTAGAGAAGACAAAAATCATAAAAAACATAAAATGAAATAGAAAAGAGAAGAATCTCCAACTTACAAAGAAATTTGAGAGCTTTCCTTTGGCTTAATGGTTTGAGGGATCTACTCTTGTTTGAAACAAGAGTGGCCATCAATGTTTAGAAGAGGGAAGGTCAAAAACTAATGAATTATGAGTACATTCACAGTTTTTGGCTCTTGGGAGAAGCAGGGTAACAGTGCAAAGAACACTATTAAGATTCAACAAAGGGGGAGGCTTCTATTTATAAGAAAAAGTGAGCCTCTAACCAAGCAAACTGATTCTAGAATTTTCCAGATAAGTTTGGTCAATTTTTGACCATTTTTAGGTCAGTTTTGCTTACTTTTTGGAACTAGACTTGAATTTGGAGAGAGGAGAGATCAAATATCTCAATTTTTTAAAATTGTAAACTCCACCACACAAATGAATTAGGCGCCCCCTTCATGAGAGGAATCCCCATCTTGAGGTGTCAAAAATTCATCATTTCACTAAATATCTCTTCTTTTTTTAACTAATATCCTTGTCCTTGGTCAACTCTTCATCTTATGTAAGTATTTACTCATTTTTGGGGGGATTTTCTTTATTTATTCCATTTATATATCTCCTCCACACATTTGGATGAATTTGATTGGCCCCTCAAAACCTTAATTTAAAATTTTCAAAAAATATGGACCCCCAGGATAAGGGGCCTTTTGAACAGATTATAATTTATTTCGAATGCACCTTCTGAAAATCTTTTTGGACTCCTGTTTTGGGGGAGATTATTTAAATACAAAGAGATATTTTTCCATCCAAAAATATCTAAAATTTGAATTATCTCTCTCTAGAATAATTTCTCTCTCTAGGCTAAAACAGGTAGAAACAAGATCTTTTATATTTCTGAAGAGGGATTTGACTACAGGGGTAGATAGTGGACATCGTGAGAGGCTGGGGAGGAATCTTACATTCTACCCCACTTAAAAAATGCGAGATGTCCTCATCTCGTAGGTGGAGTATGATCTCTTTCATCATCTTCTTCTTCTTCAATCACTTCCAGTGTTACTGCCTTGGAAGTGGACGGCCGATTTGGGAACAACTCTCTTTGACTTCCCCTATTCTGAGGTGGAGGTCTTGCATTACTTTGGATTGAAACTGCAAGTTGGGTAGAGGGTCTACCTCTAGGATTTCCCTGATTTTGGCGGATAGAAGCCTGATTACTCTGGAAGGAAGGGGCTAGAGTCTGGAATCTTGATCCTTGATTTCCCTGCCCTGAAAACCTTGATCCAAAAGGAGTTGGGCAATCCATACTGCGATGTCCAAATCCTTGACAGTTATAGCATTTCACTCTCTTGTTCAAGGATGGAACTCCTGAAGTTGAAATCCAAGGGATTGAGTTTTGGGAAAAGGACATTTCTTTCATTCTAAAACTTCCCATATCCTCGGTTTGAGTTTGATGTCTCTTAGGCGAAAGAAGGTTGGAATCATTGTTGCATGCAACTGAAGATCAATACAAGGAAGCAACAAAAAACGATACTTAGGGCTCTTGAAAAGAGTTCCACTTTGTAGATGAATGTGGGAGAGGGTTTGATAATAATCCCACATGGGGACTTATGGGAGTCCTAGAATTTTTGTATAAAAGGTGGCTCATTTGAGAGCTTAGACACACTTTGGGCTTAGTTCATGCAAGAGCTCCTTTGAGAGACCTACTCTCCCTCTTCTCCATAGAGGTGAAGACTCTTCTCTCACCCCATCTACATTATTGTATGAGGTAAATCTCTTCATTGAATCATTAGCAATGTCATGAGTCTTTCTCATCCTCTTCTCTAATCATTTTACTCTTATGCATGCTTTTAGTATTTCATTTTTGAGTACATGGATTGATTTGAAGCTTTCATGGAAGCTTGATGCTTGAATGTATGCATGCTTGTAGGAAGATAGGAGTGGAGTGAGGTCTTTCTCTTTGCTTGAGTGCATAGTGATTGTATTCCTCTTGCTTGTATTTGTGAATGAATGGGTGTGTAGGAATGAGGACAAGTTGAGCTTGTGTGTATGCTTAGTCTAGTGTCAAGTGATGGTAGCCATGAGCATTCTCTCCATTTGTGGATAAGCTCTTGTGCACCGGTACGGGTCGAATCCCTAGCTCCGAAAGGGATGCAAATCCCATTGGATTGAGCTTAGTGTGGATCGTACTCCTCTTGCTACAAGAGAGAGAGTTTTCCGTCTCTCCAACATCACATTCATTCATATCCATCACATTCATTCTCATCACCATCCCATCACATACATTCTATCCACATAACATCACATCACATCTATCCACATCATATCTCATTCATACACATCTCATCTCATTCATCCACATCCATCCAATTGTTCACATGTACGACTACCCACATCTATCCATACATTCATATCTATCACTTCACATCCACATATATTCATGTCACATCACATCACATTCTTTCACATACACATCCACATCCATTCTTTCACATATACACATCCACATCCACATCTAATCTTTCACATACATATCCATACACATCCACATCCATTCTTCACATACACATTCATATCCATTCTTTCACATACATATCCACTTTCGTTCTTCACATACACATTCATATCCATTCTTCACATACACATCCACATCCATTCTTCACATATACATCCACATCTATTCTTCACATACACGTTCACATCCATTTTCATCACATATAATCCATTCACATCCCATATCATTCATTTACATCCCGATTCACATGACATCACATATAATCCATTCACATCCCATATCATTCATTTACATCCCGATTCACATGACATCACATCTCATTCATTCACATCCGGATTCACATAACATCACATTCATCCATTCTCGCGTAAGACAATCCTTTAAGAAAATAGGGTTTCTATGCAAGTTTTCAGTTTTATTTTTCTTTTGAATACAAGGAGTATTTCTTGAATCAGTATCCCCAAAACTTCTTGATCGAAATTTTGAATTTCATACCAGAATTCCTCAAATTCTATAACCTTGATCCACAGATCAATTTGAAGGGTCTCAAACTTAGTTTCAGATTTGGCGAGAGTTTTGAGTGTTTTTTTCTAAACAACTCTAATCTACACAATTTTGAAAAATTCAAGAGAGTAAATAATAAGAAGAGTTTAATTAATCACATAGTTAATCTTTCTAGGATTGAGAAAGGTTGGAATGGAAGAGAAGAGGATGGCCTTTTTATCAAAGGCATAGCATTTGAATTTAATTCAAACATTTGCAAACATAAAAATCAAGAAAACCATAGATTTTTCATTAAAATTCGTAAACAAGTAAGAAAATTAGCTTACATGGAGCTTGTAAGCTCTCCTTTGGCTTGAGGGATTGAGGGTTCTACTATTGTTTGAAGCAATAGTTGCCACCAGTTCACTTTGGAGAGGATTAGGCCAAAAACAATTGAATTATTAAAAAATTCAATGTACAGGAGAGTAGAGTAACAGTGCATAAACACCATTAAGCTTTTACAAAGGGAGAGGCTTCTATTTATAGGAAAAAGTGAGCCTCTAACCAAGCAAACTGATTCTAGAATTTTCCAGATCAGTTTCGTCAATCTTTGACCATTTTCGGGTCAGATTAGCTTACTTTTTGGATCTAGTTTTGAAATAGGAGAGAGGAGAGATGAAAATGTCTCATTTTATTGATTGAAAATTGGGGGTAATAATGAGAAAAAGGCACCTACTTCATGAGGGGAGATCCCCACACTGAGGTGTCAAAATTGGGGGTAATGATGAGAAAAAGGTGCCTACTTCATGAGGGGATATCCCCACACTGAGGCGTCAAAATTCAGTTTTTTTAATTCTTTTCTTTGGTCCTTAGTCCACTCTTCATCTTATGTGAGCATTTACTCATTTTTTTGGAGGGGGGGTCTTTTATTCTTCAAATATCTCCTCCGTACACTTGGATTGATCCTATTGGCCCATAGGAATCTTAATTAGACCATAATCCAAAAAATTTTGAAAATCTGGACCCTTAGGCTAAGGTCCTTCATATCTATTTTCAATTAATTTCAATTGCACATTGGAAAGTTTTTTTTGAATTTCTATTTTAGGGGAAACCATTTTAGACACTAGGAGGATTTTTATATCCAAAAATATCTCAATTTTGAATTACCTCCCTCTAGATTTTTTTTCTCTCCAGGCCAAAACAGGGTAAAAGAGGATCTTTCTGTTATTTCAGAGAGGGGAATAATTTTAAGATCAGAAGGGAAGGTTCTTACACATGTACACCTCAAAAGTTGGAGGGAGGAATCTTACATCCTACCTCACTTAAAAAACGTGAGATGTCCTCATCTCGCAAACTAGAGGACAACTCTTTCCCTTAAGATCCAATTGATTCTGGGGTTCCTTATAGTGTGGTCAACCCAACAGAATCCTGGGATAAAGAGCCCTTATATAGAACTCATCATCATATCTTTAACACAATAATGGTCCATTAGACCGAAATTTCCATTTGAACAGTCCTCCATGGGAATTTCAATTATACAGGTTTTTAATTTGTCATCCCTTAACTTGATCCACTGGGTCAAGTGTTAACAGTAGCAATCTGTCTCACAGCGCAATCCACTAGTCTCATAGTGATTTGCTGAAGTCATTATCGTCATTCTAGTGACGAACATCATCACAAGACACTTCAGTGTTTCTATTGTCGTGGACCTAACAAGGTGGTAGACTGCACAGTTTGGAATACTTCCATGCCTATAGTCACTAACACCTTGCAACCAATGTGTGAACGATGTGGCATTGATCACATGTTCCAAGTTTTCCCAAGACGAGTTGCTTCAATGTAGCTTGTCTCACAAAATACAACTCTTAAAATCTTAAGTGTACAAAACGGGCAACTAGCTATGGTACCCTTGAATGTTCTTACACACTTACAAGCCAAGGCACAAGAAACAGTCAAAAGGAATGTAAAAGACAACACCTCAACATGGGTAGAAGAACATACTTTAAAACAAAACCCAAAAGAGAAAACAAAAACTTCTAAACCCAAGAAAAACAAGGGAAAAAAATTTATCGAAACCAAGGTTGAGTTAAAAGATAGGGAAAAGGAGTCTGTAGAGGACATAAACCCAAAAGGGGACATAATCCCAAAAGAGCCAAAAGCTATACATGATGCAGAAGCATCCACCTCAAAGACCACCACACAAACCTCGATGCCCATATGTGCAACACAGAATACAAAAACGCAAAAGAAAATTCGATCTCGTCACATGGGTAAACATAATGAAAAACTAACAAACCAAAGAAAATCAGAGACTGAAACAAGTTCTAGTACATCACTAAGTGAGGATAAAGTAAGTTCTTACTCTTTGCTCAGTGCACCACATAGACCAATCAAGAAACTAGAACCCAGCCAACCACCCCAAATGGATAATAATGATCACATGACATATGCAGAATGCAAAAAGCAAGCTCAGGAGAGCATGCTTAGCTTAGTTGAATGTCTTACAGGGTCACCGGTTGTGATTGAGCCTCATAATGCCAATCCTAAAAGAGCAACCAAGATTCAAAGCCTAGAAGATTACCACTTTCCCTTTCAAGAGGAGGACATACTCTCTACAGAAGAGTCATTTGAAATAGATTGTATGAACTATAGGCTTGAGAAAGCACGCGAGGAATTCGATAATTCCCTTACAAGATTAAAACAATCTCTCAAAACCTCATTCGAAGGAATGCTCTTCTCTCATGATAAAGCCAGCATGACATCAACATTTGCACATTTAATGGCTCAATTTAAATTATAGAAGGACATAGCGAACTACATAAAACAGGACTGTGAGGATTCGCAAGTTTCCAAACAGCCCTCATTAAAGAATTGTCAGAGGGCCAAGTGTGCCAGTGTACGCATTGGGTACTCTTGAAAAAGCTGAGACCCAAACAGAGGATGAAAGTGAATGGGAATATGAAACACACACGGGATCTGAAACTGAGTCAATAATCGAAACACACACGGGATCTGAAACTGAGTCAATAACCAAAACACCCATTGTTCCCTTGGAAGATTCTATCATGGTATGATTGGATTTCCTTACAGGAAATGATGTTCAGTGCAAACGCACATTGATTAGCCCTCGAGCAAGTCATAACATCATGATAATAGACACTTGGGTATCATTGGGACAACCTAAACTCATCTCGACAAGCAATAGTCTTCCAAAAGGAACCAATGAACAAAACATTGAAGTTGCAGGTTACTTTAGATACACTACTCAAACAATTGATGGGGGCAATATGGAATTTACATTTCATGTTTCCCTAGATTCCCTTGAGTATGATGTCGTCTTTGGTGGACCTTGGATAAGTGAATCGTTGTATTCACTAGATGAATCCCTGAGGCAAACAGTCACCTTGAACACTCCTCCAGGCAATGTATAATTGCTATTATGGGAGGAAGAAACCTTGCAGGCAGGAGCTAGAACTTCCAACATATCTTACTGAAAAGATCCCAACACCATATTAGAGAATTTGGGAATCTCCTAATTCCCATTTTTGAAGACTAAAAAAGGGGGACATGGATAACATGTTTGTAAGTTTCTCAAAGCCCTATCATGTGACCTATCATTGGAAAGCGCTTGAAAAATGGGATCTAAAGAGCCATAAACCACTCATTTTGGATTAATGGTGTTCAAGTTATGGAAAATCCAAAGTTTTGACCACATGTCCCAAACTTGTGGAAAATTTCCATATTCTCCAATATGGTGTTTCCCTAGGATTCTTGTTGGATTGGAGTTGCAAATAAGATTACCACAGCTCAAGCAACACACAACTTTACAATCTCGTGACCCTCGAGCTATGGGATTTGTTAGGTCAACCAACACTCAAGACACATCCTAAAAGGATTACCTTTACACAAGACTTGAACATGCCATGTTTGGGGTACTTTGAACATACAATGTATATTGAAACTAACCCCCTCACTTTGCAAGTTTTTTGTGGTTAAGTATGTGTTAGACGCAGATTTGATCTTAGGGCATAAATGGAGTGTTGCTGCCCAAGCACCACTGTGCTTTACTCTAGCGATAGAGTCATCATGATGGTCAACGACAAAAAGCTAACAATACCATACTGCCACGAAGAGGATCCAACTTTCATGGATATCTATGATGCTGAACGCAAAAGGATACAAGTGTCTTCCACAAAAGCCCCTCTACATAATGACCTACCATTTGCATCAACAACCAACTCCGATAAAGCCTCTACTCCTTCAACCCCATCCTCACCTATGAAGTTCGATGTCAAAACCTCGCAATCAACAACTATTCTTGAAGAATTTCCCAGATCCCAACCATCTATCTCTAACAGGGAAACTCAAAGGAAAAACCCCGGAGCCTATGTATTTTTGACAAACCTCAACAAAGAAGACAACCACATGCTCAAAGGCCTTGCACAAAGAAGAAAGCCTCAGCACCAAGCACATCGGCTACCAAATTACAATGTTTTTTCACACAGATGGGTGCCTGTGCATGTACTTCAACAACAAGGATACTATGATGGTAATTCTATCATATGGTTGCCACAATCAAACAATGTGAAGAAAACCTCCTCACCACCAACTTCAACCCCATCAACTTCACCTATAGTTCGACAATAATGGAGGCCCAAACAACAGTAAGCAAATCCCTCAACTACTCTCGTGCATCCAACACCAACACAAGAGGTTGTCTGTTCAAGGAAACAATCACCAGTCTTCCCTACTGCCACAACATCATTTCAGCAAATTCAAGAATCAACACGGAGACTTAGGAGAGCACATCAAGAACAGAATAACAATGCTCTTGTCACCCCTTTGGAAGTAAGAAATTTAAGCATAAGAAGCTATTGCCTACAAATCATGACCTATCATAAGAAGCTATTGCCTACAAATCATGACCTAGATGGCCCTTTTTTTTAAAAAAAAACAGAGGGTCAAAATTTGCAAACTCACAGAATTCCATCTCACGTAATTACAATTCAAGGAGTTCCATATCACGGCTTAAGAACCTACACTTTCACGATTTAAGCCTCATCATGGTGGATTAAGCCATATCACACAATAGCCACTATATATTTGTTATGCTTATTGCTTACTATTCTTTTGGCTAAATTAATGTAGCAGGTGCTCCATGAGTACATATCCATACTCATGCACTGGAGCACCAAAACCTCACCATCGACAACTTCCAAGTACATCTCTGGATGGGGCGGCCATGGTGGGTAGTGTTGAAAAATACAAGTGAATAGGGTGTGTGCGGGAACAAGCCCTTGGTTAGAGGCTGTAAAATAGGAGATGTAATTGTGAAAGAACCTGTGAAAAGGTGAGAAGAATCTACTGGGAGAGAATAAAGGGTAGCATGAGAGAATTTAGGAGTGTGGAGTTATTCTGGGAGATATTCAAGGAAAAGAGAAGAGGTGGAGAGAATTAGGCAAGAGGTGGAGATATTCTCGGAGTGAATCATGGAGAAATCAACGGGATTTGATGCTTGATGTAAACTCTATAAATTGAGGCATATCCCTAATGAGAATTTGCTGGTTTTTGAGTATCCATGCCTACATTAATCTATTTGCTAATTATTCACTAATTACGTCTTAATCATTTTCTAATCACTTTGTTAATGATGTTGATTCTAGTGTTTGATCCACCATAGCTCATCATTTTGCTCAAATTTCAACATGGTATCAGAGCCATGCCTAGAATCTATCAGATTTATGAGCCCATTAGTTAATTAATTAGGATTAGTAGAAAATTAGCAAATAATCAAATTTTTAGTTAGTTTTTCACTTCTCCCTTCACCCCCAGCCAGTGGAGGATCTCTAGCACCTTGCACACATAGAATTAGGGCACAAGCTTCTAGCATATGGTAGCTAACATCCTTGGCTTCAAGCCCATCAAGAAAACGCAGCAAACCGCCGATGCATTCAGGAGAATTCCACGTTTTTTCCAGCGCATTTTTTTCTGAGTAAACTGCAGATTTCTCCTTCATCAAATCAAGTTGCTTCAATTCCTCTTAGCCACGGGGGTTTTCAAGCATGCTCTACAAGCTGGTGAAGACAGAATTCAGTTTCATCAAGTCTACAGTGAGATCCAAGCTCTTCATCAAATCTGCAGGGTGACTTTGGTAAAACAGAGATTAAGCTTTCAATATTTGGTCAAATCTTGTGTTTCTTGGCTTAATCCTCTACTAGACTCATTGCTATTAATGCCTTTGAAAGCATTTGAGCTCATTGAAGTGGAAGGCACCAGATCTGGACTCCCCGCATACTCTGTTTTCTGTACACAAAACAGAGCATTAATTTGCTAATCAATGATTAATCAGTACTAATCACTATATTTTGGTGCAATTGAGGGTTCAAATTAACCATTAGATATCTGATACAGATCCCTAAAGCTTCAGATTGCAAATCGGAGTTGGTTTGATACTCCAACCATCCCGTACAAATTGATTACCCTTAATTTAGTGTAATTTCTGGTGATTTTATGCTGATAAAATTATTGTAATCATCTATTAAACACCAGATTGAGTTGTAAAAGAGTAGACACTGCCCTTGAATCTTGAAATTGGATCAAGAGGTAAGACCCCCTTCACATCACCATGAGTTCAGCACAGGAAATAGCCAAATTTAATGGGGAACAGTTTTATACATGGCAGACAAAAACCATGTATTTGCTGATGAGGAATTTAATCTGTGGGGATTAGTTGAAGGGAGAGATGAATGCCCAGAGAGAGGGAAAAATGAGTGGAAGAGCAGGAATGAAAAAGCATTGGGACTTATTGCACTCAGTTTAAATGATGAAATCATTCATCACATCACAGGGATACAGTGGGCAAAAGATGCATGGGATGAAAATAAATTATTTGGTACACAAGCAAAAAATTCCAAGATAAATCTGTTAATGCAATTCTACAAATTGGACATGAAGGAAAGTGAACCGTTAATCACACACTTGAACAAATATAAAAGCATTAAGCAACAGCTGCTATTGGCAAAAAGGTAGAAGATGATGAAGCATTAGCTGTACTTCTGAAGAGTGTGGACAAAGGAGATGTAGCAACACTAAAGAATGTACCTGAATTGAAGATACACGAGATAGAAGTAGCTCTACTAGAGCAAGAGAGCAGAGGCAAAGAGAAGAAAGGGCTCGACTCAACACCAGGAGAGGAAAAAGCATTCTTCACCCGAGGAGGATTCTCTCGAGGACGAGGACGAGGAAGAGGCAGAGTAGGAGGGAGGACCTTCACTTGCCACAAATGTGGAAAGCCAGGACACATGGCGAGAGACTGCTACAGCAAACCCAGTGAAGAAGGAATGACATCGGCAAACTTCATGGAGGCTCCAAAGGAAGTGGAGTCGGATCATCTTTTCTGAGAGAGAGAGAGAGAGAGACCCCACAACCCAATGAAACCTGCCCCAATAAAGTAAAACCACCTCTGAGCCACCGATGATGTAGGCCACGTGGTAGATGTATGTGTGAGCACTGTAGTCAAGTTCGCGGGCACTTATAGTAGCCTTGGACACATAGAGAGAGAGAGTGTCAAGGACTCTGGAGTTTAGGAACTTGAGGCACTGGTCATGGGCTATCAAGTAAGAGGGAAACTTGGTATAGGGTCCAGGTGTGCAAGGATTATTCACTTGAGGGGAGGTGTTGAAATATACAAGTGAATAGGGTGTGTGCGGGAACAAGCCCTTGGTTAGAGGCTGTAAAAGAGGAGATGTAATTGTGAAAGAACCTATGAAAAGGTGAGAAGAATCTACTGGGAGAGAATAAAGGGTAGCATGAGAGAATTTAGGAGTGTGGAGTTATTCTGGGAGATATTCAGGGAAACGAGAAGAGGTGAAGAGAATCAGGCAAGAGGTGGAGATATTCTAGGAGAAATCAATGGGATTTGATGCTTGATGTAAACTCTATAAATTGAGGCATAGCCCTAATGATAATTTGCTAGTTTTCGAGTATCCATGCCTACATTAATCTATTTGCTTATTATTTACTAATTACGTCTTAATCATTTGCTAATCACTTTGTTAATGATGTTGATTCTAGTGTTTGATCCACCATAGCTCATCATTTTGCTCAAATTTTAACAGGTAGAAGCCTAGTCAATGGTACAAGCCATCGCCTGGAATTTTCCTTCAAATTACAAACCTCTCCAAATGACGCCACCATCTTCACAAATCAATAATCTTCAATCCTTAGTGAAGATCTTTATATTAGCCTTGCAATCCAAAGTAATTCTTTCAATCCTCACCAACAAGTGGCTACTTCAAACAGAGCAGTACAATAAGAGTCTATATGACTCAATTCTTATACTTTATGAAAAACTACTTCTAAGAGCACTTAAATATATATAAAAACATAAAAAGCACATGTGCAGAAGAAGACAGGATCAAGTCCTACTCAACAACATTTAACAAGAATCCTGCCACACAAAGGGACATCATCACAAGCCAGTTACTTCAAATGATGAATGTCGCTTCAATGAATCAAATGAGGAACTGAGAATCACCATCTCGTTCTCATGATTAAGTTTACGTTCCTCCAGCAACGCTCATGGGAGACATGGTGGAATTGCTACTCAAGGAGTTGTAGAGCTCGGAGACCAGGGTTACGAGATCAGCCATTGGAAAGATCCTCACGACAGTTGCGATTCATCAGGTAATCTCTTTTTGGATGTGTTTCAAGGAGGGTTAGGGTGAGCCATAACAATTAAATAGAAAAAGGTTATGTTTTATTCATGAAAAATTCTCAGATAAGGGATTTCTAAAATATGCCTTGAACGCACATGATACAGAGGGTTAATGTATAGTGAACCCCCTCAAGGCAAAAAATAGCAGGTTTGGGTGGGGCATCCTTATCATACAATATCCAATGGTGGTGAAACTTTGTGAGCGGGTCTATGGGATTCCTAACCCTCCACTCAAAAAAATTCACCACCATCGGACTTGGGATAGGCGGGACGGCGTCTTGCCACTCGCAATTTTTTCGTATAGTGCCCAAGGGGTCCCCTATGTAAAAAATAATGTGTTTGGGTGGGGCATCATTAGCATACGGTACCCCATGGTGGTGAAACTCTATGAGCGAGTCCATGGGGCTTCTACCCTACTGATTGCAAAGTTTCACCACCATCGGCGGATGTTAGATGGGTGGGATAGTGTGTTGCCACCCATTATTTTTTTGCATAGTTGCCCAAGGGGTCCCCTATGCAAACAATAACGGGTTTGGGTGGGGCATCATTATCATATGGTGTCCAATGGTAATGAAACTTTGTCAGTGGGTCCATGGGTCTTCTAACCCTCCATTCACAAAAATCCACCACCATCGGATGTCGGATGGGCAAGATGGTGTGTTGCAGGCGCTATTTTTTTGGCATAGTGCCTAAGAGGTCTCCTATGCAAAAAAAAAGATGATTTGGGTGGGGCATCATTACCATATGGTGTTTGATGGTGGTGAAAATTTGTGAGAAGGTCCAAGAAAATCCTACCCCTCCACTCACAAAGTCTCACTACCATCGGTCACCACCAGATGGGCAGGACGGTGTGTTGCTACCTGCTATTTTTTTGCATAGTGCCCAAGGGGTCCCCTATGCAAAAAAAAGTGGGTTTGGGTGGGACACTCATCCACTTTCAACACAAAACTTACCTTGTCACCTTGCATGACAAACAAAAGTAGATAAGTTTTAGTACTTGAAAGATTTTGTTTAGTTCGTGAATGTAAAAAATTACTTACATTGTTTAGGTTGTCCATAGAATATAAGATCATAGCTCTCTGAAGACGTTGTAGATCAACAAATATGTTGTTGAACTCATTGTAGGGATACATAATCTTACCATTTGTGCTTCTTGTTTTCCCCCAAGCTCCAATGGTTAATGTATCATTGATGCAATAGTACTCTCCAATTTTGCGTTGCACATCATCATTGCATGTTCTCTTTGCTAATCTTATCTTTCGGGGACAGGAAAAATATTCCTTGTGATGCCTTGTTTGTGGAGTGTATCTTTTAGCAATTGATGGAGGGCTTCATATCCTTTTGTGCTAATGACCACCTCATTGCATGCATTCTGAACCTCCTCAATGCTTAGAATATTGGTAATGTCATCCATCATCTCATTTGAGTACCTATCATATCTTCTTGTGGCGTGGGTCTCAAATAATGGAAAGAATGTCACATCTCCTCACACAACTACGTAATATTTCTCCAAAATCTTGAGGACCATTATCACCACATGCTTCTTTCAAAAATTTGCTATCACAAACCAATAAATATTACCAAAAAAAAACTTAATCTATTGTTTATAACAACCACAACAACCAAAAATTCCTTAATCAAAAAATAAAAAAACAAATCTTGCTGAAATGGATTCTTCGCTTGTTGTTGCGAGCACCACCACACCAACTACAAGTTTTTGAATATTATTGAATGTTCTCTTTTGCTCTCTTGCTCCCACGGGGGTGCTCTTCGTGTGAGAGATTGTATCTTGTAGCTTCATAACGCGAGCCTCTTTCTTTGTCTCTTTTCTCTAGCTCTACAATATTATTTTGTGCATCTTGTAGTGCATGTTGTGTACTACTCAAAGTGCTTTGTAAGCTTTGTGTTTGTGAGTGGAGGAATTGGACTCTCCATGCATCACTCATGCTTAACCTTCTACAATATCCAAGAAGCCCATTCTCACCCTCTCCAACAAACTGAATAAATGAAGGGAGATCAATGAAGGGTGGAGGACAATGCAAAGAAGGATCATTAGGATATAAATATCCATCAATCCAAAGATCCACATTCGTCTGACTCTATTGTCTTCTTGCATGTGCATTCAGATGCTCTTTCTTGATTGGTACATATTCATTCAATATGCGAATATGCAAGTCCACCTTCCGCACTCTTGTTGAATCGGGAATTTCTGTCATAACCAAAATGGAAGAGACTAATCTGAAGTGACTCCAGGCTATCCTATTGTATTCACAATAGGGCTATTATATTGTGAGAAGAGGGAGAGAGATAAAGAAAGAGAGGGAGATAGACTCAGGGCTGTCCTATTGTATTCGCAATAGGAGAAGAGAGCTTGGAAAAGAGAGAGAGAGAGAGAGAGAGAGAGAGAGAGAGAGAGAGAGAGAGAGAGAGAGAGAGAGAATCTTATTTTGCAGAGGTTGGTAAGAAATGTGATTAATAATAGTAATGATTGAAAGAAACGGAATGTGGGGGGAATTTTGAATATGACTATTAAAATGGAGTAAATAAGAATGAAAGCGTAGGTATCAGTGATCTTAGTAGGGGGTTTTAATAGCTAGAATCCTAGAGAGAATCCTAGTTCAAGATTTAGAGAGATCCCCTACTTTTAGGCCCAAAGGTAGGTGTCATTATGAGCTTTGTCTCCTTAACCCTCAATAAAATTAGTCTTAATTCCTTAAAATTATGAATCGTTACAGGGCCCTTTTTATGCTCAAATGCCCCCTAATGGAACTAATGACACTAATTAGCTCTTAATCACAATAATGATTAACATAGATGATTATTAGAGGCTTCAATTGAGCTTGAGGAAGCTAAATTTGATGAGGCTTTTTGCTTTAGTTTCTTTCCTTGGTGGATGAGGGGCACTTACATCATGAACAAAATATCCAGCTCAAATTGAGCCCAAAAATGTAGATCTATGCTTGAATGTGCAACTGGGTTTTCTCTAATTGTGCTTCATATAGTCAATGAAATGAGTTGAAATTCAAGCTATGGGGTCCTTGCAGTATTGCTAACCCAGCCCTAGAAGGGATTGACCTAACTCAAAGAAAAGACGAGGAATGGAGCGATTAACCCCAATCTATAGAATTTCACTAAAATTGGATGCGCAGCGCGAATTAGTCTAATTCCCTTGGTGAGATTGGGTGCCTAGGTGAGAGTAAGGTGTGGCTAAAGAGGTTTTTAAAGTGATGGAGAGAATTGGAAATGCCTAGCTTGTGAAATTTGAGCCACAAGAGGATGAAGAAGATAAGATTGTGATTAGTGAGTAATTAGAGCATTAATGAAGTAATTGACCTAATGTGAGTTAAGATTAGTGATGTGGGGATAGGATGTGAGTTAAGATTAGTGATGTGGAGATAGGGAAGGCTCTGATACCATGTTGAGAATCATGGACATTATGTGCATGAGAAATGTGATTAGTGCTAATTCTACACTAATCTATTATGATTAGAGTGAACACAATTAGATTACAAGATTAAGACTTGTACTCATAAAGAGACTTTAGATGTGTGTAAGTGATATGATTTTGTTTCTTGAAATGGACCCCTTTTATATGAGGAGGTACACCCTCGAGATTCTACATCAATGTGGGATATATCCCTTTGCTCATGTGGCTTCATGCTATGCTTTGTACTTTCTTGGCTACTCAACTCACTCCCTGCCTCTTCCTTGTGCTCTTTGGCACCACATTTCTCAATAGAATCCATATCTTCACCAAATCCTTCCTTCTCATAAACAAAAGAATAATGAGATCCAAGTCAAATGGATCATTTCTAAGGGCCTCAAAGAAGAGGTACACAAGAACTCTTACTTAAATGAGTATTTATATTCTATTCAAATGGTGTTTAACAAGTGGAATGGGTGTTTAAAAGGCATCAATGGAGTCCTAATCACATGGGTTACATTCTTGAAGGGTCACCCAAATATTTATTCATAGTTGTTGGGCTACATGAAGGATCACCACAAAGAATTTTTTGTAAAGGCCCCTAGTGTTTTCTCCTTAATCATGCCTTTATTTTGAAGACTATGTTCCTTTTAACCCTTATTTTCATAGGTTAAACCTTTAAACAACCCACATCGAGATAAGCCCTCCAACACACATGCTGCCTTTCTTTTGAAGACTATATTATTATTTTTACCTTCTTTTCAAGGGTAAACCCAGGTGTGGGTTGAAGGGTGAACCCTTCAACCTAAGTTGGCTACCAAAAATTCCACATGTCCTATTCCTATCACTTATCAAGGGTAAACCCAACTTAGGTAAACCCTTCAACCTAAGTTGGCTACCAAAAATTCCACATGTCCTATTCCTATCACTTAACCTTATCACTTCCTTATTCTAAATCCTTCAACCCACATGGGATGCTAACACTTTCAAAAGTCCACCATCAACTCATGTTATGTTTTATTCATGAAAAGTTCACAGATAAGGGATTTCTAAAATATGCCTTGAACGCACATGATACAGAGGGTTAATGTATAGTGAACCCCGTCAAGGCAAAAAATAGCAGGTTTGGGTGGGGCATCCTTATCATACAATATCCAATGGTGGTGAAACTTTGTGAGCGGGTCTATGGGATTCCTAACTCTCCACTCAAAAAAATTCACCACCATCAGATTTTGGATAGGCGGGACGGCGTCTTGCCACCCGCAATTTTTTCGTATAGTGCCCAAGGGGTCCCCTATGCAAAAAATAATGTGTTTGGGTGGGGCATCATTAGCATACGGTGGTGAAACTCTGTGAGCGAGTCCATGGGGCTTCTACCCTACTGATTGCAAAGTTTCACCACCATGTTAGATGGGTGGGATAGTGTGTTGCCACCCATTATTTTTTTGCATAGTTGCCCAAGGGGTCCCCTATGCAAACAATAGCGGGTTTGGGTGGGGCATCATTATCATATGGTGAAACTTTGTCAGTGGGTCCATGGGTCTTCTAACCCTCCATTCACAAAGTTCCACCACCATCGGATGTCGGATGGGCAAGATGGTGTGTTGCAGGCGCTATTTTTTTGGCATAGTGCCCAAGAGGTCTCCTATGCAAAAAAAAGATGATTTGGGTGGGGCATCATTACTATATGGTGTTTGATGGTGGTGAAAATTTGTGAGAAGGTCCAAGAAAATCCTACCCCTCCACTCGCAAAGTCTCACTACCATCGGTCACCACCAGATGGGCAGGACAGTGTGTTGCTACCTGCTATTTTTTTGCATGGTGCCCAAGGGGGTCCCTATGCAAAAAAAAGTGGGTTTGGGTGGGACACTCATCCACTTTCAACACAAAACTTACCTTGTCACCTTGCATGACAAACAAAAGTAGATAAATTTTAGTACTTGAAAGATTTTTAGTTCGTGAATGTAAAAAATTACTTACATTGTTTAGGTTGTCCATAGAATATAAGATCATAGCTCTCTGAAGACGTTGTAGATCAACAAATATGTTGTTGAACTCGTTGTAGGGATACATAATCTTACCATTTGTGCTTCTTGTTTTCCCCCAAGCTCCAATGGTTAATGTATCATTGATGCAATAGTACTCTCCAATTTTGCGTTGCACATCATCATTGCATGTTCTCTTTGCTAATCTTATCTTTCGGGGACAGGAAAAATATTCCTTGTGATGCCTTGTTTGCAGAGTGTGTCTTTTAGCAATTGATGGAGGGCTTCATATCCTTTTGTGCTAATGACCACCTCATTACATGCATTCTGAACCTCCTCAATGCTTAGAATATTGGTAATGTCATCCATCATCTCATTTGAGTACCTATCATATCTTCTTGTGGCGTGGGTCTCAAATAATGGAAAGAATGTCACATCTCCTCACACAACTACGTAATATTTCTCCAAAATCTTGAGGACCATTATCACCACATGCTTCTTTCAAAAATTTGCTATCACAAACCAATAAATATTACCAAAAAAAAACTTAATCTATTGTTTATAACAACCACAACAACCAAAAATTTCTTCATCAAAAAATAAAAAAATAAATCTTGCTGAAATGGATTCTTCGCTTGTTGTTGCGAGCACCACCACACCAACTACAAGTTTTTGAATATTATTGATTGTTCTCTTTTGCTCTCTTGCTCCCAAAACGGGGGTGCTCTTCATGTGAGAGATTGTATCTTGTAGCTTCATAACGCGAGCCTCTTTCTTTGTCTCTTTTCTCTAGCTCTACAATATTATTTTGTGCATCTTGTAGTGCATGTTGTGTACTACTCAAAGTGCTTTGTAAGCTTTGTGTTTGTGAGTGGAGGAATTGGACTCTCCATGCATCACTCATGCTTAACCTTCTATAATATCCAAGAAGCCCATTCTCACCCTCTCCAACAAACTGAATAAATGAAGGGAGATCAATGAAGGGTGGAGGACAATGCAAAGAAGGATCATTAGGATATAAATATCCATCAATCCAAAGATCCACATTAGTCTGACTCTATTGTCTTCTTGCATGTGCATTCAGATGCTCTTTCTTGATTGGTACATATTCATTCAATATGCGAATATGCAAGTCCACCTTCCGCACTCTTGTTGAATCGGGAATTTCTATCATAACCAAAATGGAAGAGACTAATCTAAAGTGACTCCAGGCTATCCTATTGTATTCACAATAGGGCTATTCTATTGTGAGAAGAGGGAGAGAGATAAAGAAAGAGAGGGAGATAGACTCAGGGCTGTCCTATTGTATTCACAATCGGAGAAGAGAGCTTGGAAAAAAGAGAGAGAGAGAGAGAGAGAGAGAGAGAGAGAGAGAGAGAGAGAGAGAGAGAGAGAGAGAGAGAGAGAGAGAATCTTATTTTGCAGAGGTTGGTAAGAAATGTGATTAATAATAGTAATGATTGAAAGAAACGGAATGTGGGAAATTTTGAATATGACTATTAAAATGGAGTAAATAAGAATGAAAGCATAGGTATCAGTGATCTTAGTAGGGGGTTTTAATAGCTAGAATCCTAGAGAGAATCCTAGTTCAAGATTTAAAGAGATCCCCTACTTTTAGGCCCAAAGGTAGGTGTCATTATGAGCTTTGTCTCCTTAACCCTCAATAAAATTAGTCTTAATTCCTTAAAATTATGAATCCTTACAGAACCCTTTTTATGCTCAAATGCCCCCTAATGGAACTAATGACACTAATTAGCTCCTAATCACAACAATGATTAACATAGATGATTATTAGAGGCTTCAATTGAGCTTGAGGAAGCTAAATTTGATGAGGCTTTTTGCTTTAGTTTCTTTCCTTGGTGGATGAGGGGCACTTACATCATGAACAAAATATCCAGCTCAAATTGAGCCCAAAAATGTAGATCTATGCTTGAATGTGCAACTGGGTTTTCTCTAATTGTGCTTCATGTAGTCAATGAAATGAGTTGAAATTCAAGCTATGGGGTCCTTGCAGTATTGCTAACCCAACCCTAGAAGGGATTGACCTAACTCAAAGAAAAGACGACGAATGGAGCGATTAACCCCAATCTATAGAATTTCACTAAAATTGGATGCGCAGCGCGAATTAGTCTAATTCCCTTGGTGAGATTGGGTGCCTAGGTGAGAGTAAGGTGTGGCTAAAGAGGTTTTTAAAGTGATGGAGAGAATTGGAAATGCCTAGCTTGTGAAATTTGAGCCACAAGAGGATGAAGAAGATAAGATTGTGATTAGTGAGTAATTAGAGCATTAATGACGTAATTGACCTAATGTGAGTTAAGATTAGTGATGTGGGGATAGGATGTGAGTTAAGATTAGTGATGTGGAGATAGGGAAGGCTCTGATACCATGTTGAGAATCATGGACATTATGTGCATGAGAAATGTGATTAGTGCTAATTCTACACTAATCTATTATGATTAGAGTGAATTAATCTAAGGTGGATGTCATCTAAGTGTACTCATGTTGATGAGTAAGTGCAATAAACTCATGTTGATGAGTAAGTGCAATAAACTCATGCACAATTAGATTACAAGATTAAGACTTGTACTCATAAAGAGACTTTAGATGTGTGTAAGTGATATGATTTTGTTTCTTGAAACGGACCCCTTTTATATGAGGAGGTACACCCTCGAGATTCTACATCAATGTGGGATATATCCCTTTGCTCATGTGGCTTCATGCTATGCTTTGTACTTTCTTGGCTACTCAACTCACTCCCTGCCTCTTCCTTGTGCTCTTTGGCACCACATTTCTCAATAGAATCCATATCTTCACCAAATCCTTCCTTCTCATAAACAAAAGAATAATGAGATCCAAGTCAAATGGATCATTTCTAAGGGCCTCAAAGAAGAGGTACACAAGAACTCTTACTTAAATGAGTATTTATATTCTATTCAAATGGTGTTTAACAAGTGGAATGGGTGTTTAAAAGGCATCAATGGAGTCCTAATCACATGGGTTACATTCTTGAAGGGTCACCGAAATATTTATTCATAGTTGTTGGGCTACATGAAGGATCACCACAAAGAATTTTTTTTAAAGGCCCCTAGTGTTTTCTCCTTAATCATGCCTTTATTTTGAAGACTATGTTCCTTTTAACCCTTATTTTCATAGGTTAAACCTTCAAACAACCCACATCGAGATAAGCCCTCCAACATACATGCTGCCTTTCTTTTGAAGACTATATTATTATTTTTACCTTCTTTTCAAGGGTAAACCCAGGTGTGGGTTGAAGGGTGAACCCTTCAACCTAAGTTGGCTACCAAAAATTCCACATGTCCTATTCCTATCACTTATCAAGGGTAAACCCAACTTAGGTAAACCCTTCAACCTAAGTTGGCTACCAAAAATTCCACATGTCCTATTCCTACTTAACCTTATCACTTCCTTATTCTAAATCCTTCAACCCACATGGGATGCTAACACTTTCAAAAGTCCTTCACCATCAACTCATGTTATCACTTTTTCATATGTAACCTCATCATCCCCACACTGCATTCTAATCCTTCACCCCTCATTATTTCTTTAAAACTCTCACCAATGTAATCTTGTAGACACATATATTTATTGAAGTCTCAAATTTCATCCACTCTACCCACCTCTTAAGATTCGTTAGTATATAAAACAAATAAGAATCCACATTTTTAGAGCCACTTCAACAGCTTAAAGAAATTCTTAGATTATATGCATGTTTTCTTTCCTTCCACGTCTTAGATATCTATTGGAGATGTTTGTCTTACATGACAATCCTTAAGTGCACACATATGATCCTGTAAATATCTAATTCTACCCCTCATGATTTGGCAAGGGTCTTTCAAGATAATTTTAAAAAAGCTTTTAAATAATTGAGTATCCACCTTGGGGTACTGTGTAATGGGATAAGAATTTCTTGAGTAAAAATTATAATTACTCAAGGGCATATTATGACTTAAAACACAAGCAAGGTTATTATTTTTTATTCCAATTGAGAAACCCTAAAGTTTTATATGTGGGATTTGATGGTAGGTAGAGCATGCCTTAAATCATTCATGGCATCAAAGTATTCCATGAATTGAAGCACGGAAGTATATTGATCGGTATGGAGTGGATGACATATGGATTAGAAAATCACTATACAAGAAGTAAGATCATTGTTGACAAATGTTTTGTTAGAATTATTAAATAGAGCACTTAAAATTCCAATGCATTCAACTGATTCTTGAAAGTTATGTGATATGTAGAGGATGTTTTATGTTAATAATGATACCTTCTTAAACCTAGCTAAGAAGACTACAACTCGTGCCAATCATTTCATCAAAAGGAGATTACAAAAGTCCTCAAGTGACTACTTTTGGTAAATAAACCTTTATCCTTTAATACATTATTCTCATCAACCTTGCATGCATAATGAGTACATACTTGAAAAGGAAGATGACTCTAGCACACTCTTATATGTGCTTTTGTAGGGTAAAACAAGGAATGCCAATTTGATCAGCTTAAGTTCTCACGACAAAAGACTGTATAGAAGCTACATTTTTTGAGCCAAATTATTCACTTTGCTAGAGTTTTATGGACAATGTGTTGTGTTCTTACAATAGTTATTGATGACTTCTTTGATGTGAAAGGCTCTTTAATAGAGCTTAAAAGCTTTTTACATGAAGTAAAAAGATATATATTTGTCTTCAAACATACAACTAGCTTAAAAGCTTTTTACATGAAGTAAAAAGATATATATTTGTCTTAAAACATACAACTAGTATGTGAAATATATATCCTTGATGAGCAGCTCTTATCTATAGATGGAATTAAAAAATTTTATTTTGCTTATAGTTGGGATCCTAAACTAGCCAAAAACTTCTCCCAAGAAATGAAGATATTATTTGTGGGTCTATACAACATAGTGAACAATGTCAACCAAGAGGCTTTTGTAGCTCAAGGACATGATATTTCCTTTCACTTAAGTCACTTTGTAAGTCATGTTTTAATTGTTTAACTTTCTTAACACTTTTTTTTACAAATACTTATGTTATCATTGTATGCAATGTTATAGTGGGTAAGATGGCTTACCTCGTACTAGTTGAAGCAAAAATGGAAGGTTTTCAATCGCTCTGCATCACTTGAAGAATACATGATGGAAAATGCCACAACATCAATAGGAATAGAGCCAGTAGTGGAGCCCACTATATTATTCATGGGTGAAATGCTATCAGAAGAGGATGTCATGCATTATGATTATTTTGTCGTTATGTATTTACTAAACAAAGTGGGATGGCTTAATAATGACATTCAAGGTTTGAAGGTAAGTAATCTTAATAATAAAAATTTATAAAATTATAAAGTTCACATAAATAACCATTGAAACATCTGGAAAAAAATCATAAGAGTTTATATGTTTTATCATAGAAATGTTGCATGGGATTTGCATTTTTTAGAAATATATACTTGAGAGATACACAAGTGACAAATGTCGATTCATAACCATTCTTGTCTTTATGCAGAGAGAAAATAGTCAAGGAAAGTGGTCAAGTAGTATGACCATTTATTTGAAAGAAAATCCCAAGGCCATAGAAGAGGATGAAATATAGGGTAGTAGCATGATAAGCTAGCTTCTTCATGGCAGTTTAGCAAGAATGGGGACATTTTTTAGCCTCCTAAATCCGTGGACCCAGGGTATCTCGAGTTCAAAATGACCAATCAGCTCTGCCGGCCACGCACCCCTTGGGCACTATTTATGCAAAAAAATAGCACAGGTGGCAACACACCGTCCCGCCCATCTGGCGTTATCTAATGGTGTTGAAACTCTTCGAGCGGAAGAGTAGGAGCCCGACGGAGTCGATCGAAACGTTTTACCACCGTTGGACACCGTATGATCATAATGCCCCACTCAATCCCACTATATTTTGCATAGGTGACCCCTTGGGCACTATGCAAAAGATAGCGGGTGGCAACACACCATCCCACCCATTTGACATCCAGTGGTGGTGAAACGTTGCGAGTGGAGGGGTAGCAGCCCCATCGACTACTCACAAAGTTTTACCATTATCGAACACTGTATGATAATGATGCCTCACTGAAACCCACTTTTTTTTACATAGGGACTTGGGCACTATGCAAAAAAATAGCGGGTGGAAACACACCGTCATGCCCATCTGGTGCCCGATGGTGGTGAAACTTTACAAGCAAAGGGTTAGGAGACCCATGGACTCGCTCGCAAAGTTTCGCCACCATCGAACATCGTATGATAGTGATGCCTCACCCAAACCCGCTATTTTTTGCATGGGGGCGCTATGCAAAAAAAATAGCAGGTGGCAATGTACTGCTCCACCCATTCGCGTACGATGGTGGTGAAACTTTGGGAGTGGAGGTGTAGAATCCCCATGCAACCTCTTACAGAGTTTCACCACCATCGGACTCTGTATGATAGCGATACCCCACCCAAACCTGTTATTTTTGCTAAGGGTGGCAACACACCGTCCCACCCATCCGGTGTTCGATGGTCATGAAACTTTGGGAGCAAAGGGGTAGGAGCCCCATGGATCTTCTTGCAAAGTTTGAGGACCATCAGATGCCGTATGATAATTATGCCTTACACAAACCCGCCATTTTTTGCATAGGGGACCCCCTTGGGCATTATGCGAAAAATAGCGGGAGGTGACACACCATCCCATCCATCCGACATCCGATGGTGGTGGTGAACCCTTGTCAACACAGGAGTAGAAGTCCCATGGACCCTATCACAAAGTTTCACAACTATCAAACACCATATGATGATGCTGCCCCACCCAAATCTGTCACTTTTTGCATAGGGGACACCTTGGGGACTATGCAAAAAATAGCGGGTGACAACACAACGTCCTACCCATCCGGCGATGGTGTGAAACTTTGTGAGAGGAGAGGTAGAAGTCCCATGGACTTACTCGTAAAGTTTCACCACCATCGGACATCGTATGAAAATGATGCCCCACCCAACCTGCTATTCTTTGCATAGGGCAACCCTTGGGCACTATGCAAAAAAATAGCACAGGTAGCAACACACCGTCTCACCCATCCGACGTCATCTGATGGTGTTGAAACTTTGCGAGCAAAGGAGTAGGAGCCTGATGGACCCTCTTGAAAATTTTCACCACCATCGGACATTGTATAATAATAATGCCCCACCTAATCCTGCTATATTTTGCATAGGGGACCCCTTGGGCACTATGCGAAAGATAGCACGGGTGGCAACACATCGTCCCGCCCTTTCGACGTCCAATGGTGGTAAAACTTTACGAGTGGAGGGGTATCAGCCCCATCGGACACTCATAAAATTTTACCACCATTCGACACCTTCTGATAATGATGCCCCACCAAAACCCACTTTTTTATGCACAAGGAACCCCTTGGGCACTATGCAAACCAATAGTGGGTGGCAACACAGTGTCTTGCCCATCCAATGTCTGATGGTGGTGAACCTTTGCGAGTAGAGGTTTAGGAGCCCCATGGACTCGCTTGCAAAGTTTCACCACCATTTAACATCGTATGATAGTGATGCCCCACCCAAATCTGCTATTTCTTGCATAGGGGACGCCTTGGGTGCTATGCAACAAATAGCAGGTGGCAACATACAGTTTCGCCCATTCGGAGCCCGATGGTAATGATACTTTTCAAGTGGAGGTGTAGAAGCCCCATGAAACCGCTCACAAAGTTTCACCACCATTGGACTCTGTATGATAGTGATACCCCACCCAAACCCGCTATTTTGTGCATAGGGGACCCATTGGGCACTATATAAAAAATAGCGGGTGGCAACGCATCGTCCCGCCCATCCGGCATCCAATGGTCATGAAACTTTGAGCGCAAAGGGGTAGGAGCCCCATGGATCTCCTCGCAAAGTTTCAGGACCATCCGATGCCGTGTGATAATGATGTGCCACTTGAACCCACCATTTTTTCATAGGGGACCCCTTGGGCACTATGCAAAAAATAGCGGGTGACAACACACCGTCCCACCCATCTAGTGTTTGATGGTGTGAAACTTTGCGAGAAAGAGGGTATAAGTCCCATGGTCCAACTCGCAAAGTCTCACCACCATCGGACGCCCTATGATAATGATGCCCCACCCCAATCCGCTATTCTTTCCATAGGGCACCTGTGAGATCCCTGTCCCCACCGCGCAACGAATTCAGGGGTGCTAGCAGTGGAAGTAACACTTCTTGCATGGGACATGGTCGGGGCCTCACCCATGATATTCGGACAAGAGGCTAACCCATCGGTTCTTCCAAAACCAAACGCGAAAAAGCTTCCCTTGATCGGAAAGCACGGGTGATTCCTCCAGGATAACTTTTCTCTAACGTAGTCAAAAGCCTTAACTAACTAAACTAATCTAACCAAACCCATAAGTCCCATAGTAAGATCAAGGAAAATATTGCACTTGGATCATAGAGACCAACGCTTTTCCATAAAATAATTTTTATCCGAGATTTACTTCATCTATCGTACCAACAGAAATTTAGTCTCATTTTAGGGATCCATCAGTCCAGCCTAACCCCATCCAGTCCCATGGGTTAGCCAACCACCCAACCACTGTAGTGATGGGATCCAATTAAAAATTTGGTTAGGTTTGTCCCGGGTACCAGGGAGTTCCCAGGCCGCCTAGCCAGATATTCATGCAAACTTAAAACTAGTCACACCACTTACACACCCAATATGAAATTGCCTTTTCCTCAGTATCATCTATCATTAAAAACAATCATTTAATGAAACCATTGTGTCACTGATCATGATCCTCAAAATCTCTGGTTCAATCCTTATTTCCAATCATTCCTTCATCGGTCATTGGCAACCAGAACGCTCACCACCTGTCCACTTAGGGGCCTTTTCAATAGTTCCTAGCTCATAGAGTAACCGACAATATATTCACATATCAAAATAGAACCTCTGTTGATCAGCAAGATCAACCAACAGATCCATATAAAAGGGCCATGGGCTCATCTGTTGAGGACCAGCAAGGTCAATCAACCAGATCCATGCCCCAATTCAGAAAACAACTCTTACTCCTTGTTCCAATATCTTCCCCGACGTACTTGTGGGTATCTTCGGCGACCCAGAGCCCGAGCACCGTATGGTCAGCACCCTCTAGGATCCTTCGCAGATCACCTAGTGCTTCACTCATAGGCCGCTTCCTTGGTCCCTCATCCACCGTACCGGAAGCTCACCATTTAAATCGAACCGAGGCTCGTCAAGACCTCGGCCAACTTTGCTACGCGAGACGTCCTCCGTTGACTCTCCGTCAGCTGTTGCAACTTTATCAGCTAGGTCTCCATGACTTCATTCACTCACAAGACGGTCAAAATGCTTCCCCAGCATTCTTGACATAAAACAGTCATTTAAAAACAAGTCATAAATACAATTTCTATAACGAACTCTTGACTTTCCATATCAATCTACATTACTTAATCCACATTCATTTCATATGCATTCCCATTCTCATCCAATCACATCATTCTCCATCTCAACAGTTCTTTCCTCAATTAACCTCATCAGACCTCATCCACTCGCATTTACCCATACAGATCTCATCACATCACATCACATCACATTCATTAACATCTATCCAGTTCACATCATTTTCCATCTCAACGCTTCTTTTCTCAATTAACCTCATCAAATCTCATCCACTCGCATTTATCCATACATCTCATCACATCACATTCATTAACATCTATCCAGTTTACATCGCATCTTATCACATCCATTTCACATCACATCTCATTCATTCACATCTCGATTCACATCACATCACATCCATTCACATCCCATACCATTCATTCTCATCTGGATTCACATACCATCACATTCATTCACATCCCATACCATTCATTCTCATCCCGATTCACATGCCATCACATTCATTCACATCCCTTATCATTTATTCACATCCTGATTCACATGCTATCACATTCATTCACATCCCATATCATTCATTCACATCCCTTATCATTCATATCTATCCAATTTACATCACATCTCATCGCTTCTATTCTTGTTCATATCCATCACATTCACATCCACATATAATCTTCCACATACATCCACATCCATGCTTATCACATACACATCCACATCTATCCTTTCACATACATCCATATCCATCCTTTCACATACATACATCCACATCCATTCTTTCACATACATCCACTTCCTTTCTTCACATACATCACATCCATTCTTCACATACATCCACATCCATCCTTTCACATACATACATCCACATCCATCCATTCACATTTATCTGATTTACATCACATCTATCCATCCATTCATTCACATTTATCTAATTCACATCACATCTATCCATCCATTCATTCACATTTATCTGATTCACATCACATCTATCCATCCATCCATTCTTTTATAAAAATCAACTTCAGTGGGGGGAATAACACTTATAAAAAATCCTTTTATACATCTATTCATGCATAAACTCAATTTTAAGGAAAATAACACTTTCAAAATAAAAATAAATCCTTTATGCATCTTTCTATGCATAAAATCAAAATTAATGAGAATAACTCTTTTAAAATAAAAATAAATTCCTTTATGCATCTTTCTATGCATAAAATCAAAATTAATGAGAATAACTCTTTTGAAATAAAAAATGAATCCCTTTATGCATCTTTCATTGCATAAAATCAAAATTAATGAGAATAACTCTTTTGAAATAAAAATAAATTCCTTTATGCATCTTTCTATGCATAAAATCAAAATTAATGAGAATAACTGTTTTGAAAAAAAAATGAATCCCTTTATGCATCTTTCTATGCATAGAACTTAATTCTAATGAAAATCACACTTTTATAATAAAAAAATATCCAATATGCATCTTTCTATGCATAGAATTTAATTCTAATGAAAATCACACTTTTATAATAAAAAAATATCCAATATGCATCTTTCTATGCATAGAATTTAAATCTAATGAAAATCACACTTTTATAATAAAAAAATATCCAATATGCATCTTTCTATGCATAGAATTTAAGTCTAATGAAAATCCCACTTTTAGAATACACAAACAAAGGGGATTACTCTTTTTGAATACTATAAAGATAAAACTTGTTTCTAATAAATTCAAGAAAATTTTGCCATAACCTCCTTTGTATGGCTGACCATTTTTTAATTTTTACATTCTAAATCTACTTAGAATTTACTCCAAGATGAATTTAGCACTCTAATCTAATCACTTCTCCTTTGCTTCTGATGTTTTTGTCAAGATAGTATACAGATTCTTTTTTGTACTCTCTGCTTGACCATTAGCATGTGGATAATAAGGTGATGACTTCTGGTGGACTACTAGGAATCCAACACAAGTAAGTGATCAATCACCTCATTAATGAAATGTGAACCACGATCACTAACTAGCTCCAACGGCGGGCAACCAAATCTCGAATCTTGAAATAATTTGCTCATATAAGAACTTTGATGTTGTTCGTGTATCAGCTCGCTTAGAGGCTCTGGCTTCTACCCACTTTGTGAAATAGTCCATGGCCACCATGATTACATATCAGATTTGTGATGATGAATACACCGCTTGACTAATAGGTCTAACAAAATCAATCCCCCATTTCTTGAAAGGTTGTCTTACAATAACATGGGTGAGTGGCATCCTGTCCCTTTGTTGCAGGATAGCAAATTGCTGACATTCTTTACACTTTTTGACAAACTCTATGGCATCCTTGAACAACATAGGCCACCATACTCCTTCTTAGAGCACCTTGCAAACCCTAATCTCTCCAACCAAATGTCCTTCGGCTATCCCTGAATGTGCTTCATCCAATATCGTGAACGAGCTCATCTTCTCTCACACATCTTCTTAGGACATTGTCCTTACCTAGCTTATATAGTTCTCCCGTAGTTAATTGATAAGGTGCAGCAAGCTTAATAAGCCACCACATTTTATCTTTGTTCAAGGGTCATTCTTGCAGAGAACCATAAGCTAGATAATTGGATATTTCCTTGCTCCATTCGGGCACCATGTCGAGTTTGAACAAACAAGCATCAGGGAGGTCATCATCAACACCAGTTGTCGGTTTCCCATTTGGAATTCTCGACATATGATTAGCCAACACATGTTGTGTCCCCTTTCTCATGATAATGAGGCCAAATAACATGAATTTGTTGGCCAATAGGTAATGTCGATACTTCTTGACCTCATAAACCATGGCCAACCCTTCTCGCTCTGTGGTAGTGTAATTTACCTCTGCATCATTCAATTGGTGACTAGCAAAGTAGACTAGGTAGTCCAATTTGAACTCACCAGGCTGTGCTAATACACGCTAGCCAATGCTTGCTTCAATCTATCGTATGCTTCCTTGCATTCATCAGTCCATTCAAAGACAATGAGTAGTTTGTATAATGGCCTGGAGATTTCAGCATAGAAGATTATGAAGTAGCGGTAATACCCAACGTGGCCCATAAATCTTTGCACACCTTTGTAATTAGTGGCTGGTGGCAGTTCCAAGATCAACTTGACCTTGCTGTCATCTGTGGATATACCGTTCTTAGACATAATGTGTCCCAATATCACACCATGTTTGACCCAAATTTGGCTTTTTAGAGGGTTTAGGGAAATACGATATAATTAACATCAATCAAACACCTTCCTTAATCAAGATAGATGGTCTATCCATCGAGAGTGTGCACACAGCTCATTAATGAATACCTCTAACCACTTCTGCAAGTAGTCTTTGAAGGCTATGCACATTAATCATTTGGAAGGTTACTAGGGCATTGGTGAGACCGAAAGGCATGACTTTGTAAGCAAACTTCCCCCACATTCTATTGAAGGCTATCTTATGCTGGTCTTCTAGTGCTATAGACACCTAATTGTAGCTTGAAAATCCCTCCAAGAAGCTGTAATCTTCTTCACGAGCTACTCTCTCCAAAATGTGTTCCGTATATAGGGCAATGGATAATGGTCTTTCCTAGTAGCTGCATTGACCTTTTTAAGATCGACACATACCCTAAGTTTCCCATTCTTCTTTGGCACTATTACGATTGGTGACAACCAATTCATATGTTCTATCATAGATGAAATCCACATCAATGAGTTTATCGATTTCCTCCTTTACGATTGCCGCATATTTAGGTTTCATCTGTTATGGTTTTTGCCTGGTTGGTCTTGATCCTTCCATGATTGGGATCGTATGTTGCACCACCTCAGATGGTACACCCCTCGTATCTTCCTTAACTCTTTTTGCCGTCAATCGGACCACCTTTGGTTCATCAACTGTCAACTATGTAGGTTTTGAAATGGTCTGGTACTGAAAGCAAGTATGGTTTATCCTCATTCTCACTTTTTGTTTTAGCCATAACTTTCTCGGCCTCTCGCTCAGCTTTTGGCAAAGCTTTGTTTCATTTTCGGTGCACAGCTTTCGTAAGCTTAGGCATTTCTAGTTCTTGAAGGATGACTTCATCCTTATGTTTCCCTTCAAGTGATATTTTACTCAATTCCTCACCCCAATCCTTAGAAAACTCGTCGTGTACCTTAGTGGCTTTGAGGTATCTCAACCACTGGGTATCTGTGGGTTTTCTTCGTAGAGTAGGGCATTTCATCGAGCGATATATTGCTTCTTCTTTTGCCATCTTCTAAGGCGTTGGACACTAGTATGACCTTGTGATCCAATCCCTTCTATGCTAGATACCTCCTCTTCTAATTCCTCATCAATGGTTTGCCAATTGACCATACAGATAGAGGTAGTGGAAATAGTTCTAGATTCCACATATTGGGTTCCTTGGGGTTGCATCATATCTATGGTATCTAGCACATGCATCCTGTTTTCACTAAAATATGGAGGAGGAAGTGATGCATACATTTTCGTTTCCTCTTCCTCTTTGGAATTTTCCAACATGGGCTAGCTTATTTGTACGGATGTGGTTTGCTCAGTTTTGTGACCAAATCATTACCAAAGAGTTGCCCTTACACGGGATGTGCTCTCCACATTCTCAGATCTATCTTTATAATTTACAAATCCCTACGTACATACACATGATCTAATGCCCAATCGTGAACCAATTTGGATTCCCTCATGAAGGGTCTCCCCAATATTATGGCATATGAGTCTGGTTGGCACAGAAAGTCCATTACTACAAATGTATGATGGTAGAAAAACGTAAAGAGTTTGAGTATCACATTCTCTAAGCCCAATGGGCCTTGAAGATGTTCCATCTGCCATTTTAATGATAATATCTGCTCTTTTTAGATCGGGATTCCTAAAACCATTTTGTGATGATACTAACCCCCGCCCCACCATCCAAGATAGCCAGTGCGGTACCCGTTATGATGAATTGGGATTGTAGCATTAGTGTCGTCACTTTCGTAATAATTCCCCAATTGATTAATCGGTATCTTGATGACTCTAGTTGTTCTTTCTCTTATGTGTTTTAAGGTTCTTTCTTCCAGAGATGAAAGAACATCCTCTGTAGTGTCGGCTCGCCTTAGTCCGCCGCGGCCTTCTACCCATTCCTTCATGTCTACCCATAATGTTGGTGAACTAACAATTGTCCCCAATGGCATTTGCACAGAAGTGGATAGTATGGCCGCAAGGCTGCCTATATCTCTGGGTTCTCTGGCAACTGAGGGTTCCTTCCATGTGTGTGTCTCGTATCCATCCCTAGGGAATGGATGGATGGATTCATCCTGCGCATATTCTTCAAACATTCTTGACATCGTGTTTCCTTGAGATCCCTCTTCCATCTCTTCTAGAATTGGAGTAGGTACGTCCAATTCCCTTTTTCTTGTTGGTTCGTTTCTTGGATACATTGTATCCTTGACCCTGTTAGCCCTTAACTTGGCTTCCTGAAGTCATTGACACTCTTTCACTAGGGCGTCGGGTTTTCAAGCTTCCTTATCTCCTCTTGAGCATTTGGGTATTCACCGACTCCTTGAGGGATTGATGGTCTTTCCCCTTACATCTCTAGGTCAGGCTCTTTTTGTTTGATTGCTTGATCCCCTTATTTTCTTGATTGGGTGGATCCGGTGTCGATCGTATCTTCTTCGGATTCATCTTGGATTGTGACCTTGGTGTCACACTTACCCACTTTTTTCACCCTCCTTATCCAACTAGTTCTAGAAGTGGTTGCCTCTGCTGGGTTCTTCCCTTTGTCCCCCAATTGGGCATGGGCTCATGTCAGGATATTGAGTAGCATGATATTTCTATGCTGCACACTAACGGTTTGGACAATGTCCTGGTTAGAAGTGGAAGTCCAACCACTTGCACGGTATGGAGAATCTTTGATCAAATGATCAATTCCACATTTAGTACAAGTAAGTACTGGCATGTAATTGGGTGGAGCAGTCAATTGTTGGGGTTGGTGCATTATGAATCACATTCTTGTTTGGACACTCAGTGATTCGATGCAGTCCCCCACAACCAAAACTTTGTAGCTATCCTCTCCTCATGTTTGAGTTTATGTCCTTACCTTTCCACTGTACCATGGTTTGAAACATAAGTACTCGCGTGTTATTCTATAGGACATAGAATTCTGGTGCAATCTCCGTAGCTTCCTCATAGTACTCTCCAGTGAGTTCTACTTCACACACCATATCCATATCTTTTGATGTCTCTTCAATCAATACTTGGTTGATTTTAGCCTGTGGTGGTTTTGGTGGTAGAGCATGTGGGGCAGAGGTGAAGTGTCTTGTATCCAAAACATCCCCCTAGGTAAATAGGAAGAGCTAGAGCTACAGTGATTTGCACAGGTAGTGCTGATAAGGCCAATGGAGCTCTAGGTGCCGGCAGCTATGCTACTGTTTGGAACCTTGGATATCTACACATGGAGGTGTTATGATTCCCTAATTTTACACAATGTGCACAATAGAGTAGTGGCCTTGCTCTTAACTGTGGGCATTTGGTGTGGTACACTACAAGACAATGCTGCCATACACGCGTTTCATACACGCGATAAATTACGAACGCGTGTATGGTCGCGCTTGTATTTGAATAGAATCGGGCGCGTGTATTTTAGCATTTAAGTTCGCGTGTATATTTGCATTTATAAACGCGTGTATAAACGCGTTTATATACACGCAGTAATACACGCATAAATACACGATAATATTCACGGAGTAATACTCGCTATTATACACGGATAAATACACGCTACTATACACGGATTAATACACGCATGGCAGAGAAAAACTAAAAAAAAACTGAATTCCTTTACAAAATTAAAAACTATTTTCCTTAAACCATCTCATAGTACATTACAGTATACATCATTACACAATCCCACTACATGCATTTACAACAATGAAATATATTCAAAAATAAATCATGCATATGAGATGATAGAAATGTCATCAATTTAGAACATACAGTGACGGATTGGTTAGGGTTCGATCTCATCTTCAATAAGATCCATCCTTGCCAAACGATCAACATCAATATCCATTTGATCAATTGGTAAGGCTACGATTAAATTTATTCCACTATCGATATTCTGTACTCCATTGATAATGGTATCGATGTCCTGATCATCCTCATCAACATCACCATCATCCTCAATGGTAGGGTCATTCTCATGATCATGAGAAATGGCATGCTCATCCTCATTATCATGATCATCTCTTATTTCTTGATCATCGATCACAACATCTTCAATGGCATGTTCGACGTCATCTTCATTGCGGCTTGTTACATCCTCCATATGCTCCATATCAGTGAATGTATTATACATCACTTTGGAACGTGGTGCAATAGGGATGACGTACCACCATTTGATGTCATGCACCATTGGTAGATAGATAACCTACTCAAATACACACAGTACAGTAATTAATTAGCATATCAAAAGTCAAGGGGTACGCGAGCTTAGATATATATGTACATGAAACACATTAGTAAAAAAATGCATACCTGCTCACATTGTTGTGGCAATACGAGCCTATCTTTCTTTGTTTGCCATAACTTTGTAGAGTCAATAGTTACATATCCACTTGCATGGCGTTTTATCGTTGCATCAGGCCCTTTTTCCACCACGTTCATTTGCCATTTGACATCCAAAACATACACAAAGAAGCGACGAAAGTCAAGCCTAAATATGTCTTGGATTATGCCACAATAATCATCCATTTTTCCATTAGCTCCCTCAAAGCTACTAATGACACCGCAATCTTGTGTATTTCTCTTTTCATCAATTCTTTGTGTTCGAAAATGCTTGCCTTCACACCATATAGCATTGAACATAGTGCACTGGACCAAAATAGAAGCAATATTTGTGTAAGCAATGTGAATAAATATTAAAAGCAAATCACTTACAACTAATGCAAAACATTAGTTCTATGTACCTTTGACATGCATCCTCGTGCATACTCCCATTCTTCCGCCGTGATATGCAGCCCCTCGTCGCTCTCTGCTCTCTCCATTTCCTCATGCAACCAATCAACATGGATATCATTCGGAAGTGTTGCTAGATGCTTGGGGTACGCCTTCCGAGAGCCATGTTGCCTCCGAAAGAGAGCTCTTTCTGCTTGGCTTTTTGTCTTTGCATCCTCATATCTTGTAACCCATCTGCTCATCACATCACTATTAAGGATACAAGTGAAATTGAGATCATCAATCAATGTTCTGTCAATTACTTTACTCTGTCCTTTTCCTTGAGGCACAATAGAGGTCATCCTCAAGTCCTCTTCATTGCTCCATAGTCGTGGCAAAGAGCTGTCCACCTGACCAAGAAATTCTGAAATATATACAAGAGACTCTTGTATCAACCAACCCTCGGCCATGCTTCCTTCAGGCCTTGCACTTTGCCTCACAAAGTCTTTTAAGGTCTTCATGAAGCGCTCTAGGAAGAACATCCAACGTGCATGCACAGTACCACATAAAGCAATTTCGTCCACTAAATGCACAATGAGATGTAGTTGACTTGTGAGAATGGTTCGCGGAAAAGTCTCCTCTACCAAACAAACCACCTCCACTGCTATAACACGCGCATCATCCAACGTGGCTGGATCAATTGCTTTGGAACTAACATATCTGAAAAATAAATAAATAGTACGTTATACCTCATGCACGTTCATTTTGCAAGGTATAATGAAGGGTGATCTGAGCATGGGTTTTACATACCTCACAAGCTCGCCCATCTTATAAATACATTTTTTCAAACTCTTATTCGCACAATGGTCGATGCTAGTAGGTAGTATGAACTGCGCACATAAGAGCACATTTATGGTTTATGGCATTACAAAATTTAATTTCAACGTACATACAAGACTTGGAAAACACTTACTTGAAGCATCTTGTGCCAATCGTGGGACTTCAACCCATATAGTTGCTCAACGCCTCTTTTCTTAGTGGTTGTAAAGGCTCCCTTCAATGATCTCATGCATCCAGTGGGAGTACGCAAAGTGATGATGGCCTGCTTTACCTGCTTCTCCTCTTTCTTTGATATAATCCATGGTGCAGGCGGAAGACGAACGTGCCCACCCACCTCTCGTGGCCAAGCTTGACGCATACGTCCTGCGACCCGCAAGTCCTCACGTATGCTAACATTGTCTCGTTTACCAGTAATATGTTCCCAAATACCAGATCCCACATTCTTGAAGATGTGCATGGGATCAAGAAGATGGTTGATCTTAAGATGGGTCCAATATGGCAGCCGGAAAAAAATGGAGTACCTGCACAAGGGATTGCTCTATGTGACCTTTAATCCAATTAGAGACTACACAAAACAAGATTGAAAAAACATCACTATACCTGTTCATGCCATCTGGAGGAAGAACAGTTGTAGACTCCCAAATACGCTTCCAATCTTTTGCACGAAGTGTTTGTGGAGGAATGTTACTCTTACTAGCAACATATTTAGGATGATCTGAGGGGAGAAATCGATGATGATTATCGAATATAGTCTTACACAAACCATCAGCATACTCATGTACTAACGAAGGGCCACAAACAGGACATGCATGTTTACCCGATGTTTTCAAACCTGTTAAAATATAAATAAAAGTTAGAATAATAAAGTCAAACCGTCTAATTAATATATGTAGCCAATAGTAATAGAGTAGGGAGGTAATTAGAATTCTTACCAGAACAATCGCTGTATCCTGGAAAGTCATGCATTGTCCACATCAACACTGCTTTTAAGTCGAAGTGTCGAGAGGAGGGAGGCCTACTAATGTCCACCACCGCAACACCTCTCCATAGTTCCTCCAACTCATCAATCAGTGGTTCAAGATAAACATCCATATGCTTGACTTTATGTTTCCCTGGAATTAGAAGGGATAACATAAGATGTCCCTTCTTGATCGCCATTGATGGTGGAAGGTTGTAATTCACCAACACAACTGGCCACACGCTGTATGCGGTGCTTTTGAAACCAAATGGATTCACTCCATCCATACCCAGGCCAAGTCTCAAGTTTCTGGGCTCTGTTTTAAAGCTGGGCCACTCATCTTCAATATGCTTCCAAGCAGGAGTGTCTGCGGGAATTCTCCACATGCCATCATCCGATCGATGTGAGGAATGCCATGACATGAGCTCTGCTATGGATTTGCACTTGAACATGTGTTTGATGCGAGGAATTATAGGAAAGTGTCGCAAGACTTTACGAGGTACATCAAAACTCTTCATATCTGTATACACGCGTTTCTGCAGACAGAAAACTGCGGCGTTTCAGATGTCATGATTTGCAGGCAACTGACTTGAATGATGATGTTTGTGTGAGTCAAGAGACAGCCCATGATGTACATGAAGATGTTTGTTGTAGGTTCTTTATGGATATTCCAGGTTCTTCATCCGATCCATTTGCGTACAGCAATTGGTTGATGGAGATGATGAATCACTTTGGGCGCCAACCTGGTCCGGTGGAGCTTACAGAGTATATGTATGCCCATCCCCCTCCTTCCCTGCCTGGTGTCTATACCCCTACCGCGAGTATCCAGGGCACTCCAGTGCCGTCTATTCCTCCGAGTCCGACGAGACGGCATGCAGCTTCTCCTCTTCCACGTCCACCGAGGAGACATACCTCGTCCCAGACACACTCACGTACACCCTCACAGCCACCATCACGTGCTCCCTCAGAGCCACCGTCACGTCAGGGCTCACAGCCACCGTCACGTAGACAATCCCCCAGTCGTGACTCCACCCGCAGCAGTAGGAAGAGTGGGAGTGGAGGATGCGGCTGGTGCTTTGGTGGGGGAGGTGGGGGAGGTGGGGGAGGTAGTAGGGCACGCGGTGAGAGAGGAGATAGAGGGAGAAGAGTTAGAGGAGACAGTTCGGAAGAGGAGGAGATGAGAGAGATGGAGAGAGTAGTTTGCTATGATGTGACGGATAGGGGCGGGATAGTGATGGATGCGAGGGGGAGGGAGGTAATGGAGTACATGCGTGGGGTAGTATCAAACTCATATAGAAATTGTTTTATTAAATTTAAAGATCAAAATAGCCGATTAGTTGGGGAAGTGATAGAGGCTGTACATAGTCGGTACCCCAATCCCCCACATGCTACATTCTCGGATGTATGGGGAAGGACGCGAATAAGGGAGATCTTAAGTAATAAAAGATCTCACCTTAAAAAACTCGCGTACGATGACCGGCTAAATGTAGCTGCGGGTGGCTATCCTGCCGAGAAACCTGCCACTACGCACAAACGCGAGTGGAAGGAGGCAAAGAAACGAGCAGAGGGTGGCGTGAAGAGCAGGCAGCATGTGGAGGCACGACGGATCCAGATGGAGACCATTGGATCTTCGCATTTCGGATCTGGCGGCGTCGAGTCATGGGAGGCAGAGTTCGTTAGTATCCTGCCACTTTATTTGATTGTTTACTTAATTCATTGATTCTATGATTGTTTTAATCTTACAAATTGTGTTGATTATGATACAGCGACGGGTTACGGGGAGGAAGCCCACAACCCACGATACTGCGTATGCTCGTCGGCATAGCAGACGTGACACGTGGGCCATCTTCAAAGCCGAGGGACGTATTACGGACGCGCAGTTTGAGTTGGCCATGAGACCATACGGTCGACAAGTACTTGAAAATTCGTAACGAATGGTTTTGGTTTATTGAATTGCATATATATATACTTATATACTATATATTACTTGAACAGGCACAAGCTGCTGATGATCCACCGGCCGCCGCTGCAGAGGGTGGACGTGAGCACTACTCCTCCGACATTCCGACCGATGTGAGCTCATCTGAGCATGGGGGGAGCACCGAGTCATCATCTGGGTCTGAGTAGTACTCAGACTTGTAGTATCACATTCCATATTGAGGATGTGATTGTATATATTTTTTTGTAAACTCAAGCCATGGGCTACTTCGAGATATGGACTCCCTTGTATACATGTATGAAATTTTGATAGTAATATTGAATTGATTGATCGATAGTATTACATTCATGTTTGTCTTGAATCGTGTAATGACAATGTATGCATTCATGTTGTTCTTGTCTTAATCTCCCTCGTGCATATGTTCTTCGTGGATGGTCTAATGGGATGGTCTAATGCACCAAAAACCCTAAACTAGAGAGTGCTATTGGGTGCTGGAATGCTGGAACAGTATTCAGGCACCAAATAGCACTCTCTGGATTTTTTTTTTTGCTCTCTGTTCGCGTGTATAAACGCGTCAGAACTGCTAAAATTCGCGTGTATCTGCGCGGATACCCTAGAAAATACGCGTGTATCAACGCGTATAAACTGGCAATTACGCGTGTATAAGCGCATCTAAATTAAAGAAACGCGTGTATAGATGCAGGTATAAACGCGTCTGAGACATTTGAACTGAATAGGACGCGGCTATAGACCCGTGTATAAGTGCGTCTAAAATAAAAAAAAGCGTGTATAGCCGCATGTATCAACGCGTCTGTAAAAAAAACGCGGCTATACACCCGTGTATACGCGCGTTTGAGAGGTGCTATACACGCGCTTTTACACGCATGTCTCTGGCCGCGATGATACACGCGCTGATACACGGGCCCGCTACTTTTTTTCACAAGTCATCTTTAGCGGCTAGGAGCGCGGGTATGAGCCCAATCCCTTGTAGTGGTAGTGTAATTCAATTTGCACATAGAGCATCACACCAATTCTCTATGGGGGTAAAGATGGGTATGCCCATGCCCAGATGTTTCTCTTCCATCCTTTACCCTCAATTTTTCAAGTATTGCATTACTGAGTTCATCCACAATCATGTTTTCGACTTGCTTCTCTGAGTTCCAATCTCTTGTGGTGACTCAAAACACGCGAAGTTGTTGCTGTGTGCTGAAGATATTCTGACATCTTTCGGTTCTAGAAATTCGAGAGTAACCGGTCGGGCTAATACCAAATAATCATGCATCTTGTGGTTTCTAACTCCTCTCCGGAAGCAAGGCAATAACTGATCATCAGTTCTCCTTTCCCATAGTTTGCACCTTTAATTTAAGTGCTTTAGCCAAGACACATAGTCTCGCATTGACTCCATTTCCTTTTGTTTGATGTTATGTAGTTGTGCCACACACAGGACTCCATCTGTCGCCACTTCTGTGGCAAAGCTTAGCACAAACACATACTTGAGCCATGTGAAATTAACCTTATCTTTGGGTTTGAGGGTTCAAAACCATTGATGCGTTTTTCCTTCTAGGGTCAATGAGAAAGCATGAATCAATGTTACATCACTAAATGGCCCGTAGGTTTCGCATGTGGACTCAAAGATCTTGACATGTTAAATAGGATCCGCATCCCCAGAGAATTTTTGAACAAGCTTTAAAATGATGTGCGGCTTCATTTGGGAGGGTCGGGATTCTAGAGTAGTGCCTAGTTCCCTGACCATGCCTTGGCCCATTTCCACGGGCATATTCAACAAATCCGTCCTTGTGGCCATATTAAGATCTATGGTTGGATCAGCCCTTTGTCTTTAAGGAGCTAATCCCCCTACCTAGACCTCGTCCTCTTCCTATGTTGGCTCTTCTAAGCATTTCCAGTCTATGGGATGGTCCCGCCACTTCATTTTGGGGAATGGCTCATCATTAGTTGCCTCTATACGCCTTTGCAGAATTAAGAGTTCCATATCCTATAGGAACGTGGGGGATGATTGATCATTCATCTGCTCGATGTCCTTTTTGTTGTATAGCCGGTCTTCCAGTTCACTCGCTTCTCTTGGTAGATCATCCCCTTCATCTAGGGTTACAGACCCTTCCTCCGCTCTGGGTTCTTCATTAATGGGTTCTAAGTTTGGAATTTCTCCCACTTCTACCCATGACTATTTTCGGCTCTTTACCCCGTGATTGAGGTAAGTTTACACTTCTCATCTCCTTTTGTTTGGCTCTAGCCCTTTGAGTATCGAGCTCTTATTTCCTTAAGCTCAATTCTCGTAGCTGTCGTTCTACCTCAATCCTTTTGAGATCTAATTCTACTTCCTCTGAGGTTGGGAAGAATACTTGACCAGTAGTGGCTGCGCTTTCCATGTCTCTTCTCATTCAGGGGGTGCTAGTGTTTGACGACCTTGAATTTGAAGGTTGGATAGGTACTACTTGCCTTGGACCAAGTCGAGCGCTAGTTAACAAACCCATGCCCGCAGATTGTGCCTCTTCATCACATTGCTAGTTTGGAGACCAAAAAATCCTCGGGCTATATCAATGATACTACTAGATCTGGTAGGGGGAGGGTGGTTTCTCATCTTCCCTAAACCCAGAGTATCGCAGCCCTTCTTACATGGATTCTTCACTACTAGTTTTGATGGTTGGTCAGATTCCTTAAGACACTCAATTGAGTGCTTACTAAGTGGCCTGAACCCACACTCTTTTGATAGGAAGATCTTGGGTGATTTGATGCACTATTGTCAGGAGTAAGGTCGTCTTCGAGAAGCTTTCCACACTCAAGTGCATGTGAATATAATTTGATAAGCTATTTTGCTGTCCCAATTAAATTTTGGTGGGGTCAGATTTTGTCAACTCATTTCTGAGGTGATATGGCAAAGAATAGTTCATGGTGTGAAGTGTCAAAAAATTGTTCACGTCATGAATGATTTTTTGCACTTTCACGTGTTTAAATGTTTTACTTTGGACTCAGAATTCCACGTTACCTTGTTATGATTTTCAATGTTCTCAAGAACTTCCTTAGCCTTAATCAGGCGCAATACCAGGTTCATGAGTTGGATTTGATTAAGGTATGAAATTACAAAAACAATTCACGCCGTGAAAGGAAAAGGTTTCACGTTGTGAAAATCAAATGGTTCACGTCATGAACTCAAAATGGTTCACGCTGTTATAGGTTCTAAAATGGTTCACAACATTAACTCAAAATGGTTCATGTCGTAAAATGTAATCAGTTCACGTTGTGAACTGCTCTGAAATAGTTCACGTTGTGCACGATTTTTTGCTAATTCACAATTCTTATTTTTGTCAAACCCCATGGTGTAAGAGGTGTCAGGATAAGGCTACCTATTTTTGGCAAGATAATCCCGTGAATTGCAGCGTGCGGGCAAGGGAAGTTTTTCTGGGTTCGGTTTTGGAAGAACCGAGGGATTAGTCTCTTGTCCGGATATATGTGGGCAAGGCCCTGAGTGAGGGACCCTGTCCCACACAAGAAGTGCTACTTCCGCTGCTAGCACCCCAGAATTCGTTGCACTCAGGGAACAGGATTCTTTCAGCTGCTTGTATTAGAGCGAATTGGCTAAAGTGGATCAACCTAGAAACCAAAAATGTCAAAATTTTATGAAGTAGTAGTAAAAGGTTGTAATTATGTGATGAAATTCATACAAATTGATATTCAGGAATGAAGATTCATAAATAGGTAATTGGGTCTTGAAATGGAAGTACCACAATTGTATGGAATCCTTGACTTGATTGAGGCCTAGACATGATGGTATTTACCTTAAAATTGCAAGGACCGTGACTACCCATATATACCGAGGATATAACTGCAGCTCTTTACTGGCGGTATATACGAGTAAATCTAAGACCTTGAAATTATAAGCAAAAATGCTATCCAGATGATGAATTTGAATGTGGTTGATATGATTTTAAAAATTCTGGTTGAGAACTCATGAGTTGATTTGGATTCTCATTGAAAAATGATGATTTCTGAAATTTGGTTGAAAAGCGATAAGCTGAGCAAAACGACAATGAGGATGAATGGGATGAGTCCCTATGATAATGTTCATAACTGGAATGACGATAATGACTTCAGCAAATCACTATGAGATTAGTGGATTGTGCTAACAGATTACTACTGTTTAACACGACCCAGTGGATCAAGTTAAGGGATGATAAATTAAAAGCCTGTATAATTGAAATTCCCTGGCATGGAGGAATGTTCAAATGGAAATTTTGGTCTTATGGACCATTATTGTGTTAAGGATATGAATGATATGATCTGAATGAATTGTTATCTGATGATGAGTTCTATATAAGGGATCTTTATCCTAGGATTTTGTTGGGTTGAGCAGACTATAAAGAACCCCAGAATCAATTGGATCTTAAGGGAAAGAGTTGTCCTCTTGTTTGCAAGATGAGGACATCTCGCGTTTTCTAAGTGGGGTTTCTAAGTGGGGTAGGATGTAAGATTCCCCCCTCTAACTTTTGAGGTGTGTAGGTGTAAGAAATTCTCCTTCTAATCTTATAATTATTCCCCTCTCTAAAATAAAGAAAGATCCAGTTTTACCCTGTTTTGGCCTGGAGAGATAAAATATCTAGAGGGAGGTAATTCATAATTTAGATATTTTTGGATATAAAAATCCTCCTAGTGTCTAAAATGGTTTTCCCCCAAACAGAAATTCAAAAAGAACTTTCCAATGTGCAATTGGAATTAAATTGAAAATAGGTATAAAGGATCTTAGCCTAAGGGTCTAGATTTTCAGAAATTTTTGGATTATGGTCCAGTTAAGGTTCCTATGGTCCAATAGGATCAATCCAAGTGTAGGGAGGAGATAAATTGAAGAATAAAACAACCCCCCCCCAAAAAAAGGAGTAAATGCTCACATAAGATGAAGAGTGGACTAAGGACCAAAGAAAAGAATTTAAAAAACTAAATTTTGACACCTTAGTGTGGGGATCTCTCCTCATGAAGTAGGTGCCTTTTTCTCATCATTACCCCCAATTTTCAATCAATAAAATGAGATATTTTCATCTCTCCTCTCTTCTATTTCAAAACTAGATCCAAAAATTAAGCTAAACCGACCCAAAAATGATCAAAAATTAACCAAACTAATCTAGAAAATTCTAGAATCAATTCGCTTGGTTAGAGGCTCACATTTTCCTATAATAGAAGCCTCCTCCTTTGTAAAAGATTAATGGTATTTATGCACTGTTACTCTACTCCTGTCCTGAGACATCTACATTGAATTTTTTAATAATTCATTTGTTTTTGGCCTAATCCTCTCCAAAGTGAACTGGTGGCCACTATTGCTTCAAACAATAGTAGAACCCTGAATCCCTCAAGCCAAACGAGAGCTTACAAGCTCCATGTAAGCTAATTTTCTTACTTGTTTACGAATTTTAATTATAAATCTATGTTTTTCTTTATTTTTATGTTTTGCAAATGATTGAATTAAATTCAAATGCTATGCCTTTGATGAAAAGGCCACCCCCCTGTTCTTTACATTCCAACCTTTCTTAATCCTAAAAAGATTAACTAAGTGATTAATTAAACTCTTCTTATTGTTTACTCTCTTGAATTTAGAAAATTATGTAGATTAGAGTTCTATAATTCTAAATTGGGTTAATTAAGCTAAGTGGAGAAAGATAAAAAATGAGAAATGGTCAGCCATACAAAGGAGGTTATGGCAAAATTTTCCAGAATTTTGTGAAAAAGAAAGTTTATTTTTATGTTATTCCAAAAGAGTAAGTCCCACCATTTTGGCATCTAAAAGAAATATTCTAATTACTCCATGCATATTCACCTATGAATATGCATGGATATCAGTGATATTAATTATTAAATTTGATTTCTATGCATAGAAAGATGCATAATGGAGTTTTTTTATTACAAAAGTGTTATTCTTATTAAAATTGATTTTTATGCATAGAAAGATGCATAAAGGAATTTTTTAATTATAAAAATGTTATTCTTATTAAATTTGATTTCTATGCATAGAAAGATGCATAATGAAATTTTTTAAATTATAAAAGTGTTATTCTTATTAAATTTGATTTCTATGCATAGAAAGATAAGGAATTTTTTTAATTACAAAAGTGTTATTCGTATTAAAATTGATTTTTATGCATAGAAAGATGCATAAAGGAATTTTTTATTATTATAAAAGTGTTATTCTTATTAAAATTGATTTCTATGCATAGAAAGATGCATAATAGATTTTTTTAATTATAAAAGTGTCATTCTTATTAAATTTTATTTTTATGCATAGAAAGATGCATAAAGGAATTTTTTTAATTACAAAAGTGTTATTCTTATTAAATTTGATTTCTATGCATAGAAAGATGCATAAAGGATTTCTTTTATCACAAAAGTGTTATTCTTATTAAATTTGATTTATATGCATAGAAAGATGCATAAAGGAATTTATTTTATTACAAAAGTGTTATTCTTATTAAATTTGTTTTTTATGCATAGAAAGATGCATAAAGGAATTTTTTACTTTTATAAAAGCGTGATTCTTATAAAAATTGATTTTTATGCATAAATAGATGCATAACGAAATTCCTTTTATTTTAAAAGTGTTATTCCTATTAAATTTGATTTTATGCATAAATAGATGCATAAAAGAATTTTTTTATAAAAGTGTTATTCCCATTAAAGTTGATTTTTATGCATAAATAGATGCATAAAGAATTTTTATATCAAAATTAGAAATCTCTTAAACCATGTTTAAATTCTATGAGTATTTGATAAATGAATAATTAAATACTCTAAGAGAGAAATTTCTATCGTTTTATATTCACGGATTATAAAAAGAAAATTTAGGAAATCTATCGATCAAAATATTCAGATAAATGATTAAATTATTCCTCATTGGAATTCGTATATCTAATTTAGAAATCAGTTAAGTGAATGTTTAAAGGAAAAAATTCAGTAAAATAGTAACTGAATTATGAAACCTTTTTGAGAAAAATAGTTCAGGAAAATTTTAATCCGACTCGAACCTTGAATCAGACTATGACCAAGACCAAACTCTTTTGTCAGTTTCGAGGAAAGAAGGTGTGACAAGTTTAGAAAAATACACTCAAAACTCGCGCCAAATCTGAAACTAAGTTTGAGACCCTTCGAATTGATCTGTGGATCAAGGTTATAGAATTTGAGGAATTCTGGTATGAAATTCAGAATTCCGATCAAAAAGTTTTGGGGATACTGATTCAAGAAATACTCTTGTATTCAAAAGAAAATCAAATTAGAAAAAGTTACTAAATGGGAATAGCATGTGAATGGATGTGATAAGATGTAAATGGGATGTGATAGGATATGAATGTATGTGATAAGATGTAAATGGGATGTGAATGTATGTGATAAGATGTAAATAGGAAGCGATAAGATGTGAATGGATGTGATAAGATGTAAATGGGATGCGATAGGATGTGAATGGATGTGATAAGATGTAAATAGGATGTGATAAGATGTAAATAGGATGCGATAAGATGTGGATGAGGACATGCATGTGAAAGAATGTGATGTAAATGAATGTGGATATGTATGTGAAAGAAGTGATATAATTGAATGTGGATGTGGATGTGAAAGGATGTGATGTGATGCAAATGGATGTGAATGTGGATGTGGATGTGAAAGGATGTGATGTGATGCAAATGAATGTGAATGTGAATGTGGATGTGGATGTGAAAGGATGTGATGTGATGTAAATGGATATGAATGTGGATGTGGATGTGAAAGGACGTGGTGTGATGTAAATGGATGTGAATGTGGATGTAGATAAGATGTGATATGATGTAAAGGGAAGCGGATGTGAATGTGATGTGGATGTGAATGAGATGTGATGTGATGAAAAGGGATGTGGATGTGAATGTGATATGGATGTGGATGAGATGTGATGTGATGTGATGTAGAGAGATGTGATGTGATGTGAATATATGTGGATGTGAAATGATAGATGTGAATGTATGAATAGATGTGCGTAATCGTACATGTGAATGATTAGATGGATATGACTGAAAGTGATGTGATGGGTGTGATGTAAATGAATGTGATGGACGTGAATGAATGATATGGGATGTGAATGGATGAGATGTAATGTGATGTGAATTGGGATGTAAATGAATGAGATGTGAAGTCATGTGAATTATACCTTAATTTTTAACTAATAAACCTTGTACTCAATCAACTCTTCATCTTATGTGAGCATTTACTCCTTTTTGGGTATTTTCTTTTATTCTTTGTATTTATCTCATCCCAACACTTGGATTAATCCTATTGGCCCATTGGAACCTTAATTGGACCATAATCCAAAAATTTCTGAAATGTGGACCCTTAGGCTAAGGCCTTTAATACACATATTTAATTGATTCCTAATGCACATTGGAGAATTTATTTTGAACTTCTATTTCAGGGAAATATATCTTAAATATTAGGAGAATTTTTATATGAAAAAATATCTTAATATTGAATTACCTCTCTCTAGAATAATTCTTCTCTCTAGGCCAAAACAAGGGAGAACAATATTTTCTTGCATTCTGAAATAGGGGATGATTATAGGGGATTGGGGTAAAAGCTTATTCATTATTCAGGCTAAGGAGGAATCTATCATCCTCTCCCACTTAAAAAGCGTGAGATGTCCGAATCTCGCAAAGTTGGGGTAATGTTTTACCAACTCTTCTTCTTTCTCACAAAGTTGGGGTAATCTTTTACCAACTCTTCTTCTTTCTCCCAAGTGGCGTCTTCTAAAGGGAAGAGCTTCCACTTGACCAAAAATTCTTTGAGGACTCTGCTCCTGAGAACCTTCTCCCGAACGTCAAGGATTTCTTCAGGTTGGAGTACCATCTGGCCTTGAGAGTCAGAGAAATCAATTGTTCATCACCCTTGCAGCCACCCCTCTCACACCCCCTCATTTGGCTCTTTTCAGATAAGCCAATTTTCCTCCATTCCCCTCTTGCTAGAGGCCAGTGTCCTTAACTCTTCTCCCCTCCCCCCCCGTGTGAATAGACTTACAGAGAGGCTTGCAGCCACCCCTCCCAGCCCTCTCCACGTTTTTGTCTTTGCCCTTAAGGACATCTCACAATCCCCCCCCCCCATTTGCGTAGACTTTAGTAAGGGATTTTTGACTCAAGCAAGGGTTCGTGCGCCATATTCTTTTGCTCGTACGGTGAGCAAACGAGCTCGGAATTCAGATCCGACTGAAGCGTTTCGATCGCAGCAGCAAGCTCTACAAGGCGACGCCTAAGATGGCCTCATCCCGGAGACGACAAAATATTACCTCAAGAGGGGCACGTAACAATGAGATGGAGGGAGATGCGCCCAATGCGGCCCCCCAGTCCTCCCTTTTCAAGCCCCTCAAGGAAACGGTGGCCATGTTAGCTTGGTTAATTTTCAAAAGAAGAGATTTTTCCTTAAATTAGTATTAATGAATGGTGTCTTTTTCTTTTAAAATGAGGACATAAAAATTATATGAAGTTACGAATTATGTGATGTTGTATTCGATAAATTGCGTTGAAATTGTTATCTTCATGAATTGTGAATGCTATATTTAGTAAATTGCATTGAAGTTGTTATCTTTAGAATTCAAGATTTTTTTTGGCTTCAACGCTAACTCCGTTCCGTGCTTGTGTAGCCGGGCGGCGTCGTTAGCAAAGCCCGGGAATAGCCCAAGGTATCCCTCATGCCTTTGGGAGAATAAGGATCGCCGATTGAGGCGAGAGATTATGAGGTTGCCTAGTTCTGAGGGCCCAGGCTAGTGCGGTAAATAAGCCCACCCTAGTGTGCAGACATCCCTCTGAGGGGCGGGAGGATCAAGCGATGGAGCCTAAGAGGGCGATAGGCCGGCTTGAGTCCTCGCCAGCGGCCGACGATGAGGTGTATGGTCCCGTAGGGTTTTGCCTAGCATGTTGAGGCTGGAAGGCCGAATTCTAGATCATCGGCAGAATAAGAATAAGAGAGCCGGATTGGCTTGTATGGAAATGGATTCATGTATAAACTTTTTATATAATTGCATCTTGTTTTTGGTATGATTGTATTGTGTAAGAAGGCTGTTTTAATGAACCTTGTGAAGAAGGGCCCTAATTAAGGAATATGTTTATTTATGTCAAACAGTGTGGTAGTATTAATTAGAAAACAAATTGATGCGTGAGTAGGGTGGAAAGTGGGAGGATGGAATGCCCTGACGGCACCATCCTACGGACGGGTGGACCCGATTAGTCAGGTAGCTTTCCAACAGATTAAGTGAAAGCCCTACGTTAGATAGTTAGGTTCTTGGGCAACTCTATTCTAGAAGACTAGGTCAGCGCGGCTGTGCCTTGCATAAGATGAGGAAAAAAGCGTTGTCTCTGGAAATCAAGTCTAGTAGTTGCCCAATTTTTGATCAATTGCCCTATGGGTGATTTGATGTTTAGAAAATCACGCTCCCCCCTACGGGATAGAGCTAGGTCATACCTATGAATCGTATCCTTGAATCTCTACAGGGTCAAGGTGTCGATGAATAGGAAAGTTTTCCCAAGATAAGACTTAGCGGACTATCTTAAGTGTTTCTCCCATTTTTAAAGGGAGGAACCTTACAATTGGTATCAGAGCAAGTTTGGCTCCTAGGAATTGCAGTTTAAGGACTATTTTGTAATAAATGTTTTACCTAACGTAATGCTAATTAGTAAAGATATCCTACTTAAACAAATAAGTTAAATTGATGTTTGAATGATTGTAGGAAGAGGAAGATGCCTACTCCAAATTTCTAGTTTTCCAATGCATCTTCGAGACTGCTAGTCACTCCTCGAATTTCGAGTTCCGCGACACCATGGTGCAGATATTAGAGAAGATATCCCTCCCTCATTTCTCTCGTATTCAGAGAGGATGGGGCAGAGATTTCTGGAGTCGTGGGCCGAGATACTTCTTTATCCGAGCAGATCAGACTGGGAACCTCACCACCGACCTTAAGTGGATTCGTTGGATTGAGAAGCTGAAGATGATCCGCTTATTTTGGTTCGTCGGTACCCCCAGGGCCGACACCTCGGTGACTATAGATGGGGTTCGCATACCTCAGGATCGTTGGGTGTATGACAAAGTGATGCAGGTCTTACCTGCCGATAGAGTAGCGATGTTGGGATCTATCCCAATCCAGAGTTTACCACCCTTACCATCAGTTTTTAGAGTCTTAGAAACTACAGCGGAACCCCCATATTTCACCTATGTGGACCACTCTACCCTTATGTCATAGTCAAGCCTAGGAATTTCCCTTCATAGCAAATAAGACTGATTATAGTCTCAGAACTTTGTAATAAAACTTGTCCTTGTAAATATTTGGAAATAAAATAATTTCAATGTTTTACTCTTCAAAAATTAAGCGTTGTGCAAATATGAATCTTAAAAATGTTTTTACAATGATGGCCAGGACAACCACCCTCCACTTCCCAATGCGCTTTATACCGATACCCAGGAAAAGAAGCTCCTGCTCAAGCAAATGCAACCTCCCTCCTTTAAAGGAGAAGGTTCAAAGGTTGAGAAGGATGCTGAAGTCTGGATTGAGGCGATGGACGATTATTTCTCTGCTGCCGGTACTGGAGTAGCAAATCAGTCTATGCTCGCACGGTTTCGCCTCACTGGAGATGCTAAACTCTGGTGGAAACAGTGGTGCCGTGACAAGGAAGTCACCGAGCACTCTCAAACGTGGGAAGATATCAAGCAGGCAGTGAAGGAAAGATATCTTCCTCCATCCCATGAGTCCATAAAGATGAATGAGTTTTTTAGTCTTAGACAGTGCAGCTTAACTCTGGAAGACTACTATTCCAAATTTATTACCCTTCGGAAGTATGCCCCAGCTATAACTACTTCCCAGCAAGTGGCTCGTTTCTGCCAAGGGCTAAATGAACCCCTAGATTCCCGCCTTGAAGCAATGAGGCCAAGCACATTACAGGATGCTCTCATACGAGCAAAGCCCCTTGTGAAAGAAATGAAGGCTAACAAACCGAAGAATCAAAAGAGATCTTACCCTGAGGCAAACCTTAGAGATCAACCCTACAAGAAGCCTCAACAGAATTTCCCCTACTACAACAGAGGGCGACAAGGCAACTCTTTTGCCCCCCGCTCGTATGCTGCTTCTTCCAGAGAAGGCCCTCTGTGTTTTGAGTGCAATGAGCCGGGACACTTTAGAGCCAACTGTCCCAAGATGGCAACATCATTTTCCCAAGGTAACAGAGGAAATCAAGGCCGTGGAACCCCTACCCACCAAGGTGCAAGAGGCAGTGGCCGTGTGGCAGAGGCCGCGGAGGAACAGTTGCTAGAACTGCCTATGTCATAAGTGAAGAACCGACCTTGGAAACGGCTGAAGAAGAGCGCGCCACCGTCCATGCGGTAGTAGAACACCAAGGTCCGAATAAACAATTTGGTGTAATCCAAACCCCCGCCACTCATCACGGTAAGCCATTTCAGCTTTTGATTGATTGTGGCAGTACCCATTCATTCCTTTCTCCTAGGTGCTTGCAAAAATTAAACTTGAGTCAAAAAATAGCTAGAAAAATGATTGTAGAGTTAGCCAGTGGGAAAGAAGTAGTATCTCGCCACTCCATAGGAAACCTTGATTTTGAGCTGGGTAATGAGCAAACTCATGGCCACTTTAGAGTCTTGCCACTAGGAATTTATGATGGAATCCTTGGGATGGATTGGTTAATTGCAAACAAAGCTAGCATTCCATTGTAACCAGGGGAGTATCACTTTTGAAAATGAGCATGGCCAAGTAATATATGTTCAGGGGATCATAGGAAAACCTAAGTCTAGGGTAGTCAAGGCAAAACATCTTCTCAAGGGGACACGTAAGGGTTAGCAAGTTTTCTTAGTCAAACTCAACAAAGTCATTGAACCTAGTATGGAGACAGAACCCTCTTGGCTCCAAGAATTCTCTGATATCTTCCCTGACGAGCTTACAGGGTTACCGCCTCCTCGAGAAGTCGACCATGAAATCGAGGTGATCCCTGGAGCTCAACCTGTCTCAAAAACTCCCTATAAGATGTCCCTTCCTGAAGCCATTGAACTTAAGGAGCAACTTTCCCAACTCATTGAACAAGGATTTGTACGCCTCAGTAGCTCTCCGTGGGGAGCACCTGTTCTTTTCCAAAAAAAGAAGGACGAGACTCTCCGCCTCTGCATAGATTATCGAGGGCTAAATCAAGTCACTGTCAAGAATAAGTATCCTATCCCTCGCATCGACGAACTTCTTGACAGGCTTCATGGGACCAAAGTCTTCTCAAAAATAGATTTGAGGTCTGGATACTATCAGATCAAAGTCAAGGAAGCAGATATACCCAAAACAGCCTTCAATACCCGTTATGGCCACTATGAGTGTGGATGAGTTAGTGCTTGTTTTCTTTGATGACATCTTAATCTACTCCAAATCAATGGAAGAGCATGAGGAGCATGTGCGTAGAGTTCTGCAATTGCTGCGCAGACACAAACTCTATGCCAAGAAGAGCAAATGTACCTTCTTTACTCATCAAATTGAGTATCTTGGATTCATCGTCTCCAAGGATGGCATCTCAGTAGACCCTGCCAAAGTCAAGGATATTCTAGAATGGCCACCCCCTAAATCAGTTCGTGAAGTTCGTGGGTTCTTGGGAATCACGGGTTGGTATAGGATTTTTATCAAAGATTATGCCTTGGTAGTTGCACCCTTGACAGATCTTCTTAAGAAGGATTGCAAAATAGTGTGGCTGCCAATCCATCAAAACAGCTTTGATCAGCTGAAAGTCATTATTACTTCTGTCCCAGTCTTAAAGCTTCCTGATTTCTCCAAAGAATTTGAAGTGGTTACCGATGCTAGTAGTCTAGCACTTGGTGGTGTCTTAGGCCAAGAAGGCAGACCAGTCGCTTATACTTCCCGCAAGCTGAAGCAATATGAAGCAAACTATGCCACCCATGATTTGGAACTCTTAACAGTTGTTCATTGCCTCAAATTATGGAGACATTATCTCTTGGGAGGCAAATTCCAGCTTGTAACTGACCACAAAAGTCTAAAGTGGATCTTCACCCAGCCTAACCTCAACATGCGGCAAAGGAGATGGATTGAAATTCTACAAGAATATGATTTTGACATCAAATTCTGCCCTGGGAAAGATAATGTGGTAGCTGATGCACTTAGCCGCAAATCTTTCTTGAATGCAATTTCAATGCCAAATAATCCCATACTGGTCAAGGTGGAAGAAGTCTCATCTCATGATCCAGATTATCATAGGATGATAAAGTTAGTAGAAGAAGGGGGACATTCAGAGAAAGAGAAGAATCTAATCAAGGGATACTCCATTCATGAAGGAAGCCTCTACTTCAATCACAGGCTATGTATCCCTAAGGATCCTGCTTTAAAGAAACTAATCCTCCATGAAGCTCATGATAGCCCTGCTGCAGGACACCCAGGTTATGCAAAAATATTAAATGCGGTAAGAAGGAGCTTTCATTGGGCAGGCTTGAAAAATGATGTGCTTCGGTACTTGAAACAATGTCTCTCATGCCAAAGGATCAAAGCTGAAAGGGTCAAGATGCCTGGAAAGCTTCAACCCTTAGATATTCCCCAACAAATGAAGTGGGAGTGCATTAGTATGGATTTTGTCACAAGTCTCCCCACTGTTCAAGGAGGATATGACTCCATTCTAGTAGTAGTGGACTTACTTACCAAAGTAGCTCACCTTATACCAGCGAAGAAGACCTTCAAAGCTTCTGATGTTGCTCGAATATTCATCAAGGAAGTCCTCAAACTTCATGGTCTCCCAAAAAGGATAGTAAGTGATCGGGATTCTGACTTCACCTCAAAATTCTGGCAGTCTTTATTTCAAGCTCTGGGGACTCAACTTTGCTTTAGCACAGCTTATCATCCAGAGACCGATGGCCAGACTGAGAGAGTCAATCAAGTAATTGAAGACATTCTCAGAGCATACTGTGGACGGGAACCCAGAAGGTGGATTCAATACCTTCCTCTAGTAGAATTTGCCTACAATACATCTTATCATCAAAGCATAGGAATGTCACCATTCAAGGCACTATATGGGCAAGAATGCCTGTCTCCTCTAAATTTCTCTGATCCAACCATAAGAGTAGAGGCATCCAGGAAAATGCTCGAAGAAATGGAGGAACAAACCAAGGCTATCCAAAAGGATATTAAAGCTGCCCAAGATCGACAAAAGCATTATGCTGACAACAAGAGGTCTGAAAGGATCTTCAAGGAAGGAGACAAAGTTCTTCTATGAGTGTGACCCAAACGAAGTTCTCTATCACTTGGGAAATATAAGAAGCTCAGCCCTAGGTATTGTGGTCCTTATACAGTTATTAAGTGTCTAGGTAAAAGTGCCTATAAACTCCAACTCCCAGCCCATATCAAAGTCCATAATGTATTTCATGTAAGTTTGTTAAAACCATATGTCCCCAGTCTCGATCATATTCTTGATGATGAACAAGTTGTAATCCCTACTCAAGGAGTCCTTGAATTACAGCCCAGTAGCATCATAGATTCTAGGGAAAGGCAACTCCGAAATAGAACTCTTGTAGAACATCTAGTTCATTGGAAAGATTACCCTGAAGAGGATGCAACTTGGGAGGATGAAGCTACACTCTTAAAGGATTATCCCCAATTCATGACGAGATGAGGACATCTCGATTTCTTTAAGGGGGGAAGGATGTAACGTACCCATCTTCACTAATAAAGAAATGTCCATGTAATTATGAGTTTTTATGGTATAAATATCAATGATTTTATTATTTGAGTCATTTCTACTTGGAATCTTCAAATTCTGAGTCCAAATTTGGAATCTGCGCGCTATTTTACCCTAATATAGGATTTTACAGCATCCAAAACGGACACCGGATCAAGCCTATACGCTAATTTCAATCGTTTTAGTTAAAAAACGACGACCTTTAAACCTTAATAAATGCACGACCGCACGTCCGATTGACGAACAGTCTGAACCCCTACGACCAGGAGAACCTCTCGGACAAAAAAAAAAAAATTCGCCCCCTAGGGCGGTTCGGCACGCAAATCGAGGCGGGCGTCCCAAATTTGGGTATCCCGCCCCAAAATTTGGTCCATACACACTTACTAGGGTGCCCGTACAATGGCCACCCAAGAACCAAAGGACGGCCGCCCACTGTATGGTCCACGTGTACCCTTAGGTGGACACCCAGACTAGATAAGGTACATGCGTACCACTCCTTTCCCGGACAACCGACACCGTACCTTTCCCGTAGACCCATGCAAGCCACTGATCCACAGCCTTTGCAGGTACACCGTCCTTTCGTCCTTGCTTTGCGCAACGGCCGTACCCTCACCCCTCTGCTATATAAACCCCCGGGGTGCTCCACAGACGGCACACATTTCTGTGTAGCGTATGCCCTGTTGTGCCACCGTCCGTACCGCCGTCTATCCCTGTGTAGCGTGCTTGCTGCAAGTACAGCCGCCCTTGCAGCCACCCCTCTCACACCCCCTCATTTGACTCTTTTCAGATAAGCCAATTTTCCTCCATTCCCCTCTTGCTAGAGGCCAGTGTCCTTAACTCTTCTCCCCCCCCCCCCCCCCCCCCCGGTGTGAATAGACTTACAGAGAGGCTTGCAGCCACCCCTCCCAGCCCTCTCCACGTTTTTGTCTTTGCCCTTAAGGACATCTCACAATTTCCCCCCCCCATTTGCGTAGACTTTAGTAAGGGATTTTTGACTCAAGCAAGGGTTCGTGCGCCATATTCTTTTGCTCGTACGGTGAGCAAACGAGCTCGGAATTCAGATCCGACTGAAGCGTTTCGATCGCAGCAGCGAGCTCTACAAGGCGACGCCTAAGATGGCCTCATCCCAGAGACGATAAAATATTACCTCAAGAGGGGCACGTAACAATGAGATGGAGGGAGATGCGCCCAATGCGGCCCCAGTCCTCCCTTTTCAAGCCCCTCAAGGAAACGGTGGCCAGGTTAGCTTGGTTAATTTTGAAAAGAAGAGATTTTTCCTTAAATTAGTATTAATGAATGGTGTCTTTTTCTTTTAAAATGAGGATATAAAAATTATATGAAGTTACGAATTATGTGATGTTGTATTCGATAAATTGCGTTGAAATTGTTATCTTCATGAATTGTGAATGCTATATTTAGTAAATTGCATTGAAGTTATTATCTTTAGAATTCAAGATTTTTTTTGGCTTCAATGCTAACTCCGTTCCGTGCTTGTGTAGCCGGGCGGCGTCGTTAGCAAAGCCCGGGAATAGCCCAAGGTATCCCTCATGCCTTTGGGAGAATAAGGATCGCCGATTGAGGCGAGAGATTATGAGGCTGCCTAGTTCTGAGGGCCCAGGCTAGTGCGGTAAATAAGCCCACCCTAGTGTGCAGACATCCCTCTGAGGGGCGGGAGGATCGAGCGATGGAGCCTGAGAGAGCGACAGGCCGGCTTGAGTCCTCGCCAGCAGCCGATGATGAGGTGTATGGTCCCGTAGGGTTTTGCCCAGCATGTTGAGGCTGGAAGGCCGAATTCTAGATCATCGGCAGAATAAGAATAAGAGAGCCGGATTGGCTTGTATGGAAATGGATTCATGTATAAACTTTTTATATAATTGCATCTTGTTTTTGGTATGATTGTATTGTGTAAGAAGGCTGTTTTAACGAACCTTGTGAAGAAGGGCCCTAATTAAGGAATATGTTTATTTATGTCAAACAGTGTGGTAGTATTAATTAGAAAACAAATTGATGCGTGAGTAGGGTGGAAAGTGGGAGGATGGAATGCCCTGACGGCACCATCCTACGGACGGGTGGACCCGATTAGTCGGGTAGCTTTCCAACAGATTAAGTGAAAGCCCTACGTTAGATAGTTAGGTTCTTGGGCAACTTTATTCTAGAAGACTAGGTCAGCGGCTGTGCCTTGCATAAGATGAGGAAAAAAGCATTGTCTCTAGAAATCAAGTCTAGTAGTTGCCCAATTTTTGATCAATTGCCCTATGGGTGATTTGATGTTTAGAAAATCACGCTCCCCCCTGCGGGATAGAGCTAGGTTATACCTATGAATCGTATCCTTGAATCTCTACAGGGTCAAGGTGTCGATGAATAGGAAAGTTTTCCCAAGATAAGACTTAGCGGACTATCTTAAGTGTTTCTCCCATTTTTAAAGGGAGGAACCTTACATATTGTTCCATTGCTTTGATCCACTTCTCCACAGCCTCGCCCAAGTTCTCCCCTTCACCCTTGACCTGGCTGAGATCTCTGAAGGGCTTTGCGAACATCGGGGTCAAGCTCTTCCTCATTTGTGAGAGGATCTGGCTGTCGACCACCACTGCACGCCTCATGATTCTGCCAAAAATGATACATTATTAAATCATTATTATTTTTTATTTTATCAACGAGATTCTAAGACTTAAGAGGTTTGGAAAAATAATTGCTTAAACAAGATAATCGATCTTATTGGAGATCTACGACATATGTCCGAGGAATAGATCTTGTTTCTTCAATTCGTCATATAATAAACAATCAGTTATATGACTGGAAATTTTTCACAAAACATTTCTTTATTTATATAAAGGTTGCAGTATGTACATAGAGCAACATGGCCCCATAAAATCAAAACCTCCGTGGTATAAGCATGAGACTGCGATACTGGGCTACTGGCATGCCGCAATACAATTGTTCCCTTACTGCTAAAGGTGCTACAATCTTACTACTTGGGATAAAACATCTAAGAAGTCTATAAATATGATAAGAAATCCTAAAATCTCGAGGTGTGGGGTGATACATGATAACACTGCGAACCACCTTTAGCCTCAACAGGACCATGGCTAAAGAGGTATTCTTCCTCAGCATTCAGGCGCCGGTTGCAAGAGGCATGGACATATTTGCCTACGTGCCACTTATGATGCTGTCTCTCAGCAGGGTCCGAGAAATATAATTCCTCGAAATGAGTTGCGAGTCTTCCTCTGCCCATTCGAGTCGTAGAGGAGGAGAGGATATGCTCAAAGGCGAAAGCAGTCATATCCTGAGACTAAGTGAGATCGGGGATACCAGATAAACATGGAACTTCCATCTATAAAACCAAATTTATGGATTAAATGTTTTCGTTAATGAAGCTTAAGAAATGAAAACACAATACGTAAATGCTCTTTTTGAGTTTTGTTTTTGATAAATTTGTGATAAAATTCATTTTTCCTTCTTAGCTTTCAACAAAGCTCTGATACCAGCTGTGAGACCCCCGCTCCCTCCGTGATGCCCCCTCCAAGGTAGCGGCGGCGGAAGCAGCATCGGCCTCTCACGCGGGGCAAGGATTCTTACCGGGGCCTTGTCCATGGATGTCCAAACAAGAGACTAGCCCACCGGTTCCTCTGGAACTGAACCAAGAAAAACTTCCCTCGCCTGGAAGGCACGGGCGATTCCACCAAGGAAATCATCTAATGGGAGATTTATCTAATGGGTGAAGGTCTTAACTAACCAAACTGATCCAAACCCATAAGTCACATGGTCAGATCAAGGAAGATACTTGCACTTGGTGCATAGAATCACCGCTTTTTCCCCCCTTAAACGAGGCACGGTCGTTGATTCCTTCCCACAGAATAAGGGTCTTCTTAGGACTTAATCTAACTAATGTAACTTAATCGTATCTATCTGTATCACAGGAATCCCCCGATCCAGCCTAACCCCAACCAACCCATGGGTTAGACAACCACCCAATCACTGTATTGGTGGGATTCCTTTATATAAAAATTTGGTTATATTTTATCCTGGGTACTGAGAAAAAGAGTTCCCAGGCCCCCTAGCTGGTAGACACCACTTACACACCCAATATGAAATTGCCTTTTTAACAGATTTGCCTATCTTTAAAACAAACTTTCAATGAAACCATAGTAGTACTGATCATAATCCTCCAAAATATCCAGTCCATTATTTTATAAAAATTATCATCCGGACTCTCCGTTGAAGACCAGCTGGTCAACCAATGAGATCCAATATCAAAATCCAGTTCACAAAAATAATTCCTTTCCAGTTTATCCATATCTTCCTTGACATATGCATGGGTGTCCTAGAAACCGCGAGCCCGTGCAGCATCACCTGGCCAGAATCCTCTAGGATCCTACTTAGGTGTCCTAGCACTTCACTCAGGGACCACTTCGTTTGGTCCTTGCCCATCGTACTGGAAGCGCACCATTTTCACCATACCGAGGCTAGTGAAGACCTTGGCAAGCTTTGCCCACGAAGAGCGATGTCCTTTGATGACTCCCCACCAGCTGTTGTTGCAACAATGAATCTCTCCTTAGTTTTTAATCACAAGCAAAATGCTTCCTCCAGCATTCTGGCATAAAACAGCCCTTAAAAAAAACAGAGTTTCTATGCAAGCAGAATTTCCGGTTTGAGTTTGATTCCACAAAACCCTTTTTCCCACAATCTAGATTTTCTTAATGAGAATCACTAGTCTCGCATCGAGGTAATCTACCCATCAATTTCACTGAATTTCTAGATTAATTCTTGGTACTTTTTATTAAAAGAAAACTTCTTTAATTCAACGGTAGTCTATTCTTGTATCAAAAATTTGGAATTGGTCATCACGAGGTTTTTGCTTGATTCAAATTCGAGAGATGGGCAAGTAATTTACTAGCTGCCATTCTCACAGTCGTAGTCTAACCCAAAATTATTCGGTTACTTGTAGCTTTGATTCCTAAGTATTTTCTTCAGATAATTTAACGAAACTTCTAACCGTAAGGAAAATTCTAACTTTATGAAATTCATTCCTTCCTAGCCACAATAGAATTAAGGAAATAGTTCTATATGAGAATAACGGAATTTTATAAAAAATACTCTTCTTCCAATAATCCAATTTTGAGTATATATCATTTTATTGATTTATCCACATATAAATATCTTAAAATATTCTTTCCATCAATTTGATCTTCAACATTAGTATATCCTAATTTCCTACTTGAAATTATGGTAAAAACTCTTCTTTTCATATCAAAATTAATTTAAATCTTTTTCTACTTCAATACAATGGAAATTCCTCTTTTTAAATAAGTAAAAATATCCATATTTTGGAATATGCCAAAAATTTCTCTTTTAACATTTAAATGTTTGAATAATTAAATAATTATGCATAAATACTAAAATGTATTTTTCATGAATATGATAAGAATCATTCTTTTTGTATAAAATATCTAAACCTAGAATATGATAGGAATTCCTCTTTTTGCTTTATTCAAAATATGCATAAAATTAAGTTTTATCTTTTTTCTCAAAAATTTTACCATAGCTTCGCTGCAATTACTAATAATATTCAATTTTCTAATTGAATGAAAACTTGTAATGACAATATGATAGAAACTCTTCTTTTAGACTTAAAATTAAATTATGTATACTTAGCATAATTATAACCATGATCATAAGCATAATTATGATTATTTCTCTTAATTAAACTAAATTAACCATTCCTCATTTCTAAAATTGTTAGTATATTCCTCTTTCAATTTAGAATGAGTTAATGTGATTTTTCCTACTCATAATCAAGCTAAAAAGAATTAACCATTTTTTTTACTAAATTAAAAATCATGAGAATATCAATCCTCATTCTTTGGCTCATCAAGCCAAGAGATTAGATTGAAACAAGAGATTATTATTGAAATTCATCATTTTCTAAGGATCTAGCCATAAAGATGAATAATCTTTTCAAGAAGAGAGAGATTTTCTTAAAGAAAACTTATAGTTAAGCATAAAGATTAACAGAATTCCAATTGGACATTATGAATCTTTGGAAAGCTTGATTTGACAAAAGAATCATTACTTTGAAAGCTTCTCAAGCTTTAGAGGGGTTGAGAAGAAGAAAATCATTGAGATAATTGAAGAAAAACCATAAAAATAAGATTACCTCTAAGTTTGGCTTGATTATTTGATTAGCAGTGACGCCCCCAAGCAAGTCCTTGGCCACCAAGAGGAGAAGAGCAATATTCAGGAGAGTAGAGAAGCTCCAAGCTCCCAAGAGAAGAGGCAAGATAAGGGATAATAGAAATATGCTAATTTTTAAGATAATACTGGCATGGTATAGCTCAAAGATAAAAATACAAAGGAATGAGGGTCTATTTATAGGTGAGGTGTTGGAGCTATATATAGCTAGCCCTAACTTAATCTAGGTCTTGCCTATATATATGTTACTTGTGAATAATATGATTCATTCTTGTGGAGCATATGTGGTGTCTCTTGTCTCGTCTCTCTCCGTCTCTCAACATGGTATCAGAGCGATTCTAATCATAGGGGAAGCATCTATGTCTTCTTGTTCAATTTATGATTATGATTTCATGTTTTACAAGATTGATCTTTGGTAATAGTTTTGTGTAGGGTTGATTGGTTATTTGATTATATGTTGCCTACATGATTTTATAGCTCCAATTGTTGTAATTAGAATTGTTTCTTAATCGCATCCTTAAAACCAAAACTAGGTGCTCATGCTGGTGAATCCTATCAAAAATGGTTTGTCAATCAGAGTTCTAAGTGAAAAGTTAGGACAGTTCAGGCAAACTGCATCTAAAACAGTAAAACACATTCTTTGTGAGAGCAAACAGGTAGTTGTCTCTAAGTCGTAAGTAGGATTTGATCGTCAAAGCTTTCCGTGAAAGCTTCAAATGGATGCTTGCTGTATAAGCTACAACAATTAGATACAAAACTTGCCATGCAAGATGCGTCATAACGTGGTGCTTTTTCTTAACGCGGTGCTTTTTCTTATTATTATTTTCGTCTTTTATGGACCTCTAAGTTTGCTTATGTGCATGAGACACAGGTCTCCACTTTTAGAGTTTTAATTCTGGTTCACGTTCTATTCCTTACATGATCACTTTATGCTCGTCGTCTAGTGCATGCCTATTTTTGGCTACGTTTCTCATATCTCGTACATGGTCTGCAAGTTTTGCGACCTTATCTTGTACGTGTTCTCACAACCCGACATGGCAAACACCATATTTGTTAATCGATTTCCTTCTCGGTAGCATTATGTTCCTCTTTTCCAAGGCCAAGGATTTCGTGGAAATACAAGATGCTATTAATTTTGAAAGGAGACGAATTGGCAGATATTGTTCTTGGTATTTTTGCATGCCCTCCTCAACCTATTGATCCACTTCAGAATGATGTCATTATTACGGAAGGTCCTATTTTTGAACAGTGGAAAATTGATCATGCACACTGGATTTGTCGTGTGATAAGGCTACTCGTCGTCAGTATATACTTTTTGCCCTTAAGGATTCACTCATGCTAGATGTTTATCTGTTATCCACGTCATATGCTATATGGGACTATCTTATCACTATGTTTGAGAAGAAAACTATTACAGAGATTCTGTATCTCGGTAATCTTCTGGGCAAGCTTCAATTCAAGGCAGGTACATCCATGTCTAGTCACATTGAATCATTCAAAGGTATTATGAATCAAGGCAGGTACATCCATGTCTAGTCACATTGAATAGTCACATTGAATCATTCAAAGGTATTATGAATCAACTTCCTCACAGGGGATCCTATTCCTTGAACTCAATTGGTTACACACCTTCTTGATACGGTGAAGGATCCTTTGTATGATAATATTGTCACTATATTTTCTATATTTTCTAACAAGGATGGAATTGACTTTGAGAATACATGTATTTCTTTGATTGAATATTCTCAACATCATGATCGTCAGATGTCGGTAACTCATGAAACGGTCACGATTGCCCAAGAAGAGTACACAGAATCAGCGACAACCTTTGCTGTCCGGAGACGTCCATTTCAGCAACGCCATTCTTCCTCCTCCCAATTTACATCTCGTGGCTTCCAAAGAGGAGGTAATTCTTCTCGTTTGAGATTTCCTCAAAAGCATTGTTCTTATTGTGACAAAACTGGTCACTTGGTATCTGAATGTTGGGCACGAGAGTACAATGAAGAACACAGTATTACAAATAAGTAACCTCAGTTATCAAGGGGTTCTTCCTCTTCTGCAACCTGTGAATATTGTGGGAGCACAAGGCATTCATCCAGTCGATGCTTCAAGAGGCGTTATGATGAAGCTTGAAATCAAGCTTATGCTACTCAACAAAATCCTGATGAAGACAAAGTTCATCAAGAGGCTAATTTGGTTCATTATAATGTCTCTCCAGAAAAGGTACTACATGTTCGTGATGGTTCTCTCTTTATTGTTGATTTTGGTGCTACTGGCAACATGACATATCAATTGCAATGGTTACACAATTATCATCCAATTCCTATTAAGAAAAGGATGGCACCACTATTGCGGTTGCTCCTCGACATGGCACCACTATTGCGGTTGCTCCTCGACATGGTAATCTCTTTGAACTTTCATTGAATGAGGATGTTGCAAATGTTGTTACAGCTCTAGGAGATCTGGATTGTAAGCTATGGCATCATCGGTTTGCTTACTCAAATTTCTCAAAGCTTCTTGATATTCATCGTTCATGATCTTGTGAGAGGTATGGACCTCAAATCTCACCCGCATATGGAGATATCTGAACATTGTGCTCTAGGCAAACATCATCGTAAGCCATTTCCAATGTCTACAAATATTCATTCAAATAATCTTTTGGATCTCATTCATACTGATATTTGTGGACCCTTTCCTCCATCCAAGTCTTGCTACCGTTACTTCATTACTTTTATTGATGACTATTCACAGTATACAAATGTCTTTTTGCTACGACATAAATCAGAAGCATTGGACACATTTAAGAGGTACCAAATATCTATGGAGAATCACACTGGTCGAAGAGTCAAAATTCTTCAAAGTGATAATGGTGGTGAATATATTTCTAACTTATTTCATGATTATTGCATCAACCACGGCATCCACATGAGTATACCATTCCATATTCTCCCCAATAGAATGGAGTTGCAGAGTGAAAGAATCATACAATTTTGAATGCAATCAGATGCATGCAGTATTGACATCCATTTTTGTTCAAAATCATCTTCCAACTATTGCACCTTCGGGTAAGATTCCAATCACAGCTTGGATAGGCCAAACTCCTTTTGTTGCACATTCAAAGTCTTTGGGTGTATTGCTTATATTCATGTCCCAAAAGAGACACGAAACAAGCTAGAACCTTCAAGTTTGAATGTTATTTTTATCGGTTATTCTGACAACTGAAAGGGTTACAAGTTTTGCGATCCAAGTTCTCAAAAGGGTTACAAGTTTTACGATCCAAGTTCTCAAAAGACAATTGTTAGTCGAGATGCTATATTCAATGAGCAATTGATGGGAGGTTCGTGGTCCACAGATGATGCTGATGATACAAAAAAATTACTCACTTCTTTTCCTTTTCTACTTTTGGACAATGATTTGCATGATGACAACACTCTTTTGATGGATATTGGAGACAAGTCTATTGATGTTCATCCTACGGTTTTCAAAGGAGACTGCTAGAGATCTTGATATCTATGTTGATCTTCCTATTGAACTTGAGCACGGTGCAGATCATGTATATGATGATGATCTTGAAACCTTTAATCACGTATTGGCTATTTTGTGAAGATCCTTCAACTTATGCAGAAGCCATGTCCTCTCCACAAAAGGAACAATGGAAGGAAGCCATGGAAGCTGAATATGAGTCTTTGATCTCGAAAGGTACATGGGTTCTTACCAATCTACCTTCTGATCGTACTCCTATAAAATGTAAGTGGGTTTACAAGACTAAAACAAAGGCATATGGATCCTTTGATAAATTCAAAGCTCATTTAGTTGCAAAGGGACACTCACAAATTGCAGGGATTGACTATCATGACACTTTTTCACCCATAGTTCGTAGTATAAGCATTCGAGTACTACTAGCTTTTGCAACTCATTTTGATTTGGAAATACATCAAATGGATGTTAAGACGGCTTTTCTTAATGGAGACTTAAAGGAGGAAATATATATGGAGCAACCTGAAGGATTTACGATTCTCGGAAAGAAACATCTTGTATGCCAACTCCACCGTGCTTTGTATGGACTAAAACAAGCTTCACGATCATGGTACATCAAGATTGATCGATTTCTCACATCTCAAGGGTTTATTTCTTGCTTCTCTAATCCAAATCTTTATATCAAGCACAATGTGGATAACCACTTTGTGATATTGGCCCTTTATGTTGATGACACTATACTTGTGTCTAATAATCTATCTTTCATGCAACAAGTAAAAAAGGTTTTATCCTCAGCCTTTGATATGGTGGATCTTGGCGACATCCATTCATGCCTTGGTATTCAAGTTCAAAGGTATCGTCACAATGGTATTTTGCTTCTTCATCAAACAAAGTTTATCCAAGATATTGTTCAAAAGTTTGGATTGGCTACTCCACATTCGGCAAACACTCCTTGTCTTGCAAGCTCTACTAGGAGTACTTTTGCAAATATTGAGGCTGAATCATTAGCTTTAAATCAACCTTATGCTAATCTTGTTGGTTGTCTTCAATTTGTGGGCATGAGCACTCGTCGTGATATTCTATTTGCAGCAAATCTGTTAGGACAATACTCGTCCTCTCCATCTACAAGACATTGGTCTCAAGCTAAACGTGTTTTGAAGTACTTGAAGGGCATTGCAGATTTTGGACTTGTATATCGCCCGTCAAGAAGACATATCTTCATCAACTTCTCTTAATCTTTTCGGTTATTCACATGCTGATTGGGCAAGCTCTAACTTGTCCATGCAATCCACCAGTGGTAATTGCTTCTTTATCAATGGCTGTTTGGTATCTTGGGCTAGCAAGAAACAACGTTGTATTGCAGTTTCTACTACAGAGTCTAAACATGTAGCGGCATCTTTAGCAGCTCGTGAATTGGTTTGGCTTCGATAATTTCTTGCTAATATTGGTCATTCTCCTTCCTCAAGCACTCCTCTTAGATGTGACAACCAAAGTGCTATTAGTCTATCTGTGCAACATAGCAAGTCCAAGCATATTGCAGTCATTATCACTATGTTCGACATGAAGTAAGGAAAGGAGCAATAATGGTAGAACATTGTCCAACTGATCAAATGATTGCAAACATTCTCACCAAAGGACTCCATGAAGCTCGGCTTACACTTTTGCGATCAGAACTTGGAGTTGCAGCGGCCTCTCTTTTTGGAGATTAGCACATCTCACGTCATGTCAATTTTGTCTAGACTTGTACATAGCCTATAGACTTTAGGACACTTCACACATTACTTCACATCAGGCACATTTATTCTTTGTACTCTGTATATAGAAACACATTCCACATGGACTCTAAGGCAGCATTGTACATTTATATGGGTTTTTCCCTTGTGCTCCCGAGGGTTTTTTACTCGTCGCAGCTGGAGACCTTTATTTGAGTTGGGGTGTTGGAGCTATATATAGCTAGCCCTAACTCACTCTAGGTCTTGCCTATATATATGTGACTTGTGACTAATATGATTCATTCTTGTGGAGTGTATGTGGTGTCTCTTGTCTCATCTCTCTCCGTCTCTTTGCATGAGGGAGGCCTTTAACCAAGTCCAACTAGGTTCTAGAGCTTTCCAGCTTCAATTTGACCCAATTTGGGACAAGATTTGGACCCATTTGGCTCCCTTTTTTATCCAGTTTGCTCCAGGAGAGAGGAGAGATCAAAATATCACATTTTTTTGAATTAAAAAACCCAAGTAATGAATAAGAAAAAGGCACTTTCTTGATGGGGCTCCCCCTCCTTACCAAGGTGTCAAAAATTCATCATTTCTCCTAATATTTCATTTTTTTACTATTATACCTTAATTTTTAACTAATAAACCTTGTACTCAGTCAACTCTTCATGTTATGTGAGCATTTACTCATTTTTGGGTATTTTCTTTTATTCTTTGGATTTATCTCATCCCAACACTTGGATTAATCCTATTGGCCCATTGAAACCTTAATTGGACCATAATCCAAAAATTTATTGGTCCATTGAAACCTTAATTGGACCATAATCCAAAAATTTATGAAATGTGGATCCTTAGGCTAAGGCCTTTAATACACATATTTAATTGATTCCTAATGCACATTGGAGAATGTATTTTGAACTTTTGTTTCAGGGAAATATATCTTAGATATTAGGAGAATTTTTATATCCAAAAATATCTCAATATTGAATTATCTCTCTCTAGAATATTTCTTCTCTGTAGGCCAAAACAAGGAAAAAAAATATTTTCTTGCATTCTGAAATAGGGGATGATTACAGGGGATTGAGGTAAAATCTTATTCATTATTCAGGTAGAGGAGAAATCTTACAATTGAATTCCTCTATGTGTTCTATATGTGCACGAGCATGCATCTCAGTTATGCTAGTTCTCGTGCAGTGATGCAAAGTCTCTTTCGAAAGAACAAAAATCCATTTGCATAAGAATAATCATTTAGCTGTAAAGAATTGTTAGCATGTATGGCATTCCATGTAGGTGAAAAATTAGGATCATCAACATATGAGTCAATCATGGCATCAAAAGATTGCACTTGAATAGAAGATACACTATTCAAATAAACATGTTTAAGTTCATCAAATGAATTAGAATTACAAACAAAACTTTGGTTATCATCAAAAGGTCTACGACTAAGAGCATCTGCAACTACATTAGCGCGGCCTGGTTGATATTAAATCATAGGGTGAAATTTTGAATAAAAGAAGCCCATTGGATATGACAATCCGATATTAAAGATTGGGTAAACAAGTGCTTAATAGCCTGTTGATCCATCTTTATGAGAACCTCAGATCCCATAAGATAATGCTTCCATATTTTTAGGGCATGGACAACAGCCAAAAGTTCCTTGTCATAGGTACTATACTTGGCTTCATTGGGTTTGAGCCTGCGGCTCTCATAATCTATGGGATGGTCATCTTGCATGAGAATGGCGCCTATGCTAGATCCACTAGCATCTGTGACAACTAAAAAGAAAGGACTGTCAAAGTGAGGTAGTTGTAGGACAGGTGCATGGGTCAATAAATACTTCAAAGTTTGGAAAGATTTTCGCTGACTGTCACCCCATCGAGAAATTGTCTTCTTGCAAAGCAAGATAGTCAATGGGAGAGCAATGAGTGAAAAATCCTTTACGAACTTGCGATAAAAACCTGCTAGACCATGGGCATTTTTAGGGGTAGGCCAGTCTTGAATGGTTTGAACTTTCTTAGGGTTGACTCGAATACCATCGGCCGATACTATATGGCCTAGATATTCCATCTCAGTTTGAAAGAAAGAATATTTTTCAAGGTTAGCATATAATTGAGTTTTTCTTAACAAATCAAAGACAATGCTTAAGTGATCCTTGTGTTCTTCTTCAGAGTGAATATCATCAAAGAAAATAATCACAAAGTTTTGATAATCTATAAAAAATTTGTTCATCATGCGTGAAAATGTGGCAGGAACATTAGTGAAACCGAAGGGCATGACAATGAACTCATAATATCCTAATTGTGTACAGAAAGCAGTCTTGATCTCACCAGGATCCATACGAATTTGATGATACCTAGACTTTAAGACAATTTTCCTAAATACACTTGCACCTTTCAATTTGTCTAATAGGTCATCAATTCTAGGGATTGGGTAGCGGTTCTTAACAGTCACTTTATTTAGTGCTCTATAGTCTATGCACATCCTAAAAGTTTTATTCTGTTTCTACACAAGAAAGACAAGCGCACCAAACGGGGAACTACTAGGGCGAATGAGACCTTTGTCAAGCAATCGAACTACTTGTTGACATTGCACTTCTTTTTGGTGCAAAGTTTCATGTTTATATGGTGCTTTGTGACGCGGTTGATTGCTTGGAAGAAGTTCTACCTTATGGTCTAAGTCACCACCACGAGAAGGAGGTAGATGGGGAGGATAGTCATCTATTAAAAAATCATTAAATGAAGAAAGTAATTTTTGTTATTGTGGTGAAAGAGAAGATTCTTTCGTTTCCACTTCATTAACATAAATCATGTACGCTTTCTCATGTTTCCTCAATGCATGACGTGCTTGTGTGTGAGAGATAAGTGGAAACATTTCAACATAAGAGTGACTAGTTAAAGAGATAGATTGATTATTGAAATTGAAAGACATCATGTGTGTATGATAGTCAATCTATGGATTATGTTGGTGTCTAAATGGCATACCAAGAATAACATCTATGGAGTGCAGAGGTGTAATAACAAAATCTCGTTTTTTCCTATAAGGACCAATAGAAATTTCGAGTTCTTTTATTTCATGTGTTCCATTGTACCTAGTTCCTTGAAAAGAAGATGTAACTTTATAAGCAGAAGGAGAAGTTTCAAGTTGGAGTTTCCTAACAAGTCCTCCCCTTGAGATGAAGTCATGGGAACTATCATCATCATGTAAAACACTTACTTCAGAACCATTTATACGACTTTTCATTCGCAATAAAGCATGTATTGAGGGAGGCATACCTGGATTAGTAGATTTTGTGTTGTTCACCTCGAATTGAAGAAGATCTTTAGTCCAATCTGAACGAAGTCGAGATCATCAATACTGCTATCCTCTTCAATATAGTGGAGTCTTGCCGATGAAGGATTGTCCTTTGGAAGCTTAGCAAAAGAACTGAGATTGCTTATGGCATTTATAACAAAAGATCGGATATTTGTGTTGCAAATCAATACGGGGTGCATGCACGCTATTGTGGCTAAGATGGGGCTTTGAATTTACATCATTTGGCTTGGAATTAGCCACATTAGATACATTTTTTTTGGAAAACTGGGTGCACGAGTGTTGTTAAAAGTATCAATGTGTGGAGTAACAAATGGTTTACGAAAGTTACGATTGTTTGTTACCCAATACAATTGTCGATTTTGCATTGCCGCTTGTTGTTGGCAAATTTGAGTAGCCTTTTGAGAAGAGCGAATCATCTGGGCGCAATAGATTGAAACTCTTTCTCCACATCATGAGAGCGAAAGAAATTGCTTCATAGAGTGAAGAGGGCTTCAAAGTATTGATTTTTGCTTATATACCACATTGAAGACCATCTTCGTATTTGCGTTGAAGTGGATCTTTAGGAACATCCTCGAGCATGCGAAGGAGTGCTCAAGAGGTGTTGCCAAAAACGCTCAGTATATTGACTCACATTTTCACCTTCAATCCATGATAAATTTGACCATGCGCGATGCACGTGAAGATGAAACTGAGGTGGTAAGAATGATTCTTTGACCTTCTCTTGGAATGAGGCCCAAGTGGTAGGGCAATCAATGCTATGGCGGAGCACGTTCCACCATAAAGCAGCTTTATCATTCATGTGGTTGGTGGCGCACTTAATTTTGTCATGCTAAAAAAAAATTCTTCGGCAAAGTAGTCATCAAATTGACTCAACCATGATAAAATAAAATTTCCACCTTTGTGACCATCAAAGCAAGAAAAAGTAAATGAGCGACAATTTATCTTTTGTTCTTTGTGAGTTTGTTGAGCATGCGGCTCATAAAATTTTAGCAATTTAGTCATCCTTAGCATCTGAATCCCACAGTTGTCACGGTCTTGTAATTGGCGTTGCTCATCTTGAAGTTGTTGGCAACAAATAAATTTGTTGTTCCGGAGTAGCATCGAGTAAAGGAGTATCGATGATGGAATTATGTTGCAAACGAATCGTCACTTGATGACAGCATGTGAGTGGAGACGTTGGATGAGGTGCTCCTTGTTTGTTAATTTCCTTCAAATAAAGAAGAGAGAGAGAGAGATTGAAAGATACTATACTTCTCCCCTCAAAGAAAGAAATGTATACTTCCTTGGGCTTTAAAAAAAAAAGAATATATATATATATTTCTTTCAAAAAAAAATCTTGGTTGTTGCTTCCAAACGCCGGCTGCTCCGTTTCTTTGTCTTCTGTTGATGAAGCAATGGTTGCACTCCTGGGCGGCAACTAACGTGAAAGAGACTTGGGCTGCACTCTTGGGCGGCTATTTGATGAAGCGCTGGCTTGCGTGTCTTCTTGATGTCACACGTTGTTGTTGCTACCTTCACACTCTATCCTCTCTTTTGACACCACACGCACTGCTGCTGTTGATACTCTCCTTTGCCCGTGCTATGTGGTAATTTGTTGTATCTATTGTACCGTTTCTTGGCATTTGTTGGTGCTGCTGGTGTGCACTGCTGATCACAGAGATGCTGTGTGTACAGCACCATTATCTACGCCCTCTCGTGGTTGTTGATGGCTCTGTGCTGTTGCCATCTGTGACGTGGGGCTCTGCAGACGTTACTCATAATTACCCCAAAGCTTTAAAGGCCCTCGAAACCATAAACCATAAGCGGCTATAAAAATGTATATATATATATATATATATATATATATTTCTTGAAAATAATTCAAGCGTTTTGAAATCCTGAAGCTCTTGACATGATGCACTGCTACGTCCTTTTCCCTTCTCTCTTGCTTTGGACGACTCCACACAATCTTGCAGGCTCTGATACCAATGCTGTCAATAATCCCCCATAACCATAGCTTCATGCTTTTCAAATAAACAAGAAGAAGATAAATAAAGCAAAAATACAAGACACATTAAATCTCACTTATTCACCCAACATGTTGCGACCACTGCTCCACGCTCTCGCACGTAGCCAGTCACGACTATGTGGCAAATGAGCGTACGATAAAATATCAAATAATTTCACAATTAATTCCATATTTTTCATTTACATGATAGTCCGATAGTCCTGAAACTTTACGAGTGGGTCCATAGGGCTCCTACCCCTCTGCTTGCAAATTTTCACAACCATCGGACACCGAATGGATGGACAGTGTGCTGCCTCTTGCGTTTTTTTCGCATCGTGCCCAAGGGGTACCCTATGCAAAAAATAGCAGTTTTGGGTGGGGTATCACTATCATACAACGTCCTAAGGTGATGAAACCTTGCAAGCGGTTCCATGGGGATTCTACACCTTCACTCCCAAAGTTTCACCACCATCGGACACCAGATGGGCGGAATAGTGTGTTGCCATCCGCTATTTTTTGCATTGTGCCCAAGGGGTCCCTTATGCAAAAAATAGCGGGTTTGGGCGGAGCATCATCATCATATGGTGTTCGATTGGTAATGAAACTTTGCAAGCAAGTCCAAGTAGCTCCTAACCCTTCGCTCGCAAAGTTTCACCACCATCGGACACCGGATGGGTGGGACGGTGTGTTGCCACCCGCTACTTTTTTGCATAGTGCTCAATGGGTTTCCTATACAAAAAATAGAAGGTTTCGGTGGGGCATCACTATCTTATGGTGTACGTTGGTGCTAAGCCTTAATGAGCGGTCGATGGGGCTACTACCCATCCACTCACAAAGTGCCCATGGGACGTCGGATGGGTAGGACAGTGTGTTGCCCGCTATTCTTTCCCATAGTGCCATGGGGTCCCCTATGTAAAAATACGAGGTTTGGGTGAGGCATCATTATCATATGATGTCCGATGGTGGTGAAACTTTGCGAGCAGCTCCATGGGGTACTACCCCTCCTCTTGCAAAGTTTCACCACCATCGGATGTTGGATGGATGGGTCGGTGTGTTGCCACTCGCTATTTTTCTAAGGGGGGTCACTCATAAATGTGTAAACGTAGCACGTGGGTTCAATAGAAGGGGTTTTTTTAATTCCTTTTTTTACAAAAAAATTACATACATAAGGGTACCATTTAAAGGGGGTATTTAAAGATAAGGGCATGTTTTATTCACAAGAAATTTACAAATAAGGGGTTTTTAAATTAGGCCTTGAACACACGTAATATAGAGAGTTTACATATAGTAAACACCCCAAGATATTTTTTTGCATGGTGCTGAAGGGGTCCCCTATGCAGAAAATAGTAGGTTTCGGTCGGACATCGTTATCTTACAGTGTCGATGGTGGTGAAACTTTGCAAGCAGATCCATGGGACTGCTACCCCTCCACTCGTAAAGTTTCACCACCATCGGACACTAGATGGGCAGGACGGTTTGTTGATATCTGCTATTTTTTTGCATAGTGCCCAAGGGGTCCCCTATGCAAGAAATAGCAAGTTTGGGTGGAGCATCATTGCTATATATTGTGCGATTGTGGTGAAACTTTGGGAGTGGGTCCATGGGAATCCTACCCCTCCACTTGCAAAGTTTCACCACCACATCGAATGCTAGATGGGCTGAATAGTGTGTTGCCACACCTGCTATTTTCTGCAAGGGGTTCCCTATGAAAAAAATAATGGTTTGGATAGCGCATCATAATCATACGGTGTCTGATGGTGGTAAAATTTTGTGACTGGATCCACGAGGCGCCTACCCCTCCACTCACAAAGTTTCACCAACATCGGACTCCAGATGGGTAGGACGGTGTGTTGCCACCCACTATTTTTTTGCATAGTGCCCAAGGGCTTCCCCTATGCAAAAATAGCAGGTTTCAGTGGGGCATCATTATCATACAGTGTCCAAATGGTGGTGAAACTTTCCAAGCCATCCATGGGGCACCTACCCCTCCAATCACAAAGTTTCACCATCATACGCTGGATGGGTGAGGCGATGTGTTGCCACCCGTAATCTTTGGTACAGCACCCAAGGGGTCTCCTATGCAAAAAATAGTGGGTTTGGGTGGGGCATCATTATCATATGGTGTTTGATAGTGGTTAAATTTTTGTAAGATGGTCCGTGAGACTCCTACCCCTACACTCATAGAGTTTCACCACCGACGTCAGATGGCTCGGACGGTGTGTTGCCACCCGCGTAATTCTTTCGCATTGTCCTCAAGGGGTCCCCTATGGAAAAATACCAGGTTTGGATGTGGGGCATCATCATCATATGGTGTCTAATGGTGTGAAACTTTGTGAGTGGGTCCATGGGGCTACTACCCCTCCTCTTGCAAAGTTTCACCACCATAGGATGTCGGATGGGTTGGACGGTGTGTTGCCACCCGTTATTTTTTTGCATAGTGCCCAAGGGGTCCCCTATGCAAAAAATAGTAGGTTTGGATGGGGCATCATTGTCATACGATGTTAATGGTGGTGAAAATTTATGAAAAAGTCCATGGGTCTACTACCCCCCTACTTGCAAAGTTTCACCACCATTGGACACCAGATGGACGGGATGGTGTATTGCTATCCGCTATTTTGTTGCATAGTGCCCAAGTGGTCCCCTATGCAAGAAATAGCAAGTTTGGATCGTGCATCATTGTCATACGGTGTCCGATGGTGGTGAAAATTTGGGAGGGGGTCCTCTGGGCTCCTACCCCTCCACTCGCACCACAGAGTTTTAGCATGATCGGATGCCGCATGGGTGGGACGGTGTGTTCACATCCACTATTTTTCGCATAGTGCCCAAGGGGTTCCCCGTGCAAAAATTAGCGGATTTGGGTTGGGCATAATTATCAGATAGTGTCTGATGGTTGTGAAACTTTGGGAGCGGGTCCGTAGGGATCCTACCCATCCACTCAAAGAGTTTCAACACCATCATGCACCATATAGATGAGACAGTGTATTGCCATCCGCTAGTTTTTTGCATAGTGCCCAAGGGGTCCCCTATGCAAGAAATAGCAAGTTTGGGTGGGACATCATCGTCATATGATTTACTATGGTGGTGAACCTTTGGGAGTGGGTCCATGGGGATCCTAACCCTCCACTCGCAAAGTTTCACCACCATCGGATGCCGGATGGGCAGGACAGTGTGTTGCCACCACCCGCTATTTTTCAAATAACACCTAGGGGATTCCCTGTGCAAAAAATAGCAGGTTTGGGTGGGGCATCATTATCATATGGTGTCTGATGGTGCTGAAACTTTGGAAATGAATCCATGGGGCTCCTACCCCTCCACTCGAAAAGTTTCACCACTATTGGACACTGGATGGGGGGAGGCTGTGTTGCCACCCGCTATCTTTCGCATAGTGCCCAAGCGGTCGCCTATGCAAAACATAGTTGGATTGGGTGGGACATCATTATCATACAATGTCCGAAGGTGGTGAGACTTTGCAAGTGGTCCATGGGACTACTATCCCTCCACTGGCAAAGTTTCACCACCATCACATGCCAAATGGCCGAGATGGTGTGTTGCCACCCGCTATCTTTCGCATAGTGCCCCCTATGCAAAAATAGCATTATTGGGTGGCGCATCATTATCATATAGTTCCCGAAGGTGGTGAAACTTTGTGAGCCAGTCCATGGGGCTCCTACCCTTATGCTCACAATGTTTCACCACTATCAGACGCCAGATAGGCAGGACTGTAAGATCCTAGACCCCACTGCACAACAAATTTGGGGGTGCTAGCAGCGGAAGTAGCACTTCTTGCGCGGGGCAAGGTCCCACACTCGGGGCCTCGCCCACGGATATCCAGACAAGAGACTAATCCATCGGTTCTTCCAAAACCGAACTCCAAAAAACTTCCCTTGCTCGGAAAGCACGGGCGATTCCTCCAGGATAACTTTTCTTTAATGTAGTCAAAAGCCTGAACTAACTGAACTGATCTGACCAAACCTGTAAGTCCCTTAGTCAGATCAGGGAAAAGATTGTACTTGGATCATAGAGACCAATGCTTTTTTCCTCATTGAGAGGCATAGCCGTTGATTCTTTCCCATAGAATAATTTTTATCCAGGATTTACCTCATCTATCGTACTATACAGAAATTGAGTCTTGATTTACGGATCCATCAGTCCATCCAGTCCCACAGGTTAGCCAACCATCCAACCACTGTAGTGATGTGATCCAATTAGGAATTTAGTTAGGTTTTTTCTTGGGTAGTACCAGGGAAAAGAGTTCCTAGGCCCCCTAGCCGGATATTCATGCAAACATAAAACTAGTCACACCACTTATACACCCAATATGAACTTGCCTTTGTCACAAATTCAACAATCTTTAAGACAATCATTTAATGAAACCATAGTGCTACTGATCATAATCCTCTAATTATCTAGTTGAATCCTTTGATTTAAGACAATCATTTAATGAAACCATAGTGTTACTGATCATAATCCTCTAATTATCCAATTGAATCCTAATTTCCAATTCATTCCTTCATCGGTGTACCTATGGCATCATCGGCAACCAGAACGCTCACCACCTGTTCACTCAGGGGTCTTTTCAATAGCTCCTAGCTCATAGTACTCGACAATATAATCACATAAAAATATCCAGATGGAATCTCTATTGAAGATCAGCAAGATCAACCAACAGATCCATATAAAAGAGCCATGGACTCATCCGTTTTACGGTAGAGGACCAGCAAGGTCAATCAACCAAATCCATGCCCGAATTTAGAAAACAACTCTTACTCCTTGTTCCAATATCTTCTCCAACGTACTTGTGGGTATCTTTGGCGACCCAGAGCCCGAGCACCGTATGGTCAGCACCCTCTAGGTTCCTTCGTAGGTCACCTAACGCTTCACTCATAGGCCGCTTCCTTGGTCCCTCATCCACTGTATCGGGGAAGCTCACCATTTAAATCAAACCGAGGCTGGTTAAGACCTCGGTCGAACTTGCTACGCGAGACGTCCTCCGTTGACTCTTCGTTAGCAGTTGCAACTTTAACAGATAGGTCTCCATGACCTCAATCACAAGTCAGTCAAAATGCTTTCCCAGCATTCTTGACATAAAACAGTCATTTAAAAACAAATTTCACATACAAATACAGTTCTAACAATATTATTATCTTTTCTCATTACTCCGCATCCTTCCACATTAGTCCCCATCAATTCTCATCGTACCACAATTTTATTTTCTTCATCGATCCCTATCACATCACATCATTCCCACATCAAATCACATCCAATCGCATCATCCACACATCAATCCACATCATCCATACATCCATCCACATCAACCACATCAATCCACATCATCCATACATCCATCCACATCAATCCACATCATCCATACATCCATCCACATCAATCCACATTATCCACACATCCATCCACATCTTCCATACATCCATTCACATCAATCCACACGTCAATTCACATTATCCATACATCCATCCACATCAATCCACATTATCCACACATTTATTCACATCACCCACATTATCCACACATCCATCCACATCTTCCATACATCCATCCACATCAATCCACATTACCCACACATCAATCAACATCAATCCACATTCATTACATAAGTATTCCCATTCTCATCTAATCACAACTTTTTCTATCTCATCACTTACTTCCTTATTCATCCTCATCAGGTCTCATCCACTTGCATCTACCCATACATCTCATCACTTCACCACTTATCGTTCATTCACATCCCGATTCACATCACATCACATTCATTCACATCCCTTATCATTCATTCACATCCCGATTCACATACTAACACATTCATTCACATCCTATATCATTCATTCACATCCCGATTCACATGCGTAATAACACATTCATTCCATCCTATATCATTCATTCACATCCCGATTCACATGCTAACACATTCATTCACATCTTATATCATTCATTCACATCCCAATTCACATGTTCACATCCTGATTCACATGCTATCACATTCATTCACATCTCGACTCACATGTTTATATCTTGATTCACATGCTATCACATTCATTCACATCCCTTATCATTCATATCTATCCAATTTACATGACATCTCATCGCCTCAATTCTCGTTCATATCCATCACATATACATCCACATGTATTCTCCCACATACATTCACATCCATACTTATCACATACACATCCACATCTATCCTTTCACATCCATACTTATCACATACACATCCACATCTATCCTTTCACATACATCCACATCCATACTTATCACATACACATCCACATCTATCCTTTCACATACATCCACATCCATTTTTCACATACATCCACTTCTATTCTTCACATACATCCACATCCATCCTTTCACATACACACATCCACATCCATTCTTTCATATACATTCACTTCTACTTCTCACATACATCCACTTCTATTCTTCACATACATCCACTTCTATTCTTCACATACACACATCCACATCCATTCTTTCACATACATCCACTTCTACTCTTCACATACATCCACTTCTATTCTTTTATAAAAAATTAGCTTCAGTGGGAATAACACTTTTATAAAAATCCCTTTATACATCTATTTATACACAGAAACTCAATTTTAAGGAAAATATCACTTTCAAATTAAAATAGAAATAAATTCCTTTATGCATCTTTCTATGCATAAAATCAAAATTGATGAGAATAACTCTTTTGAAATAAAAAAAAAATTCTTTATGCATCTTTCTATGCATAAAATCAAAATTGATGAGAATAACTCTTTTGAAATAAAAATAAATTCTTTATGCATCTTTCTATGCAAAAATTAAAATTGAGGAGAATAACTCTTTTGAAACAAAAATAAATTCTTTATGCATCTTTCTATGCAAAAATCAAAATTGGAGAGAATAACTCTTTTGAAATAAAAATAAACTCTTTATGCATCTTTCTATTATGCAAAAATCAAAATTGACGAGAATAACTCTTTTGAAATAAAAATAAATTCTTTATGCATCTTTCTATTATGCAAAAATCAAAATTGATGAGAATAACTGTTTTGAAATAAAAATAAATTCTTTATGCATCTTTCGATGCATAAAATCAAAATTGATGAGAATAACTCTTTTGAAATAAAAATAAATTCTTTATGGATCTTTCTATGCATAAAATCAAAATTGATGAGAATAACTCTTTTGAAATAAAAATAAATTCTTTATACATCTTTCTATACATAAAATCAAAATTGATGAAAGTAACGCTTTTATAATTAAAAAAATCAATATGCATCTTTCTATTCATAGAATTTAATTTTAATAGAAATAACACTTTTATAATAAAAATGTTTCTACTAGGCATTTTTCTATGCATAGAATGAAAATAACACTTTTAGAATACACAAACAATGGGGATTGCTCTTTTTGAATAATAAAAGACAAAACTTATTTCACAAACTTTAAGAAAATGTTGCCATAACCTCCTTTGTATGGTTGACCATTTTTCAAATTTTCCTATTCTTAAGTTACTTAAAAATTATCCCCAAATTCTAAACTAATCAAATTCCACTTTTAAAAGAGAAACAATATGAAAAGTTTAATTTCAACAATTAGATTACTTATCTAGGATAAAGAAAGGCTGAATTTAAGAAGAAGAGAGGGGGAAAGCCTTTCCATCAAGGCATAGCATCATTTTACAATTTAAAACAAAACAAAAATTAGAAAACCATTAAAAGGAATAAGAAAAAGTAGGATTTCTAACTTGCATGAATTTCTGGGAGCTTTCCTTTGGCTTGATGGTTTGAGGAATCTACTCTTGTTTGCAGCAAGAGTGGCCACCAATTCTTTAGAAGAGGGAATGGTCAAAAACTAATGAATTATTAATAAATTCACAGTTTTTGACTCTAGGGAGAAGTAGAGTAGCAGTGCATAAAACACTATTATCCATTTACAAAGGGGGACGCTTCATTTATAGGAAAAAGTGAGCCTCTAACCAAGCAAACTGATTCTAGAATTTTTCAGATCAGTTTGGTCAATTTTTGACCATTTTTAGGTCAGTTTAGCTTACTTTTTGGATCTAGTTGAAGCAGGAGAGAGGAGAGATGAAAATATCTCATTATTTGTGAGTTTAAAACTCAACCACACATGTGAAATAGGTGCCTCCTTCATGAGGGGAATTCCCCCACACTGAGGTATCAAAAATGCATCTAAATATCTCTTCTTTTTTAACTAATATCCTTGTCCTTAGTCAACTCTTCATCTTATGTGAGTATTTACTCATTTTTGGGGGATTTTTTATATTTCTTCAATTTATCTCCTCCCTACATTTGGATTAATCTAATTGGCCCCTCAGAACCTTAATCTAACTTTTTTTGAAAATCTAGATCCTTAGGATAAGGCCTTTTGAACAAATTATACTTGATTTCTAATACACCTTCTTAAAATCTTTTTGAACTTCTGTTTCCGGTGAATTTATTTTAATAAGAAGAGATATTTTTACATCCAAAAATATCTAAAAATTGAATAATCTCTCTCTAGAACATTCTCTCTCTCTCTAGGTCAAAACAGGGTAAAACAGGATCTTTCTTTTATTTCAGAGAGGGGAATAATTATAAGATCAGAAGGGGAGGTTCTTACACCTACACACCTCAAAATCCGAAGGGAGGAATCTTTACAAGGACGGTGTGTGGCCACGTGCGCTATTTTTTCACACAATGCCCAAGGGGTCCTGTATGCAAAGAATAGTGGGTTGGGGTGGGGCATCATTATCATATGGTGTTCAATGGTTGTAAAACTTTGCGAGAGGGTCCATGGAACTACTACTCTTGTGCTCACAAAGTTTCACCACCATCAACGCTGGATGGGTGGGGCGGTGTGGTGCCACCCACTATTTTTTGCATAGTGCCCAAGGGGTTACCTATGCAAAAAATAGCGGGTCTGGGTGGGCAATCATTATCATACAGCGTTCGATGGTGCTAAAACTTTAGGAGTGGATCCATAGGGCTTCTACCCCCTTTCTCGTAGAGTTTTAGCACCATCCGACGTCGAATGGGCGGGACGGTGTGATGCCATCTGCTATTTTTTGCATAGTGCCCAAGGGGTCTGATATGGAGAAAATTACGGGTTTGGGTGGTGTATCACTACCATACGACGTCCGATGGTTATAAAACTTTGCGAGAGATTCCATAGGTCTTCTACCCCTTCACTCCAAAAATTTCACCACCATTGGACGCTGGATGGGCGGAACAGTGTGTTGCCACCCGCTATTTGTCTGCATAGTGCCCAAGGGGTCCCTTAAGCCAAAAATAGCAGGTTTGGGTGGGGAATCCTTATCATACGTGGTGTTTGATGGTGGTGAAACTTTTCGAGCAAGTCCAAGGGGCTCCTAGTCCTCTCCTCGTAAAGTTTCACCACCATCAGACGCCGGATGAGCGGGACAGTGTGTTGCCACCCGCTACTTTTTTGCATTGTGCTCAATGGGTTCCCTATACAAAAAATAGCGGGTTTTGGTGGGGCATCACTACTATACAAGGTATGATGGTGGTATGACTTTGTGAGTAGTCGAATGGGGCTGCTACCTCTCCACTCCGAAAGTTCCCATGGGATGTCGGATGGGTGGGACGGTGTGTTGCCACCCTCTATTTTTTCGCATAGTGCCATGGGGTCCCCTATGCAAAAATACGAGGTTTGGGTGAGGCATCATTATCATACGTGTGGGGTGAAACTTTACGAGTGGTTCCATTGGGTACTACCCCTGCTCTTGTAAAGTTTCACAACCATCAGATGTCGGATGGTGGTGGGATGGTGTGTTGCCACCTGCTCTTTTTTCGCATAGTGTCGAAGGTGTCCCCTATGTAAAAAATAGCGAGTTTGGGTGGGGCATCATTGTCATATGGTGTTTGATGGTGGTGAAACTTTGCAAGAGGATCCATGGGGCTACTACCCCTCCACTTGCAAAGTTTCACCACCATCGAATGCCACATGGATGGGACGGTGTGTTGCCACCTGCTATTTTTCGCACAAAGCCCAAGGGGTTCCCTATATATCAAAAATAACGAGTTTGGTGGGACATCATCATGATACGGTGTCCAATGGCGGTGAGCCTTTGCGAGAGGATCCATAGGGTTCCTACCCCTCCACTCGCAAAGTTTCACCACCATTTGACACACCGGATGGGCGGGATGGTGTGTTGCCACCACCCGCTATTTTTTGCATAGTGCCCAAGGGCTCCCGCTATGCAAAAAATAGCGGGTTTCGGTGGGGCATCATTATCATATGGTGTTCAATGCTGGTGAAACTTTGTGGGCAATCCATGGGGTAGCTATCCCTCCACTTACAAAGTTTCACCACACCATCTGATGCAGGATGGCAAGATAGTGTTTTGTCACCCCCGTGATCTTTTGTATAGCGCCCAAGGGGTCCCCTATGCAAAACATAGTGGGTTTGGGTGAGGCATCATTATCAAATGGTGTCTAATGGTGGTTAAATTTGTGAAAGAGGGTCCGTGGTCTCCTACCCCTCCACTCGCAGAGTTCCACCACCATCAGACATCGGATGGCTGGCACGGTGATTTGCCACCTACTATTCTTTCGCATAGTGCACAAGGGGTCCCCTATGCAAAAATACTAGGTTTGGGTGGGGCGTCATTATCATACGGTGTCTGATGGTGGTGAAACTTTTCAAGTGAGTCCATGGGGTTACTACAAAGTTCCACCACCATCGGACGTCGGATGGGTGGGACAGTGTGTTGCCACATGCTATTCTCTCTCACATAGTGCCCAATGGGTTCCTTATGCGGTGCAGGTGTGGCAACACATCGTCCCACCCATTCAACATCCGATACTGGTGAAACCTTGTGCAAGAGGAGGGGTAGTATCTCCATTGACCCACTCATAAAGTTTCACCACCATCAAACACCGTATAATAATGATGCCCCATCCAAACCTACATAGGGGTTTCCCTTCTGCACTATGCGCAAGAATAGCGGGTGGCAATACACCATCCCAACTATCTGATGTCTGGGACTATACAAATGGAGGGGTAGAAGTCCCACATACCCTCCTACAAAAATTTAACCACCATCAGACACCGTATGATAATGATGCCCCACCCAAACCCACTATTTTTTGCATAGCGAAGCCCTTGGGCGCTATACGAAAAATAGCAGGTGGCAATACACCGTCCCACCAACCGGATGTCTGATGGTAGTAGTGAAACTTCTTGAGGAGAAGAGTTGAAGCTCCATGGACCCTCTCACAAAGTTTCACAACCATCGGACACCGTATGATAATGATGCCCCACCCCAACCCGCTATTCTTTGCATAGGGGACCACTTGGGCCACACATTATCCAACCCATTTGGCATCTGATAGTGGCAAATGTTAAAATTACAGCAATGTGATGAGCTATGGTGGATCAAATACTAGAATCAACATCATTAACAAAGTGATTAGATAATAATTAAGAAGTTATTAGTGAGTAATTAACAAATAGCTTAATGTAGGCATGGATAATCAAAAACCAGCAAATTCTCATTAGGTCAATGCCTGAATTTATAGAGTTTACATCCAAGCATCTAATCCCACTAATTTCTCCTTGATTCACTCCACCTCTCCCAGAATATCTCCACACTTCCTAAATCTTCTCATGCTACCCTTTATTCTCTCCCAACAGATTCTTCTCACCTTTTCATGAGTTCTTTCACATTTACAGATTCTCTTTTACAGCCTCTAACCAAGGGTTTGTTCCCGCACACACCCTATTCACTTGTATATTTCAATACCTCCCCTCAAGTGAATACTCCTAGCACACCTGGACCCTATAGCAAGTTTCCCTCTTACTTGATAGTCCGCGACCAGTGCCTAGCACACCTCCCCTCAAGTTAACTTAGCACCCTTGGACCCTGTACCAAGTTTCTCTCTTACTTAATAGTCCGCGACCAGTGCCTCAAGTCCCTAAACTCATAGTCCTTGTTGACACTCTCTCTCTCTATGTGTCCAAGGCTTACTACAAGTGCCCGCGACCTTGACTAAAGTGCTCACACATACATCTACCACGTGGCCTACACAATCGGTGGCTCAGAGGTGGTTTTACTTTGTTGGGGCAGGTTACATTGGGTTGTGGGGTTTCTCTCTCTCTCTCTCTCTCATAGATTTTCACATGGCTCCTCACTCTTTGGAGCCTCACATCTTCTCTTGTCTTCAGTCTTCTTGTCGTGGCAGCTTCTCTTCACGCGTCCATGTCTTCTTCTTTCAGTCTTCTTGTGGTGGCAGCTTCTCTTCACGTGTGCATGTCTTCCTTCAATGCTTCCTTTCGATCTTCTTCTCGGTGTGGATCCTCTTCTTGGAAAGAGATGTTCATCTTCTTTCATGGATGGGGCCATGAGCTTGTCCGTTAGGTCTTCTTGCTCCATGTGTGAGCAACATGTTTAAATGTTTTGTTGACAGTTCTTTTGGGCTTTTGATGTTTATCTTGTGTCTTTATGCAATGCAAACCCAAATTTATGAGGGAGGTCTTACCTCTTGCCTTATTCTGGACAAGGGCAGTGTCTGATCCCATTTTTACACTGATGTAATGTGCCCACCAATACATAATGCATATAGCATTCATTCTTATGCACATTCCCAAATGCAACTTTGGCTGTGAATAATCTTGAATTTAAGTGTGATTTACAGACATTAACCAAGGGTTAAATGCAAAACGATGATTAACCACAAATTTATCAGCATAATTTTACTAGAAATTACATTAAATCAAGGTTAACCAATTTGTACGGAATGGTTGGAGTATCAAACCAACTCCGAATTGCAATCTAAAGTTATAGGGATCTGTATTAGATACGTAATGGTTAATTTGAACCCTCAATTATACCAAAATATAGTGATTAGCACTGATTAATCACTGATTAGCAAATTAATCCTCTGTTTTGTGTGCAAAAAACAGAGTATGCGGGGAGCCTAGAGTTCAAATGAGCTCAAATCCTTTCAAGACCATCAATATCAATTAGTCTAGACTTAGAGGATTAAGCCAAGAAACACAAGATTTGACCAAACATTGAATGCTTAATCTCTGTTTTACCAAAGTCACCTGCAGATTTGATGAAGAGCTTGGATCTCACTGTAGACTTGATCAAATCAATTTCTGACTTCACCAACTTTTAGAGCATGCTTTGAAAACACTTGGGGCTAAAAGGTATCAGACCCATTTGATCTGGAGCAGCTGAAATGTCAAATTCTCTCAGAAAAATAGCGCTGTAGATAAACGCAATTTCTCTTAAATCCGCTGGTAGTTTGCGCTTCTGATTCGATGGGCTGGATCGTGGAGAGGCTGGCTATGTTGGGTTAGAAGGGTTTGGGCTAATTTTGAGTGTGTGCAAGGAGAGGGAGCTCCTCCAACACTGGTTGGGGGTATAGAGGTTAGTTGAAAATAACAAATTTTTTTGATTATTTTCTAATTATCTACTAATCCTAATGGGCTCATAAACTTGATGAATTCTAGGCTTGGCTCTGATACCATGTTAAAATTACAGCAATGTGATGAGCTATGGTGGATCAAATACTAGAATCAATATCATTAACAAAGTGATTAGATAATAATTAAGATGTGATTAGTGAGTAATTAACAAATAGCTTAATGTAGGCATGGATAATCAAAAACCTCAATTTATAGAGTTTACATCCAAGCACCTAATCCCACTGATTTCTCCCCTTGATTCACTCCACCTCTTTTTCTTGATTCTCTCCACCTCTCCCAGAATATCTCCACACTTCCTAAATCTTCTCATGCTACCCTTTATTCTCTCCCAGTAGATTCTTCTCACCTTTTCACAGGTTCTTTCACATTTATAGATTCTCTTTTACAGCCTCTAACCAAGGGCTTGTTCCCGCACACATTCTATTCACTTGTATATTTCAACACCAAAACATTGCAAGCGTAAGGGTAGCAGCCCCATGGACCCCGGCTCAAAAACTTTCACCACCTTCCAACACTGTATGATAATGATGTCCCACCCAATCCCACTATTTTTTGCATAGGGGACACCTTGGGCACTATGCAAAAGATAGTGGGTGGCAACACACCATCCCACCCATCTGGTGTCTAATGGTAGTGAACAGCTCGAAAAGGTTTACCACCATCGGACATTGTATCATAATGATGCCTCACCCAAACCTTGTATTTTTGCATAGGGAACCCCATGGCACTATGCAAAATAATAATGGGTGGCAACACACTGTCCCACCCATCCGCCGATGCCCCATGGACACTTTGTAAGTGGAGGGGTAGTAGCCCCATAGACTACTCATTTTTTACCAGCATAGTACACAATATGATAATGATGCCCCATTGAAATCCGCTATTTTTTGCATAGGGAACCCCTTGGACACTATGAGAAAAATAGCAGGTGGCAACACACCGTCCCGCCCATCCAACGCCCGATCGTGGTGAAACTTTGTGAGTGGAGGGGTGAGAGCCCCATGGAACAAGTCCCAAAGTTTCACTACATCGGACACCCTATGACAAGGAGGCCCCACCCAAACTCGCTATTTCTTGTATAGGGGACCCCTTGGGCACTATGCAAACAATAGCGGGTGGCAACACACCATTCCATCCATTTGGTGGTGAAAATTTACGAGTGGAGGGGTAGTAGCCCCATTGACCCGCTTGCAAAGTTTCACCACCATCCACACCGTATGATAACCATGCCCCACCCAAGTGCTGCTATTTTTTGCATAGGGAACCCCTTGGACACTATGCGAGAGAAAAGCAGGAGGCAACACACCGTGCCACCCATATGACGTCCAATGGTGGTGAAACTTTGTAAGAGGAGGGGTAGTAGCCCCATGGATGTACTCGCAAAGTTTCACCACCATTAGACACCGTTTGATAATCATGCCCCACCCAAATCTGGTATTTTTGCATAGGGGACCCCTTGTGCACTATGCGAAAGAATAGCCGGTGTGGCAACACACCGGCTACTGATGGTAGTGAAGAGCTTGAAAATTTTAACCACCATCGGACACCATATCATTATGATGCCTCAGCCAGACCTTGTATTTTTTTCATAGGAGACCCCATGGCACTATGTGAAACAATAGTGGGTGTGGCAACACACCATCCCACCTATCCGACCTCCCATGGGAACTTTGCGAGTGGAGGGGTAGCAGCCCCATAGACCGCTTACAAATTTTTATCAGCATCATACAGTGTATGATAATGATACCCCACCAAAACCTGCTAGTTTTTGCACAGGGGGGGACCCCTTGGGCACTATGTGAAAAATAGCGGGTGGCAACACACCATCCCGCCCACCACTGACATCTGATCGTGGTGAACTTTGCGAGTGGAGGGGTAGAAGCCCCATATGGAGCCAGTCTCAAAGTTTTACTGCCATATCGGACACCCTATAAAAAGGATACCCCACCCAAACTCGCTATTTCTTACATAGGGGAACCCTTGGGCACTATGCAAAACAATAGCGGGTGGCAACGCACAGTCCCACCCATCTGGTGTAGGAGACCCCTTGGACACTATGCAAAAAATAGCGGGTGGAAACACACTGTCCCGCCCACCGACATCCGATCATGGCAAAACTTTATGAGTGGAGGGGTAGAAGCCCCATGGAACCAATCCCAAAGTTTCACTGCCATCATCGGACACCCTATAAAAAGGATGCCCCACCCAAACTCGCTATTTCTTGCATAGGGGACCCCTTAGGCACTATGCAAAACAATAGCAGATGGCAACACATCGTCCCACCGATGGTCATGAAACTTTGCAAGTGGAGGGGTAGCATCCCCATTGACCCGCTCACAACGTTTCGCCACCATCAACACTGTATGATAATGATGCTCCACCCAAACCCACTATTTTTTGCATAGGGAATCCCTTCGGCACTACGCGAGAGAATAGCGGGTGGAATCACACCGTCCCACCCATCCGATGTCCGATGGTGGTGAAAATTTGTAAGAGGAGGGGCAGTATCCCCATGCACCCACTCGCAAAGACACCATTTGATGATGATGCCCACCCAAACCTGGTATTTTGATGCCCCACCCCAACCCGCTATTCTTTGCATTGGTTGGGGACCACTTCGGCAGTATGCAAAAAAATAGCATGGGTGGCCACACATTGTCTCGGCATCTAATAGTGGTGAAACATTGCAAGCATAAGGGTAGTAGCCCCATGGACCGGCTCACAAACTTTCACTACCTTCGAACACTGTATGATAATGATGTCCCACCCAATCCCACTCTTTTTTGCATAGGGGACACTTGGGCACTATGCAAAAGATAGCGGATGTGGCAACACACCATCCCATGGTAGTGAACAGCTTGAAAAGGTTTACCACCATTGGACACTGTATCATAATGATGCCTCACCCAAACCTCCTATTTTTGCATACGGGACCCCATGGTACTATCTGAAATGATAATGGGTGGCAACACACTGTCCCACCCATCCGATGCCCCATGGACACTTTGCGATTGGACAGGTAGTAGTAGCCCCATAGACTGCTCACTAATGTTTACAAGCATAGTACACGGTATGATAATGATGCCCCATTGAAACCCGCTATTTTTTGCATAGGGAACCCCTTGGGCACCATGCGAAAAATAGCAGGTGGCAACACACCGTCCCACCCATCCAATGCCCGATCGTGGTGGTGAAACTTTGCAAGTGGAGGGGTAAGAGCCCCATGGAACCAGTCCCAAAGTTTCACTGCCAGAAGTAGACACTCTATGACAAGGATGCCCCACCCAAACTCGCTATTTCTTGCATAGGGTACCCCTTGGGCATTATGCAAAAAAACAATAGCGGGTGGAAACACACCATTCCACCCATCTGGTGTCCGATGGTGGCAACACACCATTCCACCCATCTGGTGGTGGTGAAAATTTACGAGTGGAGGGGTAGTAGCCCCATTGACCCGCTTGCAAAGTTTCACCACCATCCACATCGTATGATAACCATGCCCCCACCATTAGACACCTTTTGATAACAATGCCCCACCCAAATCTGGTATTTTTGCATAGGGGACCCCTTGTGCACTATGCGAAAGAATAGTGGGTGGCAACACACCGTCCTGCCCATCCAGTGTCTGATGGTAGTGAAGAGCTCAAAAATTTTAACCACCATCAGACACCGTATCATAATGATGCCTCACCCAGACCTTGTATTTTTGCATAGGGGACCCCATGGCACTATGTGAAACAATAGTGGGTGGCAACACACCATCCCACCTATCCGATGTCCCATGGGCACTTTGCGAGTGGAGGGGTAGCAACCCCATAGACCGCTCACAAATTTTTATTAGCATATCATACACTGTATGATAATGATACCCCACTGAAACCCGCAAGTTTTTGCATAGGGGACCCCTTGGGCACTATGCGAAAAATAGCGGGTGGCAACATACTGTCCCGCCTATCGATGTGGGATTATGGTGAAAGTTTGCAAGTGGAGGGGTAGAAGCCCCATGGAACCAGTCCTAAAGTTTCACTGCCATATCGGACACCCTATAAAAAGGATGCCCCACCCAAACTCGCTATTTCTTGCATAGGGGACCCCTTGGGCACTATGTAAAACAATAGCAAGTGGCAAAACACCGTCCCACCCATCTGGTGTAGGGGACTCCTTGGGTAGTATGCGGAAAATAGTGGGTGGCAACACACCGTCCCACTCACCGACGTCCGATCGTGGTGAAACTTTGCGAATGGAGGGGGGTAGAAGCCCCATGGAACAAGTCCCAAAGTTTCACTGCCATTGGACACCCTATAAAAAGGATGCCCCACTCAAACGCGCTATTTTCTACATAGGGGACCCCTTGGGCACTATATTCAAAACAGTAGCGAGTGGTAACACACTTTCCCACCCATCTAGATGGTGGTGGGTGAAAGATTGCGAGTGGAGGGGTAGCATCCCCATTGACCTACTCACAAAGTTTCACCACCATTAACACCGTATGATAATGATGCCCCACCCAAACTCACTTTTTTTTTTGCATAGGACCCCCTTGGGCACTATGCGAGAGAATAGCAGGTGGCAACACACCATCCCACCCATCCGACATCCGCCGATGGTGGTGAAACTTTGTAAGAGGAGGGGTAGTAGCCCCATGCACCCACTCGCAAATGACACCATTTGATAATGATGACCTGGTATTTTTGCATAGGGGACCCCTTGTGCACTATGCGAAAGAATAGCAGGTTGCAACACATCGTTCCTTCCATCTGGTGTCGAATGGTAGTGATCAGCTCAAAACGTTTCACCACCATCGGACATCGTATCATAATGATGCCTCACCCAAACCTCGTATTTTTACATAGGGGACCCCATGGCACTATGCGAAACAATAGTGGGTGGCAACACACCGCCCCACCCATCTGACGTCGTCCACAATGTGCACTTTGTGAGTGGAGGGGTAGCATCCCCATAGACCGGTCACAAATTTTTACTAGCATTGTACACCGTATGATAATGATGCCCCACCAAAACTTGCTATTTTTTGTATAGGGAACCCCTTGGGTATTATGCAAAAATTAGTGGTGGATAGCAACACAACGTCCCGCCCATTCGATGTCCGATCATGGTGAAAGTTTGCGAGTAGAGGGGTAAGAGTCCCATAGAACTAGTACCAAACTTTCATTGCTATATCGGACACCCTAAGAAAAGGATGCCTCACCCAAACATGCTATTTCTTGCATAGGGGACTCCTTGGGCACTATGCAAAAAAATAGCGGGTGGCAACACACCGTCCTGCCCATCTTGTGTCCGATGGTGGGGAAACTTTATGAGTGGAGGGGTAGCAGCCCCATTGACCCGCTCGTAAAGTTTTACCACCATCAACACCATATGATAATGATGCCACCCAAGCCCGCTATTGGAGCCCCATGGACCCTCTTGCAAAACTTTGACCACAATCAAACACCGTATGATAATGATGCCCCACCCAATGGTGGTGAAACTTTGCGAGCGGAGGGTTAGGAGCCCCATGGAATTTCTTGCAAAGTTTCACCACACCATTGAACACCGTATGATAATGATGCCCCACCCAAACCTAGTATTTTTTACAAAAGGGACTCCTTGGGTACTATGCTAAAAATAGCGAGTGGTGGCAACACACCGTTCCACCCATTCAATGTTCGATGGTGGTAAAAGTTTGGGAGCAAAAGGATAGAAGCCCCATATGGACCCGCTCGCAAAGTTTCACCACAATCGGACGCCGTATGCTAGTTATACCGCACCCAAACCCGCTATTTTTGGCATAGGGGACCCCTTGGGCACTATACAAAAAATAGTGGGTGGCATCACACCGCCCCACCCATCCGGCATCCCCGATGGTGGTGAAACTTTTGCAAGTGGAGGTGTAGAAGCCCTATGGACTCACTTGTAAGTTTCAGGAACATTGGATGTTGTATGATAATGATGCCCCACTCGAACCCGCCATTTTTTGCATAGGGGACCCCTTGGGCACTATGGGAAAAATAGTGGGTGTGGTTGGCAACACACCGTCCCACCCATCCGGCATCCATGGTGGTGAAACTTTGTCAGCAAAAGAGTAGAAGATCCATGGACTTGCTCGCAAAGTTTTAAAACCATCGGACATTGTATGATAATGATGCCCCACCCCAACCTGCTATTCTTTTCATGGGGGGGCCCTTGGGCACTATGCGAAAAACTAGTGCGGCTAGCCATGTGATGGTGGTGAAACTTTGAGAGTGTGCAGGTAGGACCCCCATCATGGACTCGCTTGCAGAGTTTCACCACATTCGGACACTGTTATATAATGCTACCCCACCCAATCCCACTATTTTTTGCATAGGGGACCCCTTCGGTACTATGCGAACGATAGCGGGTGGCAACACACCGTCCCGCCCATCCGGCGTTTGATGGTGGTGAAACTTTGAAAGTGGAGGGGTAGCAGTCCCATGGATTTCTCACAAAGTTTCACCACCCTCGGACACTGTATGATAATGTTGCCCCACCCAATCTCCCTATTTTTTGCATAGGGGAGCCCTGGGGCACTATGCGAAAGTGGGTGGCAACACACCCTCCCGCCTTTCCGGTGTCTGATGGTGGTGAAATTTTGCGAGTGGAGGGATAGGAGTCCCATGGATTTGCTTCAAAGTTTCACCACCATCATACATCATATGATAATGATGCCCCACCCAAACCCACTATTTTTTGCATAGGGAACCCCTTGGACGCTATGCAAAAATTAGCTCTGGTGGCAATGCACTGTTCCGCCCATCCAGCATATGATGGTTGTGAAACTTTGCGAATGGAGGGGTAGGAGCCCCATGAACCCACTCCCAAAGTTTCACCACCATCGGAAACCATATGACAATGATGCCCCACCCAAACTCGCTATTTCTTGCATAGAGGACCCCTTGGGCGCACTATGCAAAAAAATAGCGGATGGCAACACACCATGAAAGATCCTTGTCCCCACCGCGCAATGAATTCTACGGTGCTAGCAGCTGAAGTAGCACTTCTTTTGCGGGGTAGGGTCCCTCACTCGGGGCCTCGTCCGCGTATATCCAGATAAGAGACTAATCCCTCGGTTCTTCAAACTCGGAAAGCATGGGTGATTCCTCCAGGATATTTTTACTCTAACGTAGTCGTGAGTCTTAACTATCTGAACTGATCTAACCAAACCCGTAAGTCTCATAGTCAGATCAAGGAAAAGACTTACACTTGAATCATAGAGACCAATGCTCTTTTCCTCATTGAGAGGCACAGCCGTTGATTCTTTTCCATAGAACAATTTTTATCCGGGATTTACTTCATCTATCGTACCATAACAGAATTGAGTATCTTTTTAGGGATCCATCAGTCTAGCCTATCCAGTCTCGTGGGTTAAAACAACTGTAGTAATGGGATCCATTTAAGAATTTGGTTAGGTTTTGTCCCGAGTCTTAACTATCTGAACTGATCTAACCAAACCCGTAAGTCTCATAGTCAGATCAAGGAAAAGACTTACACTTGAATCATAGAGACCAACGCTCTTTTCCTCATTGAGAGGCACAGCCGTTGATTCTTTTCCATAGAACAATTTTTATCCGGGATTTACTTCATCTATCGTACCATAACAGAATTGAGTATCTTTTTAGGGATCCATCAGTCTAGCCTATCCAGTCCCGTGGGTTAACCAACCGCCCAACAACTGTAGTGATGGGATCCATTTAAGAATTTGGTTAGGTTTTGTCCCGGGTACCAGGGAAAAAGAGTTCCCAGGCCCCCTAGCCGGATATTCATGCAAACTTAAAACTAGTCAAACCACTTACACACCCAATATGAAATTGCCTTTCTCACGATTCAGTTGTCTTTAAAACAATCTTTTAATGAAACTATAGTATTACTGATCATAATCCTCCAAAACATCCGGTTGAATCCTAATTTCTAATTTTTCCTTCATCGGTGTACCTATGGCATCATTGGCAACCAGAACGCTCACCACCCGTCCACTCACGGGCCTTTTTGATAGTTCCTAGCTCATAGTACCCGGCAATATATTCACTTATAAAAATCAAAATGGAATCTCCATTGAAGATCACCAAGATCAACCAACAAATCCATAAAAAAGAGTCATGGACTCATCCGTTGAGGACTAGCAAGGTCAATTAACCAGATCCATACCCGAATTCCAAAAACAACTCTTACTTCTTGATCCAAATATCTTCCCCAACACACGTGTGGGTATCTTCGGCGACCCAGAGCCCGAGCATTGTATGGTGAGCACCCTCTAGGATCCTTCGCAGGTCACCTAGCGCTTCACTCATAGGCCGCTTCCTTGGTCCCTCATCCACAGTACCGAAAGCTCACCATTTAAATCAAATCGAGGCTGGTCAAGACCTCGTCGACCGACCTTGCTACGCGAGACGTCCTCCGTTGACTCTCCGTCAGCTGTTGCATCTTTATTAGTTAGGTCTCCATGACCTCATTCACAAGAAAGTCAAAATGCTTTCCCAGCATTCTTGACATAAAACAGTCATTTAAAACAAGTCACAAATACAGTTTCTATAACAAACTCTCGTCTTTCCACATTGTTCCACATGAGTCCATATTGTTTAATCCACATCCATTTCATATGTATTCCCATTCTCATCCAATCACATCATTTTCATCTCATCACATCTTTTCTCATATATCCTCATCAGATTTCATCCACTCGATATCCACATCTCATCACATCACATTCATTCACATCTCATCCATTCATATCTACCCCAATCCACATCACATCACATCACATCCATTTCACCTCACATCTCATTCATTCACATCTATCCCGATTCACATCCCATCACATCTCATCCATTCACATCACATCTCATTCATTCACATCTATCCCATTTCTTATCACATCACATCTCATCCATTCACATCCCATATCATTCATTCACATCCCTATTCACATGACATCACATCTCATTCATTCACATCCCGATTCACATCACATCTCATTCATTCACATCCCGATTCACATCACATCTCATTCACTAACATCTATCCATTTCACATCACATCACCTCCATCCATTCACATCCATCACATCACATTCATTCATCACATTCATTCATATCCATCACCTCCATCCATTCACATCCATCACATCACATTCATTCATATCTATCACATCACATTCATTCATATCCATCACATTCATTCTCATCACCATCCCATCACATACATTCTATCCATATAACATCACATTGCATCTATCCACATCATATCTCATTCATACACATCTCATCTCATTCATCCACATCCATCCAATTGTTTGTACGACTACCCACATCTATCCATACATTCATATCTATCACTTCACATCCACATATATTCATGTCACATCACATCTCTTTACATCACATCACATAATTTCACACACATCCACATCCATTCTTTTACATACATATCCACATCCATTTTCATCACATACATATACACATCCATTCTTCACATACACATCCACATCCATTCTTTCACATACACATCCACATCCATTCATTCACATACATCCACATCCATTCATTCACATACACATCCACATCCATTCTTCACATACACATCCACATCCATTCTTTCACATACACATTCACATCCATTCTTTCACATACACATCCACATCCATTCTTTCACATACACATTCACATCCATTTTCATCACATTCATCCATTCACATCCCATATCATTCATTTACATCCCGATTCACATGACATCACATCTCATCACATCTATTCACATCACATCCCATCCATCCATTCATTCACATCTATCTGATTCACATGTCATCACATAAAGGTAAAGAGAAAGTGGTTGAGCCCCTTGGTATGCCTGATATTTCTATAAGGCATTCTCTTGTTGATGGAGAGTCTAGTGGCTCGGAGATGAGCTGTGAGACCCCTCTGCCCCCTCTAGCATTATGGCGAAAATAGGGTTTTTATGTAAGTTTTCAGTTTGATTTTCTTTTGAATACAAGGAGTATCTCTTCAATCAGTATCCTCAAAACTTCTTGATCGAAATTCTGAATTTCATAGCAGAATTCCTCGAATTCTCTAACCTTGGTCCACATATCAATTTGAAGGGTCTCAAACTTAGTTTCAGATTTGGCGGGAGTTTTAAGTGTATTTTTCTAAACTGGTCACACCTTCATTCCTCGAAACTGACGAAAGAGTTCGGTCTTAGTCATACTCTAATTCAAGGTTCGAGTCGGATAAGATTTTTTCTGAACTATCTTTCTCGTTTGATAATTCAGTTACTATTTTACTGAATTTCTTTCTTTGAATATTCACTTAACTGATTTCTAAATTAGTTACGAATTTCAATGAGGAATAAATTAATGATTTATCTGAATATTTCGATCTCGATAGATTTCTTGAATTTTCTTTTTACAATCCGTGTGAATATAAAACGATAGAATTTTCTCTCTTAGAGTATTTAATTATTCATTCATCAAATACTCATAGAATTTAAACATGGAATTTTAGAGAATTCTAATTTTGATATAAAAATTCTTTATGCATCTATTTATGTATAAAAATCAACTTCAATGGGAATAACACTTTTATTTAAAAATTTCTTTTATGCATGAAATCAAATTTAATAGGAATAATACTTTTAAAATAAAAAGACTTTTTGCATGCATCTATTTATGCATAAAAATCATTTTTTTAAGAATAACGCTTTTATAATAAAAAAACCCCTTTATGCATCTTTCTATGCATAAAAATCAAATTTAATAGGAATAACACTTTTATAATAATAAAAAATTTCTTTATGCATCTTTCTATGCTTAATCAAATTTAATAAGAATAACACTTTTATAATTTAAAAAAAATCCATTATGCATCTTTCTATGCATAGAAATCAAATTTAATAAGAATAACACTTTTATAATAAAAAAATTCCACTATGCATCTTTCTATGCATATAGAAATCAAATTTAATAAGAATAACACTTTTATGATAAAAAAATTCCTTTATGCATCTTTCTATGCATAAAAATCAAATTTAATAAGAATAACACTTTTGTAATAAAAAAAATTCCATTATGCATCTTTCTATGCATACGATGGGAATTACTCTTTTTGAATACAAAAGTTGAAACTTATTTTACACAATTTTAGAAAATTTTGCCATAACCTCCTTTGTATGGCTGATCATTTTTTAATTTTTAACTCTCTAAAATTAATTAGAATTTCACCAAGAGTATTTAAATCATTCTAATGTAAACATTTTCTACCTTATTTAAGAGAAACATTATGAAAAACTTGATTTTATCCATTAATCATTCATCTAGGATAAAGAATGGTTGGATTTACTAAAGAAGACAGGGGAATGCCTTTTTTCAATGAGGCATAACATCATATTCGTTTTAGAGAAGACAAAAATCATAAAAACCATAAAATGAAATAGAAAAGAGAAGAATCTCCAACTTACAAAGGATTTTGAGAGCTTTCCTTTGGCTTGATGATTTGAGGGATCTACTCTTGTTTGAAACAAGAGTGGCCACCAATCTTTAGAAGAGGGAAGGTCAAAAACTAATGAAATTCGAGTAAATTCATAGTTTTTGGCTCTTGGGAGAAGCAGGGTAACAGTGCAAAAACACTATTAAGCTTCAACAAAGGGGGAGGCTTAAATTTAAAGGAAACGTGAGGCTCTAACCAAGCAAACTGATTCTAGAATTTTCCAGATCAGTTTGGTCATTTTGGGTCAGTTTAGTCCACTTTTTGAATCTAGTTGAAACAGGAGAGAGGAGAGATAAAAATATCTCATTATTTGGGAGTTTAAAACTCTTCCCCACATGTGAAATAGGCGCCTCCTTCATGAGGGAAATTCCACCATACTGAGGTGTCAAAAATGCATCATTTCTTCTAAATATCTCTCTTTTTTAACTATTAACCTTATCCTTAGTCAACTCTTCATCTTATGTGAGTATTTACTCATTTTTGGGAGATTTTTCTTTTATTTTTCCATTTATCTCCTCTCATTACATTTGGATGAATCTTATTGTTCCATTTATCTCCTCTCATTACATTTGGATGAATCTTATTGTTCCATAAGAACTTTAATTTAAAATTTCGAAAAAATCTTGACCCCTAGGATAAGGCCTCTTGAACAGATTATACTTGATTTCTAATGCCCCTTCAGAAAATCTTTTTGAAATTCTGTTTCGGGAGAACTTATTTTAATAAGAAGAGATATTTTTCCATCCAAAAATATTTAAAAACTGAATTACAGCTTCTCTAGAAGATTTTCTCTCTCTAGGCCAAAACTGGTAGAAACAAGATCTTTTATATTTCTGAAGAGGGATTTGACTACAAGGGAAGATACTAGACATCCTGAGAGACTGGGGAGGAATCTTACATTCTACCCCACTTAAAAAACGCGAGATGTCCTCATCTCGCAGGTGGAGTACCATCTCTTTCATCTTCTTATTCTTCTTCAATCACTTCCAGCGTTAATACCTTGGAAGTGGATGGCCGATTTGGGAACAACTCTCTTTGACTTCCCCTAGGAGGTCTTACATTACTTGGGATTGAAACTAAAGGTTGGATAGAGGGTCTATCTCTGGGATTTCCCTGATTTTGGCAGATAAAACCCTGATTACTCTGGACGGAAGGGGCTGGAGTCTGGAATCTTGATCCTTGATTTTCTTGCCCTGAAAACCTTGATCCAAAAGGAGTTGGGCAATCCATGCTGCGATGTCCAAACCCTTGACAGTTATAGCATTTCACTCTCTTGTTCAAGGGTGAAACTTCTGAAGTTGAAATCCAAGACATTGAGTTTCGGGAAAAGGACATTTCTTCCATTCTGGAACTTCCCATATCCTGGGTTTGACCCTGATGTCTCTTAGGTGGAGGAAGGTTGGAATCACCTTCTGGGAATAAAAACCTTTTGAAAGGTGATGGTGCTGGGTTTGGCGAGACTTTGACATCAAAGGCTTTGGCAAAATCCCTCGCCATCCGAACTGCTTCGGTCATGAAAACTGGCTTGGCATTCTTCACCAGGATATTTAAAGGTTCGTTCAGTCCCCGAATGAACCTGGCCATCAGCTGTTCTTCATCCAACGGAGGCGAGTATTTGAGGAGGAGGGCAAATGCTTGGTGATATGCTTCAATAGTTCTACTCCCCTGGGTTAACTCTAAGAATTCGTCCATCTTTGTTTCTAAAAAGCCGGGAGGATAGAACCTCGTCCTTAGGTAAATTTTGAGATCAGTCCAGGTTTGGGTATTTCGGTCGAGACGGTTTGTCTCGCAGTGGTTTCTCCATGCCACTGTAGCTGTCTCCACTATCTTTAGCCTTGCAAGAGCCATTTTGCTCTTCTCATTGTATCCAGTGACATCAAAGTATTCTTCCATTGATTCGATCCACTTCTCCACAACCTCGCCCAAGTTTTTCCCTTCACCCTTGAAAGGTCAAGGCTGCGAACTATGAACAGTTTTACAAACATCCAGGTCGAGCTCTTCTTCATCGAGTTGGGGGTTAACATTTCTACCACGACGACCTCGATCCATGTTCCTATCAATACAAAAATTCTTGTTAAGTCTCTTTATTTATGATTCAATCCGAATTTTGATTCAACTGATTCCGGGCTTCTCTAAATAGATCGGCTCCCCACAGAATCAAGGGATAAAGATTCTCATATAGAACGCATTATCAGTTAACAATTTATTCAGAATTATCTCATTCATATCTTTAACACAATAATGGTCCATCAGACTGAATTTTTCTATCTGAACAATCCTCCATGGGGATTTCAAATTTTCAGATTTTTAATTTATCAACCCTTAACTTGATCCACTGATCAAAAGTTAACAATAGTAATCTGCCAGCACAATCCACTAATCTCATAGTGATTTGCTAAAGTAATTAACGTCATTCTAGCTACGAACATAATCACAGGGACTCCGCTCTGATGCCAACTGTAAGATCCCTGTCCCCACCGTGCAACAAATTCAGGGGTACTAGTAGCAGAAGTAGCACTTCTTGTGTGGGGCAGGGTCCCACACTCAGGGCCTCGCCCACGGATATCCGAACAAGAGACTAATCCATCGGTTTTTCCAAAATCGATCCGCGAAAAAATTCCTTTGCTCGGAAAGCACGGGCGATTCCACCAAGATAACTTTTGCCTATCGTAGTCAAAAGCCTTAGCTAACTGAGCTCATCTGACCAAACCCGTAAGTCCCATAGTCAGATCAGGAAAAAAGACTGTACTTGGATCATAGAGACCAACGCTTTTTTCCTCATTGAGAGGCACAACCGTTGATTCTTTTCCATAGAAAAATTTTTGTCTGGGATTTACTTCATCTATCGAACTAAACAGAAATTGAGTCTCGATTTATGGATCCAAGTCCAGCCTAACCCCATCCAGTCCCATGGGTTAGCCAACCACCCACAACCACTATAGTGATGGGATCCAATTAGGAATTTGGTTAGGTTTTGTCCCGGGTACCAGGGAAAAGAATTCCCAGGCCCCCTAGCCGGATGTTCATGCAAACATAAAACTAGTCACACCACTTACACACCCAATATGAAATTGCCTTTTTCTCAGCATCAGCTATCTTTAAAACAATCCTTTAATGAAACCATTGTGTCACTGATCACAATCCTCAAAATCTCTAGTTGAATCCTTATTTCCAAATCGGTGTACTTATGGCATCATTGGCAACCAGAATGCTCACCACCTGTTCACACAGGGGCCTTTTCGTCGATAGTTCCTAGCTCATAGTAACCGGCAATATATTCACATAACAAAATGGAATCTCCGTGGAAGATCAGAAAGATCAGCCAACAGATCCATATAAAAGAGTCATGGACTCATCGGTTGAGGACAAGCAAGGTCAATCAACCAGATCCATGCCCGGTTTCAGAAAACAACTCTTACTCCTTGATTCAATATCTTCCATGACGCACGTGTGGACATATTTGGCGACCCAGAGCCCGAGCACCGTATGGTCAGCACCCTTTAGGATCCTTCACAGGTCACCTACTAGCACTTCACTCATAGGTCGCTTCCTTGGTCCCTCATCCACCGTACCGAAAGCTCACCATTTAAATCGAACCGAGGCTGGTGAAGACCTCGGCCATATGCTACGCGAGACGTCCTCCGTTGACTCTCCGTCAATTGTTGCAACTTTATCAGTTAGGTCTCCACGACCTTAATCACAAGACGGTCAAAATGCTTCCGCAGCATTCTTGACATAAAACAGTCATTTACAAATAGGTCACAAATACGGTTTCTATAATGAACTCTCGTCTTTCCACATTATCCCTCATCAATCCACATTACTTATTTCACATTCCATTCATATGTGTACTCATTGTCATCCAATCACATCATTTTCCATCTCATCACCTCCGATTCATTCACATCACATATCATTTATTCATATCCCAATTCACATGTCATCACATCTCATCCATTCACTCATATCGACATCACATCATTTCACATACACATTCGCATTCATTATTCTACATACACATCCACATTCGTACATCCACATCCATACATCCACTTTCACATCCGCATTCGTACATACACATCCATACATCCACATCCACATTCATACATCCACATCCACATCCACATTCATACATTCACATCCACATCCACATCCACATCCATACATCCATTTCCACATCCCCATCCACATCCATACATCCATTTTCACATCCACATTCATACATCCATATCCCATGATATTTGAGATCCAAGAAATTAAATGAGAAAAAAGAGGAATTTTTAGTATAATTCAATTTATGAAAAGTGGAAATATGGGTAGAATTTATCCCATGAATTCTTTTATTCAAAAGAGGAATATTGAATATAATTCATTTGAGAAATGAAGAAAGAATATGGAAATAGTCGTCGAGAAAAAAAACCTTTATCTAAGCCAAACAATTGGTAGAAATTTAGAAAAAGTCCCATTATCAGTATCGAAGTAGGAAAAGCTACTAGATGTGATAAGATGTAAATGGGATGCGATAGGATATGAATAGATGTGATAAGATGTGAATGGGATGCGATAGGATGTGAATGGATGTGATAAGACGTAAATGGGATGCGATAGGATGTGAATGGATGTGATAAGATGTGAATAGGATGTGGTGTGATGAAAATGAATGTGGATGAGATGTGAATGATTGGATGGATGGGGATGAATGAGATGGGATGTGTATAAATAAGATATGAAATGAATGTGATGTGATATGATGTAAATTGGTATAGATATGAATGGATGATATGTGATGTGAATGGATGTGATGTGATATGGCATAAATTGAGATTGATGTGAATGGATGATATGTGATGTGAATGGATGTGATGTGATATGATGTAAATTGGGATAGATGTGAATGGATGATATGTGATGTGATGTGATGTGATGTGAATAATCAGGATAGATGTGAATGAATGAGATGTGATATGAATGGATGAGATGTGATGGGATGTGAATCATGATAGATGTGAATGAATGAGATGTGAGGTGAAATGGATGTGATTTGATGTGGATCAGGGTAGATATGAATGGATAAGCTGTGAATAAATGTGATGTGATGAGATGTGGATATGGGTAGATGCGAGTAGATGAGACGTGATATGTGATGTGAATAAATGTGATGTGATGAGATGTGGATATGGGTAGATGCGAGTAGATGAGACGTGATATGAGTATAAATGTGGAAAGATGTGATGAGATGGAAAATAATGTGATTGGATGAGATGGAAAATAATGTGATTGGATGAGAATGGATGAAGGACAACAAGAATACATATGATTGGATGAGATGGAAAATAATGTGATTGGATGAGAATGGATGAAGGACAACAAGAATACATATGATTGGACTTGGATTAAGTAATGTGGATTGATGTGGAACAATTTGGAAAGACGAGAGTTCGTTATAGAAACTGTATTTATGACCTGTTTTTAAATGACTGTTTTATGTCAAGAATGCCGGGGAAGCATTTTGATCGTCTTGTGAATGAGGTCATGGAGACCTAACTGATAAAGTTGCAACAGGTGATGTAGAGTCAATGGAGGACACCTCACGTAGCACGGTCGACCGAGGTCTTGCCTAGCCTCGGTTCAATTTAAATGGTGAGCTTCCGGTACGGTGGATGAGGGACCAACAAAGCCGCCTATGAGTGAAGTGCTAGGTGATCTGCGAAGGATCCCAGAGGGTGCTAACCATATGGTGCTCGGGCTCTGGGTCACCGAAGATACCCACGCGTGCATCAAGGAAGATATTAGAACAAGGAGTAAGAGTTGTTTTATGAATTCGGGCCTGGATCTGGTTGATTGACCTTGCTGGTCCTCAATAGATGAGTCCATCATCCTTTTATATGGATCTGTTGGTTTATTTTTCTGATCTTCAATGGAGAGTCCATCTGGATTTTTATAAGTGAATATATTTTTGAGTACTATGAGCTAGGAACTATTGAAAAGGCTCCTGAGTGGAAAAGTGGTGAGCGTTCTGGTTGCCAATGATGCCATAGGTACACCGATGAAGGAATGATCAGAAACTAGGAATCAACCGGATATTTTGGAGGATTATGATTAGTGATACTATGATTTCATTAAAATATTGTTTTAAAGTTAGATGAATCTGTGAAACATGCAATTTAATATTGGGTGTGTAAGTGGTGTGACTATCTTGAAGTTTGCATGAAGCGCCGGGTAGGGGGCCTAGGAACTCTTTTCCCTAGTACCCGCAACCGGATATTTTTGAGGATTATGATCAGTGATACTATGATTTCATTAAAAGATTGTTTTAAAGTTAGATGAATCTGTGAAACATGCAATTTCATATCGGGTGTGTAAGTGGTGTGACTATCTTGAAGTTTGCATGAAGCATCGGCTAGGGGGCCTAGGAACTCTTTTCCCTAGTACCCGCAACAAAACATAACCAAATTCCTAAACGGATTCTATCACTACAGTGGTTGGGCAGTTGGCTAACCCATGAGGCTCGATGGGGTTAGGTTTGACTGATGGATCCCTAAAATGAGACTCAATTTTGTTATGGTACGATAGTTGAAATAAATCCCGGAGAGTCCTTGTTTTATGGAAAAGAATCAATGGCTGTGCCTCTCGATGAGGAAAAAAGCATTGGTCTCTATGATCCAAGTGCAAGTCTTTTCCTTGATCTGACCATGTGACTTACGGGTTTGGTCGGATCAGTTTGGTTAGTGATGACCTTGACTACGTTAGAAATAAAATATCCGCTAGAGGAATCGCTCGTGTTTTCTGAGCAAGGGAAGTTTTTTCCATATTTGGTTTTGGAAGAACCAAGGGATTAGTCTCTTGTTCGGATATCCGTGGGGGCGAGGCCCTGAGTGAGAGGTTCTGTCCCACGCAAGAAGTGCTACTTTCGCTGCTAGCACTCCCGAATTCGTTGCGCGGAGGGGGCACATATCTTTCAGCTGGTATCAGAGCAAATTCGCTAAAGTGGATCAACCGAGAAGCCAGAAATGTCAAAAATTTATGAAGTACCAGTAAAAGATTGTAATTGTGTGATGAAATTCATACAAATTGATATTCAGAATGAAGATTCATAAGTAGGTAATTGGGTCTTCAGATGGAAGTAATTGTGTGATGAAATTTATACAAATTGGAATTGTGTGATGAAATTCATACAAATTGATATTCAGAATGAAGATTCATAAGTAGGTAATTGGGTCTTCAGCAGATGGAAGTAATTGTGTGATGAAATTCATACAAATTATAATTGTGTGATGAAATTCATACAAATTGATATTCAGAATGAAGATTCATAAGTAGGTAATTGGGTCTTCAGATGGAAGTACCGCAATTTTATGGAATCCCTGACTTGCTTGAGGCCTAGACATGATGGTATTTACCTTATAATTCCAAGGACCGTGATATGACTACCCGCATATACTGAGGGTATAATTGCAGCTCTTTTACTGGCAGTATATACGAGTAAATCTAAGACCTTGAAATTATAAGCAAAAATGTTATCCAGATGATGAATTCGAATGCCGATTGATATGATTATGGAATTTTGGTTGAGAATTAATGAGTTGATTTAGATTCTGACTGAAAGATAATGATTCCTAAATTCTAGTTGAGAGAAGATAAGTTTAACAAAGCCACAATGAGGATGAATGGGACGAATCCCAGTGATGATGATAATAACTCGAATGCTGATTGTGACTTCAGCAAATCACTATGAGATTAGTGGATTGTGCTGACAGATTGCTACTGTTGACCTTGACCCAGTGACTCTAGTTAAGGAATGACAAATTGAAAACCTGCATAACTGAAATTCCCGTGGAGGAATGTTCAGATGAAATTTTCGGTCTAATGGACCATTACTATGTTCAGAATATGAATGAATTATTCTCTGATAATGAGTTCTGTATGTTCTTCTGTTCAAAGGGATCTTTATCCCAGGATTCTATGGGGTATTAGGAATTATTTGGACCCAAAGAGGGCCTCCTGGATTAACTTTTGATTAGGAATGGACCAATAGGAAAAGGTATGGGTGCACATTTTTGACTTCTTTGACCCTAGGGGGCCTAGGCTTTGGTTTGCTAATGGGGCCTAATTACTACTCTTGTCCCCGACCTCCTGGGCCCAAACTTAGAGCTCCCCCACCTAGAATCGCGTGGATTAAAAACACTAAAAATTAAAAAATTTTAATTTTTCCCAAAAGTGTGTTTTCCCTCTCAAACTTCCCCCACAACATACTATAGGTTTGGAAAGCTTATTTTGAACCTTTTTCTTCCTCTTCTAAGCTCTCCAATGTTGCAGAAGCTCCATACCTCTCAAGATCTCCCTCCTTGTCAAGCTCCCTCTCCCTCTTTCTTCCTTTTCTAAGCTATCCATTGTTGGAGAAATTCCATCCTTGTGAAGCTCTCCCTCCTTCTCAAGCTTCCTCCCTGTCAATCTCCCTGTCTCTCTCTCTCAAGCTCCCTCCCTCTCCATTGCTTCAGAAACTCTATCCCTCTTTAGTCTACTCTAGGTTCAGGAAGCCTATTCTCAAACTCTAACTCTCTTTTAAGTTTTCCATTGCTGCACTGAAAACTGTGAACTTTCTCTCCTCTCCACTCCTCTGTTGTAAAACAAGCTTTTCTTTTCTCTTCTTCTCTTTTTTTACCACCATGGCCTCTTCTAGTAATGTGAGAAGACCTAGGGAGAAGGTGGAAGAGCTTGTGCTGCATAACACACAAGAGATAAGAATGGAGTTTGGGCTCCAACAAGATTCAGGGTTGGGGCTTGGGTCTACATGCAGCCAAGCTCTAAGGGTCCACATCAAGTGCATCAACTGGGGAATATGCTACATCATTGGAAGGGGCGGCTACAAGGATTCAAGCATACTAAGAAGGAAGGACTGGTTGCCATAGTGCAACATGTGTATACCCTTGTAGACCTATACATTCAAGGCCAATGACCAAGGTTTCCTTCAAATCCTCAGTGTAACATAAACACAACTTTAACAACATGCTAATATTGGATTTTTTGTTTCAAATTTTTTTATAATTCTCCATTTTCTTATGTTTCTTTGCAGATATTTTCCCCTCTAATTATGTTGAGGAGCAACCACTCCAGACACTCACTGGATACCTCCCCACTCCATCTCCTTTCCCCATTTCCCCAATGATCGATGGGTGCCTGTTGAGCTGCTTAAGTACATTCAACAATATGCCCGCCCCTACATCCAGCGCCTTGAACGCTTCATCGACATCTGCATCCCCACAGGAGCTTACTTTACCTTCAATAAGCAGGAGGTGAAGAGGTTGGGGAAGGGCACTTTAGGAACTAGGTTGCTCTCGTGGCTTGCCACTTTTGCATTCCTCATCAGCGAGATGAGGATTCGAATGAGGAGGTAGAGATGCCTGCATTGCAGTTGGCAGGGTATTTAAGGGATAACAAGGAAGTGAAGGCAGTAGGAGAACGAGTGCTGGTGTGGAAGAGCAGCTTGCATTAGAGCACTTTCCAGAGGGTGCACAATCTGCAGCTCAACAGCCCACTGTAGTAGAAGATGCGGGGCCATCTTCCCCACACAAGGAGAGCAAGGTGTTGCCAGAGCTTGAGATCAATCTCTTAAGCACCATTGTGGTGGAAGGTGAAGAATGCTTATTTCTTCATGACCTTGAAAAGGCAGCTCGCTTGAGAGTGGATGAATGCTTGGGCATTTTATGCACTTGATGTTTGGTGGACCTTGATACGTCCTCGGTCCTCACCAAGATAGTGTTATATTACCCCTTGGAGAATCTATCATCGCAGAGACAGTTGCTTTGGTCAAGGAAACTGTGGTTGAGACCGCAGAGCCCTAGTTCCAGAGGAGGAATTCACAACCTTACAAGACAAGCTAGAGGCTAAAAAGGATACCCTTGCTGAAGTGATGAAGGAGACCAAAGTACCTAAAAAGGATGAGACTAAGTCCTCGATTGACCTCTCCGCCCCCACCGGGGTGGCAAAAGAAGACATTAAGCAAGAGGTAATAATTGACCTTTTACAACTTAGAAACATTTGTAATTATGTATAGGAAAATATTTTGATTTTTCCTTTGATTGCAGAGGGTGGTTGAAATCGACACATTTGCTGCTAGGAGAGGCGACAGCGGCGGTAGCAAAGACCAGGCCAAGGTCCACGGACATGATGCTACGTTGGCGCACTATCTTGGTCGGCTTCCTGTGGTGGATGGCATCACCATTATCCACCACACAGAGACTACACCCCTCAATCTGCCTTCACTCTCTTCTTTTTGAAAGCCCTCTCTAAGGTGCTCTGTGTAGCCTCTATGGCACAGAGCACCAAATGTATAGTTCTGATTAAAAAATCCCTTGCCTTCGATGTTTTTGGTTCTGGATTTAGGGGTAAGCTTCTTGCTTGTATAGGTATAGCCAAAAGCATAGGCATAGAGGATCCTCAAGAAATAGCCCAATCACTCCTTGAGAACACTCTGCCCAATAATAAGAGAAGGAAGCTCAATATTGTAAGAAAGCTTTTGTAAAGATGATGTATCACTTCTTATTATGAATACAATACAATTTTTGCAAACTTATTTTCATCAAGTATATCATTTTTTTGTCTAGTTTGTACCATCAATGTTTTTGTGATGCATCAGAAAAATGACCTTGGGAGCCTGGGGAAGCAGTGCCAAAACAGTGCAAATTTTGAGCCTGCAGTGCTATTGTAGAGCCCAAATTCGCACTGTTTTGGCATAGCTTCACCAACCCTTCAGGAGAAATTCTAATGCATTGGATAACAAATAATGTATTTTTACACATGGTTAAAGGTATTTTTATCTTGTAAATTACTATTTTTCATAATCAATGTACTCAACTTCATTATAAATGCATCAGAAATGATTCTGAGTGGCTAGGGGAGCAGTGCCAGAACAGTGCGAATTCGAGCCTGCACCGCTGCTGTAGAGTCCAAATTCGCAGTGTTCTGGCATAGCTTCCCCAACCCTCTAAGAGAAATTCTCATGCATTGGATGACAAATAATGTATTTTTACACATAATTAAAGGTATTTTTATCTTGTAAATTATTATTTTTTATAATTAATGTACTCAACTTCATTATAAATGCATCAGAAATGATCCTAAGTGGCTGGGGGAGCAATGCCAGAAGAGTGCGAATTTTGAGCCTGCACCGTCGCCGCTGAGCCTAAATTCACACTATTCTACCATAGCTTCCCCAGTCCTCCAGGAGCAATTCTGATGCATTGGATGACAAACAATGTAATTTTACACATGATTAAAGCTGTTTTTATCTTATAAAGTATTGTTTCTCACAATTAGTGTACTCAACTTTATTATAAATGCATCAGAAATAATCTTGAGTGGCTAGGAAAGTAGTGCCAGAATAGTGTGAGTTTTGAGCCTGCATCGTCGCTGCAGAGCCTAAATTTGCACTATTTTGGCATAGTTTCCCCAGTCCTCCAGGAGTAATTATGATGCATTGGATGATAAACACTGTATTTTTACACATGATTAAAGGTGTTTTTATCTTGTAAACTACTGTTTCTCCTCACAATTAGTGTGCTCAACTTCATTATAAATGCATCATAAATGATCCTGAGTGGCTAGGGAGAAGTGCGAGAACAGTGGGAATTTTGAGCCTACATCACCGTTGCAGAGGCCAAATTCATACTTTTCTGGCACAGCTTCCTCAGTCCTCCAAGAACATTTCTGATGCCTTGCATGACAAAATGGCACATGGTAGACACTCCATGTTAAACAAACATGATGACACCAAGACATTGTAAGGGAAACTTAAAATTTTAATTATCAGAAGGTTACAAATGAAAGCCAGATAGGCTTATTTCAAAGGGGGGTTTGAAACAAAAGAGTTGCTTCAAGAAAAACGTTAACATCTAAGATCTCTAGATCGTGTCTCGCTCGCCTCGACGAATGCGCCGAGCTAGTTGCATGTCCTTGGTAGATATGGTAATCCTCTTTGCATGTATTGCAAGGAGGTTGGTGTCTTCAAAAAGCCCAACAAGGTAAGCCTCGGAGCCTTCTTACAATGCTTCAAGGGCAATCCCCTACACACGAAACTCTGTTCTATATCGTTGGAGAATCTCCTTCATTGTGCGAGCGAAAGGGGCTCTTCTTATTAGCAACTCAGTGTTCCTCTAATAAAACTTGATTTCTTGTAGAGCCCGATGCCCTTGGCGCATCCTTCTCCTTGGAGCTCTCTATGTTGTGTTGGTGCATTGGTGAGGTTGGGACTTCCTTGGCTTGAAGAGCTTGACCTTTCTATGCTTGCGCCCAACCTCCTCTTGGTCTCTCTCATAGTCTAAATCCTCCTCCTCCTGTTGCTGTGGTACTTGTGTATCAAGCTCCTCTCGGGTAGGTAGGGGATCCTATCCTAGTAGTAGGGTCTTGCCACCTATGGTGCTGCGCAATGTAGGAATGTTTTCACCAACCCAGTCGAACTGCTCATCATTGGCCTCTCTGTCTTGATCTCTGGGGTGGCTGCATTGTGGGGTCTTCTTCACACGCTTGCTACCAATAGAAGGGCCTGCATGTGTGTGCGTTGGTGTTGCTGTGGGAGGAGGGTTGAACTCTGGTGATCCCATTGAGCGTGTCCTAGAATCCAAGGGGTCACTCTCTTCCTCCGTGGTGTTGCCAGTATGTGGTGGTTGGGTTCCTTGCACTGTTTTTTGTGAAGGCATGGTAACACGTGCGACGTTCTTAGTGCATACCATATCCATGTACGACTATGCTAACGTGGTGATGTGTTGGTGTCCTTACATGGGTGCCTATGTAGATCTTGAGCTCAAGCTCTCTAAAAAAGTGAAATGAAAATGAAGTGAGAGAAGGAACTATTAATAGTTTTTTTTAAGGGCAAAAAAAAACTAACTAAACTTATTTTCTTAGCCTAACTATTAATAGTTTTTTTTAAGGGAAAAAAAAACGTAACTAAACTTATTTTCTTAGCCTTATTACATCTAGATTTATGCTGGTGCGTGCACAACCCAACGCCTCCCTTGGGTGGTGTTTTTTCCACCTCAAAATGTAAAAATTAAAAAAAATAAAAAATTTTCACTTTTTGGAGCCCACCTAAATACGAGAATGTTTTGCTGATGTGGAAGGGAGATATGGTGGGAGTTAATGAGAAAGGAGATTTCAAACTCACAAAAAAGATTCGATTTGTAGAGACTGAAGATAAAAAATTCATACATATTGGTTGGGTGGTGTTTTTCCACCTCAACATGTAAAAAAATAAAAAAAATAAGAATTTTCACTTTTTGGGACCCACCTAAATACGAGAATGTTTTGCTGATGTGGAAGGGAGATATGGTGGGAGTTAATGAGAAAGGAGCTTTCAAACTGACAAGAAAGATTCAATTTGTAGAGAGTGAAGATAAAAAATTTTCAAAAAGTAAGAGAGAGTATGAGAAAAGTCAAAAAGTAAGAGAGAGAGTATGAGAATATTCCCTTTAAAAAGTGAAACTAGGGGGGTATGGCTGATGTGGCAAGGCAAAAAATAGGGGTCATCATAGCCTTTGTCTCCCTTAAGCCTAGCTTTTTAAGCTCTAATCCCTTAAAATTAGGAATCCTTAGGAGGCCCTTTTTGGGTCCAAAAAATTCCTAATGGGACTGACCAATCTAAAGAACCCGAGAATCAGAATAAAAGAAAATACCCAAAAATGAGTAAATGCCCACATAAGATGAAGAGTTGACTAAGTACAAGGTTTATTAGTAAAAAACTATGAGATATTACTTAAAAAATGAGATATTTTAGAGTAATCATTCATTTTTGACACCTTGGTAAGTAAAGGGCGAGCCTTCAAGGAGGCACCTATTTCACACATGGGAAGGAGTTTTAAACTCACAAATATTAAGATAATTTTATCTCTCCTCTCTCCTAGATTAAACCAAATCAAAAAGGGAGCCAAATTGTTCCAAATCTTGTCCAAATTCAGCCAAACTGAAGACGAAAAATTCTAGAACTTAGTTGGACTCACTTAGTGGCCTTCCTCACCTATAAATAGACCCTCATTCTTTTGTATTCTCATCTGTGAACTAGACCATGCCAGTATTACTCTAAAATAAGCATATTTTCTATTATCCTCTAAAAATCCTTTACAATTTGGAGAGATTGGAGCTTCTCTCTCTCTTCAAACTTCTTTAGAGCTTTCGTCAACATACTAACCAATTGATTGGTTGAAAACCTCTCCTAAGACTAGAGAATCGAGGAAAACAAGAGGTAAAGTGTGACTTTATGATTTTTTTCTTAATCTTCTAAATGTTTTTCACTTCTCAACCCCTCTCAAGCTTGAGAAGTATTCAATTGAATGGTTCTTCAATGCAAATGAAGCTCTCGAATGAATTTTGATTAATCACATAAAAATTACATTTATGCTTAATTTAGAATATTTTTTAAGCATATCTCTCTCTCCCCCAAAGAATGGTCATTCCTTTGACCAATTCTATATTCAAATGATGCTTATCATGGAGCAATTCTTAATTCTAAAAGTAAAGTCTATGCTAGTCAAATTAGAGGCCAAAGAAATGGCTTTTTAATGTTTTTATGTTACTTAAATTATGATAAACTTAGGGATTAAATCCATGAATTGGATAATGATCCAAATGATAGTTATTCTATCATATTGTATTACTAAACCTTATGCTTTTCAAAATGATTGAAAATTATCAGTAATAGCAGCGGAGCTATGGTAAAATTTCTGGAAAAATAACACATAAATCGTTTTCATGCATAATAAGAAAAGAGGACTTCATACCATATTCTAGGATTAGTCATCCTAGGTTAAATGAATAATTCTCATCATATCCATGAAAAAACTTGATTTTTAATGTTTGTGCATAAATAATTAATTAGAAAAAAAGAGGACTTTCTAGTAATTTTATTTTTATGATAAAAGAGAAACTCCCATGACAATGGAAAGCCATGTATTCCAATGGAGAAAGAGAAAAATTGGAATATCAAAATGGAGGATATTTTATTTAAAATTAAAGAAGAATTTTAGTTAAATTTATTTTTATGCATAAATAAATTTAAATGATGAAAGAGTAATTCTCACCATATTTGGAATTCAATCATCTAAATGAGAAAAGTGAAATTCTTAGTATAATGAAATTAATGGATATTTTTATTTAATTTTTAATAAAAAAATTAGTTAAATTTATTTTTATGCATAAATAAATTTAAATGATGAAAGAGGAATTCCCACTATAATTGGAATTCAATCATTTAAATGAGAAAAGTGCATTTTTTGGTATAATGGAATTAATGGATATTTTGATTTAATTTTAGAAAGAAATTGTAGTTAAAATTTCTTTATGCATGTATAAATTTAAATGATGAAAGAGGAGTTTTCATCATATTTGGAATTCAATCATTTAAATGGAAAAAGAGGAATTCATGGTATATTTGGAATATTGAATATTTTTAGTAAAGAAAAGTGAAATTTTAGATAAATTTATTTGATGATAAAAAAGGAATTCCTATGACATTTAGAATTCAAGAAATTAAATGTAAAAAGAGGAATTCCCATGATATTTGAGATCCAAGAAATTAAATGGGAAAAAAGAGGAATCTTTAGTATATTTCAATTTATGAAAAGTGGAAATATGGGTATAATTGATTCCATGAATTCTTTTATTCAAAAGAGGAATATTGAATATAATTCATTTGAGAAATTGAGAAAGAATATGGAAATAGTCGTCGAGAAAAAGAACCTTTATCTAATCCAAACAATTGGTAGAAGTTTAGAAAAAGTCCCATTATTGGTATTGAAGTAGGAAAAGCTACTAGATGTGATAATATGTAAATGGGATGCGATAGGATATGTGAATGGATGTGATAAGATGTAAATGGGATGCAATAGGATATGTGAATGGATGTGATAAGATGTAAATGGGATATGATAGGATGTGAATGGATGTGATAAGATGTGAATAGGATGTGTAAGGATGTGGTGTGATAAAAATGAATGTGGATGAGATATGAATGATTGGATGGATGTGGCTGAATAAGATGGCATGTGTATGAATGAGATATGAAATGGATGTGATGTGATATGATGTAAATTGGTATAGATGTGAATGGATGATATGTGATGTGAATGGATGTGATGTGATGTGATGTGATATGATGTAAATTGGGATAGATGTGAATGGATGATATGTGATGTGAATGGATGTGATGTGATATGATATAAATTGGGATAGATGTGAATGGATGTGACGTGATATGATATAAATTGGGATAGATGTGAATGGATGTGACGTGATATGATATAAATTGGGATAGATGTGAATGGATGATATGTGATGTGATATGATGTAAATTGGGATAGATGTGAATGGATGATATGTGATGTCAATGGATGTGATGTGATATGATGTAAATTGGGATAGATGTTAATGGATGATATGTGATGTGAATGGATGTGATGTGATGTGATGTGATATGATGTAAATTGGGATATATGTGAATGGATGATATGTGATGTGAATGGATAATATGTGATGTGAATGGATGTTATGTGATGTGAATCGGGATAGATGTGAATGAAAGAGATGTGATGTGAATGGATGAGACGTGATGGGATGTGAATCAAGATAAATGTGAATGAATGAGATGTGAGGTGAAATGGATGTGATGTGATATGGATCGGGGTAGATATGAATGGATGAGATGTGAATGAATGTGATGTGATGAGATGTGGATATGGGTAGATGCGAGTGGATGAGACGTGATGAGTATAAATGTGGAAAGATGTGATGAGATGGAAAATAATGTGATTGGATGAGAATGGATGAAGGACGACGAGAATACATATGATTGGACTTGGATTAAGTAATGTGGATTGATGTGGAACAATATGGAAAGACGAGAGTTTGTTATAGAAACTGTATTTATGATCTGTTTTTAAATGACTGTTTTATGTCAAGAATGCTAGGGAAGCATTTTGACTGTCTTGTGAATGAGGTCATGGAGACCTAAGTGATAAAGTTGCAATAGCTAACAGAGAGTCAACGGAGGACGTCTCGTGTAGCACGGTCGACTGAGGTCTTGACCAGCCTCGGTTCGATTTAAATGGTAAGCTTCCGGTACGATGGATAAGGAACGAAGGAAGCAGCCTATGTGACTGAAGCGCTAAGTGACCTGCGAAGGATCCTAGAGGGTGCTGACCATACGGTGCTTAGGCTCTCGGTCACCGAAGATACCCACACGTGTGTTGAGGAAGATATTGGAACAAGGAGGAAGAGTTGTTTTATGAATTCGGGCCTAGATCTGGTTAATTGTCCTTGCTGGTCCTCAACGGATGAGTCCATGGATCTTTTATATGGATCTATTGGTTGATCTTGCTGATCTTCAACGAAGAGTCTCTGGATTTTCATAAGTGAATATATTTTCGGGTACTATGAGCTAAGAACTATTGAAAAGGCCCCTAAGTGGACAGGTGGTGAGCGTTCCGGTTGCCACTGATGCCATAGGTACACCAATGTGAAGGAATGATCAAAAACTAGAAATCAACTAGATATTTTGGAGGATTATGATCAGTGATACTATGATTTCATTAAAAGATTGTTTTAAAGCTAGCTGAATCTATGAAACAGGCAATTTCATATTGGGTGTGTAAGTGGTGTTACTATCTTGAAGTTTGCATGAAGCGCCGGCTAGGGGCCCTGGGAACTCTTTTCCTTGGTACCTGGGACAAAACATAACCAAATTCCTAAATGGATTCTATCACTACAGTGGTTGGGCAGTTGGCTAGCCCATGGGACTAGATGGGGTTAGGCTGGACTGATGGATCCCTAAAATGAGACTCAATTCTGTTATGGTATGATAGATGAAGTAAATCCCAGACAGTCCTTGTTCTATGGAAAAGAATCAACGGATGTGCCTCTCGATGAGGAAAAAAGCATTGGTCTCTATGATCCAAGTGCAAGTCTTTTCCTTGATTTGACCATGTGACTTACGGGTTCGGTCAGATCAGTTTGGTTAGTGATGACCTTGACTACGTTAGAAATAAAATATCCTCTAGAGGAATCCCCCGTGTTTTTTGGGCAAGGGAAGTTTTTTTCGAGTTCGTCGGTTTTGGAAGAACCGAGGGATTAGTCTCTTGTCCGGATATCCGTGGGTGAGGCCTCGAGTGAGAGGCTCTGTCCTGTGCAAGAAGTGCTACTTCTGCTGCTAGAACCCTCGAATTTGTTGTGCGAAGGGGGCAGGGATCTTTCACAAAATGACCTTAAGGCCTTGGGGTCATGTAGGAATGGTACTTAAACCTATTGTGCATGAAAAGAATGGCCCTAGGGCCAATTTTAGATGCCCCATAACCATCCCAAAATGACCTTGAGGCCTTGGAGTCATGCAAGAATGCCCCTTGGGCCATTCTTCCACCTGTTGTGCATGAAATGGTGGATATTTGAGGCCTTGGGGTCATGTAGGAATGGTCCTTACACCAGTTATGCATGAAAAGAATGGCCTGCAAGAAATAGCGAGTTTGGGTGGGGCATCATTGTCATACAGTATTCGATGGGGGTGAAGCTTTGGGAGCGAGTTCATGGGGCTTGTACCCCTCTACTCACAAAGTTTCACCACCATGATGCTGGATGGGGGGAACGATGCATTGCCACCCTCTATTTTCTACATAGCATCCAAGGGTTCCCTATTCAAAAAATAGCTGGTTTGGGTGGGGCATCATTATCATACGATGTATGATGGTGGTGAAACTTTGTGAGCGGATCCATGGGGCTCCTACCCCTCCACTTGCAAAGTTTCACCACCATCTGGCACCGGATGGGTAGAACGGTGTGTTGCCACCTGCTATCTTTCGCATAGTGCCCCAAGGCTCTCCTATGCAAAAAATAGCGGGATTGGGTGGGGCATCATTATTATACAATGTCCAAAGGTGGTGAAACTCTGTGAGCAATTCATGCAGCTGCCACCCCTCCACTCGCAAAGTTTCACCACCATTAGATGCTAGATGGGTGTGACAGTATGTTGCCACCCGCTATCATAGTGTCCAAGGGGTCCCCGATGCAAAATAAACCGTGCAAAATAAACCGAGATTGGGTGGGGTAGAATTATCATAAAGTGTCCGAAGGTGGTAAAACCTTGCGATCTGGTCCATGGGGCTCCTACCCTTATGCTCACAAAGTTGTCGGATGGGCGGGACGGTGTGTGGCCACCCATGCTATTTTTTCGCATAGTGCCCAAGGGGACCCTTATGAAAAGAATAGCGGGTTGGGGTGGGGCATAATAATAATCACAACATCGGATGGTTGTGAAACTTTGCGAGCGGGTCCATGGAAATTCTACTCTTCTTCTCACAAAGTGTTACCACCATCGGGGGACAGTGTGTTGCCACCCGATATTTTTTACATAGTGTCCAAGGGGTCCCCTATGCAAAAGATGGCGGGTTCGAGTGGGGCATCACTATCATACGGTATCCAATGGTCCTACAACTTTACAAGTGGGTCCATATGGATCCTATCCCTTCTTTTGCAAAGTTTCACCACATACACTAGATGGCGGGATGGTGTGATGCCACCTGCTATTTTTTGCATAGTGGCCAAGGGGTCCCCTATGGAAATAATAGCGGGTTTGGGTGGGGTATGACTATCATACGACGTCCGATGGTGGTGAAACTTTGCAAGAGGGTCCATGGGTCTTCTAACTCTTTCCTTCAAAAGTTCTAACACCAGATGGGTGGAACAGTGTGTTGCCACCCGCTATTGTTTGCATAGTGCCCAAGGGCTCCCTTATGCAAAAAAATAGTGTGTTTGGGTGGGGCATCATTATCATACAGTGTTCAATGGTGGTGAAACTTTGTGAGCAAGTCCATGGGGCTCCTAACCCTCCGCTCACAAAGTTTCACCACCACGACCATCGGACACTGGATGGGTGGGACGATGTGTTGCCACCACCCGCTATTTTTTTGCATACTGCTCAATGGGTTCCCTATGAAAAAAATTAGCGGGCTTTGGTGGGGCATCATTATCATACGCTGTACGATGGTGGTAAAACTTTTTGAGCAGTCAATGGGGCTACTACCCCTCCACTCACACAAAGTGCCCATGGGATGCCGAATCGATGGGATGGTGTGTTTGCACCCGCTATTCTTTCGCATAGTGCCGTCGGGTCCCCTTTCGTGGGGGTCACTCATAAATATGTAAGCATAGCACATGGGTTCAATAGAAGTGATTTTTGAAGTCTCTTTTTTACACATTTTTTACATACATAAGGATACCATTTAAAGGGGGTATTTACAGATTGAATAGAAAAAGAGTGTGTTTTATTTATGAAAAATTTACAGATAAGGGGCTTTTAAAGTAGGCCTTGTGATAAGATGCAGGGGGGAAGAGAGCTTGAGCTCTTGCAAGCACACACACACACTCACAAAACCCTAATAGAGAACACACAAGGTGAGAGGTTGAAAATCTTCTTCTTCTCTACTCAACACTCAACACACCATATACAAGATAAGAGTACACATAATATGAAAGGTACTCAACCAATACATACACGGGTTCTCTATAGTGTGAACCCGACTAAATGAGCTGGCGCTATAACCATGCCAGTCTCTAGAATGGCTGTCACACAGCCTGTCATCCCACTGGCTGCATATCACCCAAGATCTCACCAACCATGCCAGTGGTGTAAGTGTGGGGCCTATCCCCCAGGCGGGTCATCAGTGGCTACCGCCTCACTAGACGAGCTCGATATCTCAACACTCCCCCTCGAGCTCAACTCCATCTCATGTACACCAAGCGAAGCTCTGAATCTGCGGAGCTTCTCTATACCCAATGCTTTGGTGAAGATGTCAGCTACCTGATCCTCTGTGCTGACATAAACAAGGTCAAGATCTCCTGCCAAGACCTTCTCTCTGACGAAGTGGTAGTGGACCTCTATGTGCTTCGTACGAGCATGAAAGACTGGGTTCCTTGGCCAACTGTATACTGCTAATGTTCTCACAGAAAATGACAACTTGTCTATCCACTGATAGACTCAAATCTGCAAGTAGCTTCCTCAACCAAGCTACCTCACATGCTGCCATAGCAGCTCCTCTGTACTCGGCCTCTGTACTCGATAGAGCAACCGTAGGCTGCTTCTTGCTGCTCCAAGTCACAGCAGCACTCCCCAAGGAAAACATGAATCCACTAGTAGATCTCCTATCTGAGATACTACCAGCCCAATCAGCATCTGTGTACCCATGTACACATATCTCTATCCCAGTCTCATAGAATAGTCCACAATGCAAAGTAGACTTCACATACCTCAGTATGCGTCTCACTGCATCCAAATGCGGTTTCCGTGGAACCTGCATAAACTGACTCACCAACCCAACAGCATAGCTCAAATCTGGTCTGGTGATCGTCATGTAGATCAAACTTCCTACTATGCTCCTGTACATAGTAGGATCCTCCAAGATCTCTCCTGAATCTGCACTCAACTTACCATTCTGATCCAATGGCACAGAAATAGGCTTACAGCCTGTCATACCATACTTGGACAACATGTCCAAGCCATACTGTCTCTGCAGTAATCCAATACCATGTGGTGACCTAATCACCTCAATGCCCAAGAAATATCTGAGCTCCCCCAGATCCTTCATCTCGAATTTCTGTCTAAGCAAGATCTTTACATCGAAGATCTCTGCATCATGGTCCCCCGTAATGATCAAGTCATCTACATAGATGACAACAAGCACAACTCCTCTATCACCATGTCTCACATACAGCGAGAAATCTGCATTGGCTACATGAAAGCCAATAGTGACAAGATATTCAGAAATCTTGTCAGACCATGCTCTTGGTGCTTGTTTTAAGCCATACAAGGCTTTCTTCAACCTACAAACATGCTCGAGGTGACCCTCATCCTCATAACTAGGTGGCTGCAACATATACACCTCTTCTTGCAAATCCCCATGCATGAATGCATTCTTTACATCCATTTGATGTAAAGACCATTGCTTTGACGCAGCCACTGCTATCACAACTCTCACCGTTGCCATCTTGGCAACTGGGCTGAAAGTTTCCTCATAATCAATCCCATATGTCCGTGCATATCCTTTGGCTACCAATCTAGCCTTGTACCTGTTTATGCTTCCATCACTGTTATGTTTTACTTTGTACACCCACTTGCATCCAATGGCCTTCTTGCCTTCAGGCAACTGCACTAAATCCCAAGTTTCATTTCCATATAGTGCATCCATCTCCTCATCCATAGCTTTCTCCCAACACACATTTCCAACAGCCTCATCAATGCACGTGGACTCAACAACCTGCACAACCTTTGCCATATATGCATAGTGATGTGCCACATAACCATTATAGGTAAATCTCTGCACAGGGTTCTTCACTCTCCCTGATCTTCGCAGCTTTTCATTCATGGCTTCCATAGCCTTCTTTACACCAGGTGTTCTCATAGCTGGGATCCCAAGCTCCTCATCAAGGCTCATATCTGAGCCACTAGACTCTCCATCAACATGAGAATGCCCTGCAGAAATGTCAGGCATACCAAGGGGCTCAACCACTTTCTCTTTTCCTTTATGTGATGTAGTAATCACATTTGCAGGGCTGGTATTATGATGCAGCCTGCCACCCCATGGTCTATCAATAGACCCACTAGATGAGGACTCTCCTGGTCCACTCAAAGACTGTGATTGCTGACCTGCATTCTGTGCAACCACACTTCCACTCACATCAGCCCCAACAGCTTCTTTTCTAGCAGCATACCAGCTGCTCATCTCATCAAAGACAACATCCCTACTTACCCTCAACTCATGTGTAGCAGGGTTATAACACCTGTATCCCTTTTGCTCAAGGGAGTATCCAATAAACACACAATTTTCAGCTTTTGGATCCAGCTTAGTTCTCGGCTCATCTGGCACATGCACATATGCAATGCATCCAAAGACTTTCAGATGAGACAAATCTGGTTTTCTGCCACTAAACCTCTCCTCTGGAGTTACATCATGTATGGCTGCAGTTGGAGTCCTGTTCATGATGTATACTGCTGTAGAAACAGCCTCAGCCCAATAGCAATGCGGCATATTCTTCTCTTCCATCAATGCTCGCGCAATCTCAGCAATGTGCCTGTTTTTCCGCTCAGCAACTCCATTTTGCTGCGGAGTGTATCTGCATGTAAACTGTCTCCGAATACCATTCTTCTTCAAGAATTCAGAGAACTCATTGGAGAAGTACTCTCCCCCTCCATCTGACCTTAGGCACTTTACATATTTCCCTGTTTGCTTTTCAACCAAAACTCTGAAATTCTGAAAGTGAGTGAACACCTCACTCTTCTCTTTCATGAAATATACCCACACTTTCCTTGTGTGGTCATCAATGAAAGTCACATAGTACCTGCAGCCTCCCATAGATATGGTCTTCGTAGGACCCCATACATCTGAATGCACAACATCTAGTGCATTTCTGCTCACATATCTGTTACGTGGAAACACATGCTTTGTTTGCTTCCCAAATTGGCATGCTTCACATATTTTCTGCATACCTTCCACTTTAAATTTTGGCAGCCCTGTCACAATTCCTTTTGTCTGCATAGACTTCAATCTGTGCACATTTACATGTCCAATTCTTTTATGCCATATGTCTATGTTTGCAACAACTCCTGAACCATTTGCAAACATCGCAGCACTCATTTCAGGCATGTCTACATTCAATGTAAACATTCTGCCCACTCTGTTGCCTTTGCAACCAACCTGCACTTGTCTTTAAAATCTTCAACATAACACCCATCAGGATTAAACCGAACCTGCAAACCCTGCTCAATCATCTGGCCAACTGAAACCAGATTCTTTGTTATGTTTGGTACATGAAGTACATCTGCAAGGTACTTCACTTTGCCATCCTGCATAGACAATGGCACATCTCCAACGTGGGCAATTGGATGAGCAGTGTCATCCCCTGTTTCCACAAAACGTGGTCTTTCCGGGTTTTTCATCTCCTTGAACCACTCCCCATGACTTGTCATGTGGTTCGAAGCGCCTGAATCCACATACCATACATTATCTTTTTGTGCTGCATCAACATTTTCAGACATGGCATTCACGACATGCTGCATAACAAACAACCTTTCATTATCCTCATTATTTCTGCTTGAGGAGGATGCATAGTTGTTTTGCTGCACTTTTCCATTTTGCATGTCAGCCTACTTCTTATAACATTTTGCCTGCACATGTCCAGGCTTACCACAATAATAGCATTCACGTGTATCATTATATTGCCTTTGCCAATTTCCACGGCCTCTTTGACTCCCCCTGCCTCTGAATTTGCCTCTTCCACCTGCGTGTTGTTGTTGTTGTTGATTCTGGGACTGTTGTTGTTGTTGCTGCTGCTGGCCATAATTTTGATTACCTGTTCGGCCACCTCCTTGACCGCGTCCACGGCCTCCTCTACCTCGTCCTCTTCCTGAACTCGTGTAGAAAGCCTATTGCTCTAAACTGTTTTTACTTTGTGAAGACTGTTGGTCTTCACCCAAGTTCTTCTCTTCGATAATCAGCATAGACACCAAATCTGTAAAGTTGGGAATGTTTTCCCGAGTCTGGATAGACGTCTTGAAGGCCTTGTATTGTGGCCCGAGACCACGGAGACAGACTTCCACCTTGTCATCATCATCTACTGACACACCAATAGATGCAAGGGATTTCACAATACCCTTTATCTTCAACGCATAGTCATTCATAGACATGCTCTTTTTCTCCACAGTATGAAGTTCATTCTTCAACTGTATCTTACGTGCCTTGGTATTTGTTTCATAAAGCTTTACCAAGGTGTCCCACGCATCCTTGGGGGACTTGGCATCCTGAATGTGCCCAATCATGGTGTCCTGTATACTAATGGAAAGCCAATACATAACCTTCTTGGCTCCTTGGTTCCAGTCTTTAAACTCTTTCACATCTGCAGCAGTCGGATTTATATCCGGTATCTCCGGTGCCTCTTCATGCTCACCTTCTATGTAGTCCCAATAGCCTTTTCCCATCAGGAAATTCGTCAACCTAAACCTCCAAGCATGGAAGTTATTCTTATCCAGCTTCTCAGCCACAATCTATGTTATGCCATCATTAGACATCTTGCCAAACACACAATTTTACCAGAAACTGCACTCTGGTTTTTTTTGCACAAATGCTGTATTTTCTGCACAGCGGTACTGTAGTACTCTCAAATGTCACAACCAGTGACTTCAATGTGCATACATACACCCAATGGCAACTGTAGACCTCTTTGCAGTACCCACAGTGTCTGCACAGTCAATCTGTCTTCCTGCAGTTCTTAAAACAGAGTTCTACAGAGAATCGATGACTTACCCGTAGTGCTCGAAATCGCCTGCTTTCTGAAAAACGGAGGTCCAGACGCACCCGAAACGCATTTTCGGCCTGGAAATTTCAGTCCAAAGGACTATATAGTTGCCCTATAGCTTTACTCCCGCGAAGAAAGTTCCTCAATCAGAGAGCGTTTGCCGGTGCCTCCCGTAGAGCTCCCGACAAGGGTGTAGTCACCAACACAATAGGGAAGAGTAGTTGAAGCTCTTACCCTTGTACCGCTTCCTGTGGTTCTCTTGCTTGCAGCTCAGCCCTTAGCATGAACCAGGCTCTGATACCATGAAAAGATGCAGGGGGGAAGAGAGCTTGAGCTCTTGCAAGCACACACACACTCACAAAACCCTAATAGAGAACACACAAGGTGGGAGGCTGAAAATCTTCTTCTTCTCTACTCAACACTCAACACACCATATACAAGATAAGAGTACACATAATATGAAACGTACTCAACCAATACATACACGGGTTCTCTATAGTGTGAACCCGACTAAATGAGCTGGCGCTATAACTATGCCAGTCTCTAGAATGGCTGTCACACAGCCTGTCATCCCACTGGCCGCATATCACCCAAGATCTCGCCAACCATGCCAGTGGTGTAAGTGTGGGGCCTATCCCCCAGGCGGGTCATCAGTGGTTACCGCCTCACTAGACAAGCTTGATATCTCAACACCTTGAATGCACATGATATTGAGAGTTTACATATAGTGAACCCCTCGAGGGTCCCCTATGCAAAAATACAAGGTTTGGGTGAGGCATCATTATCATACGGTGTCCGATGATGGCCAAACTTTGTGAGTGGTTCCATGGGGTACTACCCCTCCTCTTACAAAGTTTCACCACCGTCGGATGTCGGATGGGTGGGAGGTTGTGTTGCCACCCGCTATAAACTCGCATAGTTCTGCCTAAGGGGTCCCCTATGTAAAAAATACAGGGTTTGGTTGTAAAAATTTGCAAGCGAGTCTATGGTGCTTCTACCCCTCCTCAAGTTTTTCCACCATCAGACACCAGATGGGCGGGACGATGTGTTGCTATCCGCTATCTTTTTGCATAGTGTCCAAGGGGTCCCCTATGCAAGAAAAAGCGAGTTTGGGTGGGGAATCATTGTCATACCATGTCCGATGGTAGTGAAACTTTGGGAGCGGGTCCATGGGACTCCTACCCCTCCACTTGCAAAGTTTCACCCCACCATCGATTGCCAGATGGGTGGGACGGTCTGTTGCCACCCGCTATTTTCCGCAGAGTGCCCAAGGGGTTCCCAGTGCAAAAAATAGCGGGTGGAGCATCATTATTATGTGGTGTCAAATGGTGGTGAAACTTTGCAAGAAGATCCATCGGGCTACTACCCCTCCACTCGCAAAGTTTTACTACCATGAGACACTTGATGGGTGGGATAGTGTGTTGCCACCCGCTATTTTTTTGCATAGTGCCCAAGGGTTCCCCCTATGCAAAAAATAGCGGGATTCAGTGGGGCATCATTATCATATGGTGTCCGATGGTAGTGAAACTTTGCGTGTGTTCCATTGGGCAGGTATCCCTCCACTCGCAAATTTTCACCACCATCAGATGCCGGATGGGCGGGACGGTGTGTTGTCACCCGCAATCTTTCGTATAGCGCCCAAGGGGTCCCCTATCCAAAAAATAGTGGGTTTAGCTGTGGCATCATTATCATACAGTGTGTGATGGTGCTGAAATTGTTGTAAGAGGTTCCATGGGGCTCCTAGCCCTTTTTGCTCGCAGAGTTCCACCACCATCAGACGTCGGATGGCTGGGAGGGTGTGTTGCCACACCCGCTATTTTTTCGCATAGTGCCCAAGGGGTCCCCTATGCAAAAGTACCAGGTTTGGGTGGGGCATCGTTATCATACGGTGTATGATGGTGGTGAAACTTGGCGAGTGAGTCCTCCATGGGGCTACTACCCCTCCTCTTGCAAAGTTTCACCACCATTAGACGTCGGATTGGTGGGACGGTGTGTTGCCACACCTGCTATTTTTTGCAAAGCGCCCAAGGGGTCCCCTATGCAAAAATTAGCAAATTTGGGAGGGGCATCATTATCCTATGATATTTGATGGTGGTGAAACTTTGCGAGCAGGTCCATGGGGCTTCTACCCCCCTCAACTCGCAAAGTTTCACTACCATCGGACACCACATGGGCGAGACAGTGTGCTGCTACCCACAATGTTTTTACAGTGCCCAAGGGGTCCCCTCTGGAAGAAATAGCAAGTTTGGGTGGGGCATTATTGTCATACAGTGTCCAATCGCAGTGAAAATTTGGAAACAGGTCCACGGGGCTCCTACCTCTCCACTCCCAAATTTGGGAATAGGTCCACGGGGCTCCTACCTCTCCACTCCCAAATTTTCACCATGATGAGCAAGGCAGTGTGTTGCTACCCGTTATTTTCTGAATAGCACCCAAGGAGTTCCCTATGCAAAAAATAGTGGGTTTGGGTGGAGCATCACTATCATACGGTGTTTGATGGTGGTGAAACTTTGCAAGCGTGTCCATGGCAATCCTACCCCTCCACTCGCAGAGCCTCACCACCATCAGATACCCAACGGAAAGGACGGTGTATTGCCACACTTGCTATTGTTTTGCATGGTGCCCGAGGCCTCCCTATGCAAAAAATAGATGGTCTCAGTGGGGCATCATTATCATACGATGTCTGATGGTGGTGAGACTTTTCGAGTGGTCCATTGAGCAACCCCTCCACTTGCAAAGTTTCACTACCCGCTATCTTTTGCATAGTGCCCAACAAGGGGTCCCCTATGAAAAAAAAAGTGGGATTTGCTGGGGCATCATTATCATATGGTGGCCAAAGGTGGAGAAACTTTGCGAACTGGTCCATGGGGCTCCTGTCCTTCCACTCGCAAATTTTTGCCAACATCAGATGCTGGATGGGCGGAACCATGTGTTGCTGCCCGTGCTATCTTTTTGCATAGTGTCCAAGGAGTCTCCTATGCAAAGAATAGTAGGTTGGGGTGGGGCATCACTACCATACGGTGTCCGATGGTTGTGAAACTTTGCGAGCGGGTCCATTGAACTTCCACTCTTTTGTTCACAATTTTTTACCACCATCGGACGTCGGATGGGCAGGACGGTGTGTTGCCACCCGCTATTTTTTGCATAGTGCCCAAGGGTTTCCTTATGTAAAAAAAGGCAGGTTTGGGTGGGGTATCACTACTTATACAGCATTTGATGGTGGTGGCGAAACTTTGCAAGTGGGTCCATGGGAATTCTACCCCTTTTCTCGTAAAGTTTCACCACCATCAAAAGCCAAATGGGCAAAACGATGTGTTGCCACCCACCACCGCTATTTTTTACATAGCGCCCAAGGGGTCCCTTGTGCAAAAAATAGCGGATTTGGGTGGAGCATCATTAACATATGGTGTTCTATGGTGGTGAAAATTTTTGAGCGATTCCATGGGGTCCTAACCCTCTCTCACAAAGTTTCACAACCATCAGACGGATGGGTGGGACGGTGTGTTGCCAATCGCTGTTTTTGCATAGTGCTCAAGGGGTTCCCTATGAAACAAATAGTGGGTTTTGGTGCAGCATCATTATCATATGGTGTATGATGGTGGTAAAACTTTGTGAGCGGGTGATGGGGCTGCTACCCCTCCACTTTCCATTGGACGTTGGATGGGTGGGATGGTGTGTTGCCACCCGCTATTTTTTCACATAGTGCCATAAGGTCCCCTATGCAAAAATGCAAAGTTTTGGTGGGGCATCATTATCATACCATGTCCGATGGTGGTAAAACATTTTGAGCAAGTCCATGGGGCTCCTACCCCTCCACGTGTAAACTTTCACCACAATCGGTTCCCAGATGGGTGGGATGGTGTGTTCAAAAATCGCTATTTTTCACATAGCGCCCAAGGGTTTCCCTATGCAAGGACCCTGGTGAGACAGGGTATCACTATCATACAGTGTCTTATGGTGGTGAAACTTTACAAGCGGGTCCATTAGGATCCTACCCCTATCCTTGAAAAGTTTCACCAACATCGGACACTATATGGGCGGGACAGTGTGCTGCCACTCGCTATTTGTTTGCATAGTGCCCAAGGTGTCCCCTATACAAAAAAATAATAGGTTGTTTGGGTGGGATATCAATATCATACGATGTCGGATGGTGGTGAAACTTTGCGAGTGGGTTCATAGGGCTTCTACCCCTTATCTTGTAAATTTTCACCACCATGGAACGGTTTATTGCCATTCGCTATTTTTTACATAGCACTACCGGGTTTGGGTGGGGCATCATTATCAGACGTTATTCTATGGTGGTGAAACTTTGCAAGCAAGTCCATGGGGTTCCTAACCCTTTGTCACAAAGTTTCACAACCATCGGACATCAGATGGGTGGGACAGTGTGTCGCCACCTGCTATTTTCTTGCATAGTGCCCGAGAGATTCCCTATGCAAAAAATAGCAAGTTTTTTAATATATCTCCAAAATTAACCTAGTTATTATTAAAGATAATCTTAAGTTTTGGATGCTATAGATTTCAGTAATGAATTCTAGCAGGTTTTTAGTAGTTTTTTAGCAGTAAAGATTCTAAGTGTTAAAATTAAATGAAAATTCAAGATTGACTTTTCAATTAGTTAGCATGATCAAAGGAATCTTTTAAGTATGTAAATGAACATGCAAATTAAAAATTGACAAAAAAGTAAAACGTGACCTATGTCCAAAGTCTACTTTCACATACAACTGATTTTGGCGATTCTACCCGCGTTGGGTTGTAGACCACATATGTGATGGTAATTTTAAGTACCCATATAACTAGTTTCTGATAACTGTATGCAAAGTTATACATGTTGTAGGTTGCATCCCTAACAACAAAGCTGAGAGGCTTGTCAAATCTACAAACATCTCTTCCACAACTTCAGGAGAGTAGACATGGATTCCCAATCAATCAAGACATCATCAAATATATTCGAGAAGTACACAAACACTCTTTCTATTATTTTTCTTTAAATTCTTTTGAGATTAAATAAAAAAATCGATAAGCGTATATATGGGAGAATCAGAGTCAATGTACGGCATGCTTAGCCGCCATGACAACGATGGGGGAAGACTGTGACAAAAGGAGAGGGGGGTTTTTTCGCCAACAGCTATTGTTGATTGCCTTAGTCCGACTCATAGAATAAACACTTTTAGAGTTAAAGAATTAGAAGATAGAATATTTGACTAGTTTGTGACTAGTCAAATGGTATAACCTTCATTAGGTACTGTTTTGCAAAGCATTTATCTTTCCATGTGTTTAGAATCATATTTTGACATAAAGACAGAAGTTTTAGACGACAGAAAACTCTACACGAGTGTATGAGATGCTAGAAAGTAAAATTCCTTTCATTTTTGAGTTATTCGAGTGCAAAGTGGGGCACTTGGCTGTTTTGACAGTTTTATGCTAAAAACACAACTTTGACTGTTTTGAATGCTCTCAAAGTGATGTTAGAACTCATTTTTATTAAAAGTCCTAAAACTTTGTAGTTTTAGCATTAAAAGTCCTAAAACTTTTTAGTTTTGTCTTTTCTCTAATTCTAAATAGATTGAAAGATATTGCTCTCCCAAAGAGACTAGTTTGTTAGGCTTTGCCTTAGAAATTGCTATCAAGATTGACTACCTTGTCTTTGTAGACCGGATGGACTAATACGTAAGCATAGTTATGACCTAGATATAGCAACTAGAGAGATAATCTTACTAGTTAGAATGTGATAATTAAAAGAGTAAGAAAAATTAAGAACTATTTGAATTAAAAGCTTGTTTCTATACTTGAGATTGATTTTGATTGATTTGAATATTCTTGTCTTGAAAGATTGTGGACTAGAGATTAGTGTAAGATGATAAGCATGACTTGTGATTGCTTTGTTTTGAAATGAATGATTGATATGCATGTGTATGACGATGAGGCTTGACATGAGATTTTAAGATTCAGGCCGATTGTTCTATCTTCCCCTGTAGTCAAATCCCTCTTCAGAAATATAAAAGATCTTGTTTCTACCAATTTTGGCCTAGAGAGAAAAAATCTTCTAGAGAGTGGTAATTCAGATTTTAAATATTTTTGGATAGAAAAATATCTCTTCTTATTAAAAAAAGTTCCCCCGAAATAGAAGTTCAAAAAGATTTTCTGAAGGTGCATTAGAAATCAAGTATAATCTGTTCAAGAGGCCTTATCCTAGGGGTCAAGATTTTTTTGAAATTTTAAATTAAGTTTCCTATGGACCAATAAGATTCATCCAAATTTAGTGAGGAGATAAATGGAATAATAAAAGAAAATTCCCTCAAAAATGAGTAAATACTCACATAAGATGAAGAGTTGACTAAGGACAAGGTTAATAGTTAAAAAATAGAGATATTTAGAAGAAATGATACATTTTTGACACCTTAGTATGGGGGAATTCCCCTCATGAAGGAGGCACCTATTTCACATGTGGGGGAGAGTTTTAAACTCCCCAATAGTGAGATATTTTTATCTCTCCTCTCTCCTGTTTCAACTAGATCCAAAAAGTGGACTAAACTTACCCAAAAATGGTCAAAAATTGACCAAACTGATCTGGAAAATTCTAGAGTTAGTTTGCTTGGTTAGAGGCTCACTTTTTTCTATAAATAGTTTTTGACCTTCCCTCTTCTAAAGATTGGTGGCCACTCTTGTTTCAAACAAGAGTAGATCCCTCAAACCATCAAGTCAAAGGAAAGCTCTCAAATTCCTTTGTACGTTGGAGATTCTTCTCTTTTCTATTTCATTTTATGGTTTTTATGATTTTTATCTTCTCTAAAATGAATATGGTGTTATGCCTCATTTGAAAAAAGGCATTCCCCTCTTCTTTAGTAAATCCAACCATTCTTTATCCTAGATGAATGATTAATCGATAAAATCAAGTTTTTCATAATGTTTCTCTTAAATAAGTTAGAAAATGTTTACATTAGAATGATTTAAACACTCTTGGTGAAATTCTAATTAATTTTAGAGAGTTAAAAATTGAAAAATGATCAGCCATACAAAGGAGGTTATGGCAAAATTTTCTAAAATTGTGTAAAATAAGTTTTCCTTTTTTTATTCAAAAAGAGTAATTCCCATCGTATATGTATTCTTAAAGTGTTATTTTTCATCCTAACTATAGAAAAATGCATACTAAAAGTATTTTATTAAAAAAGTGTTACCTTCTTTAGAATTAAATTCTATGCATAGAAGGAAGCATATTGAAATTGTTATTTTGATTATATAAAAGTATGATTTTCATCATAAATGATTTTTTATGCATAAATGGATGCATAAAAGAAATTATTTTATATTAAAAGAGTGATTTTCATCATAAATGATTTGTGTGCATAAACATATGCATAAAAGATATTTTTATATTAAAAGTGTGATTTTCATCATAAATGATTTTTATGCATAAATGGATGCATAAAAGAAATTCTTTTATATTAAAAGAGTGAATTTTATCATAAATCATTTGTGTGCATAAACATATGCATAAAATATATTTTTATATTAAAAGTGTGATTTTTATCATAAATGATTTTTATGCATAAATGGATGCATAAAAGAAATTCTTTTATATTAAAAGAGTGATTTTTATCATAAATCATTTGTGTGCATAAACATATGCATAAAATATATTTTTATATTAAAAGTGTGATTTTCATCATAAATTGATTTTATGCATAAATTAGATGCATAAGAGAAATTCTTTTATTCTAAAAGTGTAATTCCTACTAAATTGGATTTATGCATGGAAAGATGCATAAAGAATTTATTTTAATCCAAAAGTGTTATTCTCATCAACTTGATTTTATAGAAAGATGCATAAAGAAATCCGTTTTTATTTCAAAAGAGGTATTTTCATCAATTTTGATTATATCCATAAATAGATGCATAAAGAATTTTATTTTTATTCCAAAAGAGTTATTCTTATCAATTTTGATTTTATGCATAGAAAGATGCATAAAGAAATTTATTTTTAATTCAAAAGAGTTATTTCATCAATTTTGATTTTATGCAAAAATAGATGCATAAAGAATTTTTTTTAAAATTCCAAAAGAGTTATTCTTATCAATTTTTATTTTATGCATAGAAAGATGCATAAAGAATTTTTTGAATTCAAAAGAGTTATTTTCATCAATTTTGATTTTATGCATAAATAGAAGCATAAAGAATTTTATTTTTATTCCAAAAGAGTTATTCTATCAATTTTGATTTTATGCATAGAAAGATGCATAAAAGATTTATTTTTATTTCTAGAGTATTATTTTCATTGAAATTAAATTTATGCATAGATAGATGCATAAAAGATTTATATTTATTTTGAAAGTGTTATTCTCATTAAAATGGAATTTATGCATAGTAAAATGCAAAAAAGGTTTATTTTTAATTCGAAAGTGTTATTTTCCTTAAAATTAAAATCTTAAAATTAAAATTATGCATAAATAGATGCATAAAAGGATTTTTATAAAAGTGTTATTCCTACTAATCTCGTCTTTATGAGTAATTAGATGCGTAAAGAATCTTTATATCAAAAAAATTTAGAATTATCTTACATTCTATAAATAGATGTGATGAGATGTGATAGGAATCAGATAGATGTAAATGGATGGATGGAAGTGATATGAATCAGATAGATGTAAATGGATGGAAGTGATATGAATCAGATAAATGAAAATGGATGAATGGATGTGATGTCCTGTGAATTAGAATGTGAATGAATGGTATAGGATGTGAAGGAATGTGAATCGTGATATGAATGAATGATAAGGGATGTGAATAAATGACTGCATGTGAATCGGATGTGAATGGATGATGTGGTTTGATGTGTGAATGATGTGTAGGTTAATGTAGATTGATGTATGGATGATGTGGTTTGAATGTGGGTTGATGTAGATGGATGAATGGATGATGTGGATGTGGATGTATGAAAATGGATCTATGAATGTGAATGGGGATGTGGATGTATGAATGTGGATGTGGATATAGATGTATGAATGTGGATGTGAAAATGGATGTATGGATGTGGATGTGGTGTATGAATGTGAATGGGGATGTGGATGTGGATATGGATGTATGAATGTGGATGTGAAAATGGATGTATGGATGTGAATGTGGATGTGGAAATGGATGTATGGATGTTTCAATTCTCCAAATATACCAAGCATTCCTCTTTTTCCATTTAAATGATTGAATTCTAAATATGATGGAAATTTCTCTTTCATCATTTAAATTTATACATGCATAAAATAATTTTAACTAAAATTTCTCTTAAAAATTAAATAAAAATATCCATTAATATCCATTAATTCCATTAATTCCATTATACTAGAAATTCTACTTTTCACATTTAAATGATTGAATTCCAATTATGGTGGAAATTCCTCTTTTATCATTTAAATTTTATTATATAAAAAATAAATTTAACTAAATTTTCTCTTAAAAATTTAATAAAAATATCCATTAATTCCATTATACTAAGAATTCCACTTTTATCATTTAGATGATTGAACTTCAAATATGGTGGGAGTTCCTCTTTCATCATTTAAATTTACTAATGCATAAAAATAAATTTAACTAAAATTCTTCTTTAATTTTAAATAAAATATCCATTATTTTGATATTCCAATTTTTCTCTTTCTTCATTGGAATACATGGATTTCCATTGTCATGGGAATTTCTCTTTTATCATAAAAATGAAATTACTAGAAATTCCTCTTTGTTCCTAATTAATTATTTATGCATAAGCATTAAAAATTAAATTTTTTCATGGATATGCTAAGAATTATTCATTTAACCGAGGATGAGTAGTCGTAGAATATATTATGAAGTCCTCTTTTCATATTATGCATGAAAATGATTTATGTGTTAATTTTCTAGAAATTTTGCCATAGCTCCACTGCTATTACTGATAATTTTTAATAATTTTGAAAAGCATAAGGTTTAGTAATACAATATGATAGAATAACTATCATTTGGATCATTATCCAATTTATGGATTTAATCCCTAAGTTTATCATAATTTAAGTAACATAAAAACATTAAAAAGCCATTTTTTTGGCCTCTAATTTGACTAGCATAGAGTTTACTTTCAGAATTAGGAATTGCTCCATGAGAAGCATCATTTGAATATAGAATTGGTCAAAGGAATGACCATTATTTGGGAGAGAGAGAGATATGCTTTAAAAATATTCTAAATTAAGCATAAATGTAAACTTTATGTGATTAATCAAAATTCGTAACAGAGCTTCATTTTCATTGAAGAACCATTCAATTGAATACTTCTCAAGCTTGCGAGGGATTGACAAGTGAAAAACATTTAGAAGATTAAGAAAAAAATCATAAAGTTACACTTTACCTCTTATTTTGCTCTAGTCTTAGGAGAGGCCCCCAACCAATCAATTGGTTAGTATGTTGAGGAAAGCTCTAAAGAAGGTTGAAGAGAGAGAGAAGCTCCAATCTCTCCAAATTGTAGAGGAGAGGCCCCCAACCAATCAATTGGTTAGTATGTTGAGGAAAGCTCCAAAGAAGGTTGAAGAGAGAAAGAAGCTCCAATCTCTCCAAATTGTAGAGGATTTTTAGAGGATAATAGAAAATATGCTTATTTTAGAGTAATACTCGCATGGTCTAGTTCACAGATGAGAATACAAAAGCATGACGGTCTATTTATAGGTGAGGAAGGCCACTAATTGAGTCCAACTAAGTTCTAGAATTTTCCAGCTTTAGTTTGACTGAATTTAGACAAGATTTAGAACAATTTGGCTCTCTTTTTTATTTGGTTTAATCCACGAGAGAAGAGAGATAAAATTATCTTAATATTTATGAGTTTAAAACTCCTTCACATGTGTGAAATAGGCGCCTCCTTGAAGGCTCACCCTTTCCTTACCAAGGTGTCAAAAATGAATGATTACTTTAAAATATCTCATTGTTTTAGTAATATCTCATAGTTTTTTACTAATAAACCTTATACTCAGTCAACTCTTCATCTTATGTGGGCATTTTTTTATTTTCGGGTATTTTCTTTTATTCATTGAATTTATCTCATTCCAACACTTGGATTAATCTTATTGGTCCATAGGAACCTTAATTGGACCATAATCCAAAAATTTTAAAATCTCTTGACCCTTAGGCTAAGGTCTTTTAAATCATTTTTAATTGATTCCTAATGCACCTTAGAAAATTTATTTTGATTTTCTATTTCAGGAAAACATATTTTTGATATTTGTAGAATTTATATATCCAAAAATATCTCAATATTGAATTACCACTCTCTAGAAAGTTTCATTTCACAATGTAAAAACAAGAAAAATTAATATTTTCTTGTATTCAAAAATAGGGAATGATTACAGGGGATTGAAGTAAATCTTATTCATTATTCAGGCTGAGGAGGAATCTTACATTTTAGAATGGCCATGGGGCATTCAAGAATGGCCGTAGGACCATTCTTGCCATGCACAACATGTGTAAGGACCATTCTTGTATGACCCTTGGGCCTCAAGGTCATTTTGGAATGGCCATGGGGCTTCCAAGAATGGCCCTTGGGCCATTCTTTTCATGTACAATAGGTGGTAGAATGACCCAAGGGCCATTATTGCATGACCCCAAGGCCTCAAGGTCATTTTGGGATGTAGATTGGGGCATTTTTCCATGTATTTTCTCATGTACTTTTGCCCTGAAATTGGGTGATATCCACTATGTGGTGAAGAAACTTTGCACGAAAGAGGAAGGTAGGAAGATTATAATTTAAATTTCAAATTTAAATTTCAAATTTGATTTGGGAATTCGATGGGAAAATTCTAGTTTGAAATTCAAATTTCAGATTTGGGAAGGTCCCTAGGATGCCAAGAATGGCCACAGGGCCATTCTTCTCATGCACAGTATGAATGGCCCTAGGGTATCTAAGGGCACCCAAGAATGGCTATAGGGCCATTCTTTTCATGCACAACGTGTAAGAATAGCCATAGGGCCATTCTTGCATGACCCCAAGGCCTTAAGGTGATTTTGGAATGGCCATGGGGCATATAGGGCCATTCTTTTCATCCTCAACATGTGGAATAATGGCCCAAGGACTATTCATGCATGACCCCGAGGTCTCAAGATCATTTTGGGATGGACACATGGCATCCAAGAATGGCTAGAGGGCCATTCTTCTTATCTACAACAACAGGTGGAAGAATGGCCCTAAGGCCATTCTTGCATGACCCCAAGGCCTCAAGGTCATTTTGAAATAGTCAGGGATGGACATGGGGCATCCAAGAATGGTCCTTAGGGCCATTATTTTCATGCAAAACATGTGGAAGAATGGCTAGAACAATGGCCCAAGGGCCATTCTTGTTGCATGACCCCAGGGGCTCAAGGTCATTTTGGGATGGACATGGGGCATCCAAGAATGGTCCTAGGGCCATTTTTTTCATGCACAACATGTGGAAGAATGGCTAGAACAATGGCCCAAGGGCCATCCTTGCATGACCTCAAGGCCTCAAGGTCATTTTGGGATGGACATGGGGCATCCAAGAATGGCCCTAGGGCCATTCTTTTCATGCACAACAGGTGCAAGGACAATTCTTGCATGACCCCAAGGCCTCAAATATCCACTATTTTACTTTAAAGTGCATCACAGTGCCTGAAACAATGGCCATGGGGGCATCCAAGAATAGCAATGGTGCCATTATTTTCATGCACAACATGTGTAAGGACCATTCGTGCATGACCCTAAGGCCTATGTGTCATTTTTGGATGGCCATGGGGCATCCAAGAATGGCCCTAGGGCCATTCTTTTCATGCTGCACAATAGGTGTAAGGACCATTCGTACATGAACCCAAGGCCTCAAATATCCACCGTTTTACTTTATAATGCATCATAGTGCATGAAATAGTGGCCATGGGGGCATCCAAGAATGGCACAAGGGACATTCTTGCATGACCCCAAGGCTCCATGGGTGCATCCAAGAATGGCCATAGGGCTAATCTTTTCATGTACAACATGCGAAAGAATGGCCCTAGGGCCATTCTTGCTGCATGACCCCAAGGCCTTAAAGTCATTTTTGGGATGGCCATGGGGCATCGAAGAATGGACCTAGGGCCATTCTTTTCATTCATAACAGGTGGAAGAATGGCCCTAGGGCCATTCTTGCATGTCCCCAAGGCCTCAAGGTCATTTGTAATGGCCATGGGGCTCCCAATAATGGCCTCCCTCCAAGTGGAAGAGTGGCCCTAGGGCCATTATTGCATGACCCCAAGGCCTCAAGGTCATTTTGGGATTGCCTTGTGGACAACCTAGAATGGCCATAGGCCATTCTTTTCATGCACAACAGATGGAAGAATGGACCTAGTGTCGTTCTTACATGACCCCAAGGCCTCAAGGTCATTTTGGGATGGACATGGGGGCATCCAAGAATGGCCTTACGGCCACTCTTTTAATGCACAACACATGGAAGAATGGCCCAAGGGCCATTATTCTATGACCCAAAGGCCTCAAGGTCATTTTGGAATGGCCATGGCACATCCAAGAATGGCCCTAGGGCCATTCTTCTCATGCACAACAGGTGGAATAATGGCCTAAGGGCCATTCTTACATGACCCCAAGGCCTCAAGGTAATTTTGGGATGGCCATGGGGCATCCAAGAATGGACCTAGGGCCATTCATTTTATGCACAACAGGTGTAAGAACCATTTCTACATGACCCCAAGGCCTCAAATATCCACCGTTTTACTTTAAAATACATTCTTGCATGACCCCAAGCGGCCATGGGTGCATCGAAGAATGGTTTTAGGGCCTTTTTTTCCATGCACAACATGAGGAAGAATGGCCCTAGGGTCGTTCTTGCATGACCCTAATGCCTCATGGTCATTTTTGGGATGGCCATGGAGCATCCAAGAATGGCCCTAGGGCCATTCTTTTCATGCACGAGAGGTGCAAGGACCATTCCTACATGACCCCAAGGCCTCATATATCCACCGTTTTACTTTAAAATGCATCACAATGCATGAAATAGTGGCCATGGGGGCATCCAAGAATGGCCCAAGGGCCATTCTTGCATGACCCCAAGGGGCCATGGGTGCCTCCAAGAATGGTCCTAGGGGGCCATTCTTTTCCATGCACAATATGAGGAAGAATGGCCTTAGGGCCATTCTCGCATGACACCAAGGCCTGAAGGCCATTTTTGGGATGGCCATGGGGCATCCAAGAATGGCCCTAGGGCCATTCTTTTCACGTGCAACACGTGTAAGGACCATTCCTACATGACCCCAAGGCCTCAAATATCCACCATTTTACTTTAAAATGCATCACAGTGCATGAAATAGTCGCCATGGGGGAATCCAAGAATGGCCCAGGAGTCATTCTTGCATGATCCCAAGGGGCCATGGGTGCATCCAAGATTGGTTCTAGGGCCATTCGTTTTCATGTAAAACATGAGGAATAATGGCCCTAGGGGGCCATTCTTGCATGACCCCAAGGCCTTAAGGTCATTTTTGGGATGGCCATGGGGCATCCAAGAATGGCCCTAGGGCCATTCTTTTCATGCACAATAGGTGGAAGAATGACCCCAAAGGCCATTCTTGTATGACCCCAAGGCCTCAAGTTCATTTTGGGATGGATATGGGGGCATCCAAGAATGTCCATAAGGCCATTATTCCATGACCTAAAGGCCTCAAGGTCATTTTGGAATGGTCATGGGGCACTAGGGCCATTCTTCTCATGCACATTAGGTGGAAGAATGGCCTAAGGGCCATTCTTCCATGACCCCAAGGCCTCAATGTCATTTTGGGATGGCCATGGGTCATCATCCAAAACTGGCCCCAGGGCCATTCTTTTCATGCACAATAGGTGTAAGGACATTCCCTCAAATATCCATCGTTTTACTTTAAAATACATCACACTCCATGAAATAGTGGCCATGGGGGCATCCAAGAATGGCCCAAGGGCCATTCCAGCATGACCCCAAGGGGCCATGGGTGCATCTAAGTGGCCCTAGGACCATTCTTGCAAGAATGGCTAGGGCCATTCTTTTCCATGCACAACATGAGGAAGAATGGCCCTGGAGCCATTCTTGCATGACCCCAAGGCCTCAAGGTTATTTTTGGGATGGCCATGGGGCATCCAAGAATGTCCCTAGGGCTATTCTTTTCATGCACGACAGGTGTAAGGACCATTCCTACATGACCCCAATGCCTCATATACTCAGCTCATATATCCATTGTTTTACTTTAAAATGCATCACAACAATGCATGAAATAGTGGCCATGGGGGCATCCAAGCATGGCCTAAGCTCCATTCTTGCATAACCACAAGGGGCCATGGGTGCATGCAAGAATGATCCTAGGGCCATTCTTTTCATGCACAACATGAGGAAGAATGGCCGTAGGGCCATTCTTACATGACCTCAAGGCCTCCAGGTCATTTTTGGGATGACCAAGGGGCATCCAAAATGGCCCTAGGGCCATTCGTTTCACGCACAATAGGTGAAAGAATGACCCCAAAGGCCATTCTTACATAACCCCAAGCCCAAATGGCCAAATGGCCATTATGTTCATGCACAATGGCCTTGCATGACTCTAAGGCCTCGAGGTCATAGTTGACCGCCATGGGAGCATCCAAGAATGGCCCTCTAGGGTCATTCTTTTCCATTCATGTATGACCCCAAGGCGATGGGGCATTTTTGGGATGGCCATGGGGCATCCTAGAATGGCCTTAGATCCATTCTTTTCATGTACAACAGGTGTAAGGACCATTCCTACATGACCCCAAGACCTAAAATATCCATCGTTTTACTTTAAAATGCATCACAGTGCATGAAATAGTGGCCATGTAAGCATCTAAGAATGGCCGTAGAGCCATTCTGTTCATGCACAACAGAGGAAGAATGACCCTAGGGCCATTCTTACATGACCCCAAGGCCTCAAGGTCATTTTTGGCATGGCCATGGGGCATCCAAAATGGCCCTGGGGCCATTCTTTTCATGCACAACAGGTGGAAGAATGACCCCAAAGGCCATTCTTCCATGACCCCAAGGCCTTAAGGTCATTTTGGATTGGCCTCTTTACAGCGCAATAGGTGGAAGAATGGCCCTAGGGCCATTCTTGCATGACCCCAAGACCTCAAGGTCATTTTGGGATGGATATGGGGGCATCCAATAATGGCCCAAGGGTCATTCTTTTCATGCACACCATGTGGAAGAATGACCCTAGGGCCATTCTTGCATGACCAAGGCCTCAGTCATTTTGGGATGGCCATGGCGGCATCTAAAAATGGCCATAGGGCCATTTTTGTCATCCACAACAGGCGCAAGAATGACCCTAGGGCAATTCTTGCATGACCCCAAGGCCTTAAGGTCATTTTGGAATGGCCATTGGGGCATCCAAGAATGGCCCAAGGCCTATTCTTTTCATGCACGATAATTGTAAGGGCCATTCTTGCATGACCCCAAGGACTCAAATATCCACTATTTTACTTTGAAATGCAACCTAGAGCATGAAATAGTGGCCATGGAGACATCCAAGAATGGCCAAATGGCCATTATTTTCATACTCAACATGTGGAAGAATGGCCCTAGGGCCATTTTTGCATGACCCCAAGGGCTTAAGGTCATTTTAGGATAGCCATGGGGGCATCCAAGAATGGCCCTAGGGCCATTCTTTTTCATGCATAACATGAGAGCACAACATGAGAAACAATGGCCATGGAGCCATTTTTGCATGACCCCAAGGCATCAAGGTCATTTTTGGGATGGCCATGGGGTATTTTGGGATGGCCATGGATGGCCATGGGGCATCCAAGAATGGCCCTAGGGCCATTCTTTTTATGCACAACAAGTGTAAGGACCATTTTTACATGACCGTAAGGCCCAAAATATCCACCGTTTTACTTACAATGCATCATAGTGCATGAAATAGTGGCCATGGGGGCATCCAAGACTGGCCCAAGACATGACTCCAAGCGGCCATGGGTGCGGATCATAACCAACTGCTTATCGGGGTGGGGTTCGAGACGGTCCGGATTGTATACTTATTGGTCTGGCTGCATACTTGGAATTGTGTGGAAGGTGTATTTGCATTGAGCAAAGATGTCGGATAATCGAGTACAAATTGTTGGTGGTGAAATGCTGGATAGGAAGAACTTGCAGGCATGGAAGTACAGGATCAAAAGTTTCTTGAAGGGAAAAAGTTTTTGGAATCTCATTACAGGTGCTGAGCCAGAGCCGGAACTACCCCGACAACCTACATAGCAGCAGGTTATAGCTCATCAGCAATGGTAAAAAAGAGCATTCAAAGTGTTGCATTATCTGTCTATATGTATTTCGGATGCTATGCTCATACACATACATGATGTTGAGAATCCCAAGGATGCATGGGATACATTGGTGAAGTTGTGTGATATAGACACGAGTGCTCGCAAGTCTCAGTTGTTGCGACAACAAATACATAATGTGAAGCGGAATAGAAGGAGCATCCATGATTATGTACAAGAGATAAAGAAGTTTGCAGATGCATTGGCAACAATAAATGCCCCCATGTGTGATGATGATTTGGTAGACATTACCTTGCATGGTCTTGGCAAGGAATATAAATCTTTTGATACATCCATCTCGGTTCGGAGTACAGGTTTACCAGACTTTGATGAGTTAGTTTCACTCTTACTTGTTGAGGAAATCAAACTCAGTGATTCCTTTCAGGATGCATCTACTAGCCATGATGATAATGGTAGAAATCAGGCTTTCTATAATTCTATTCCCAAAGAGGATTTAGAGACAGGGGGAGATTTGCATCACGTGGCCGTGGTAATGGTCATGGATGGCAGGATAGGTCACCACCACAACAGAATTTTCAGCCTTCATATGGTGCTAGAGGTGGTCGTGGATATACACCTCAGAGAGGCAGAGGTAATCCTCGTGGTAGAGGACGTTGGCAAGGCCAACAAACATCTATGCAAGATGTGGAATGCCATTACTATGGGAAATTTGGTCATATGGCACGTGATTGTTTTTGCAAACAAAATGATTTGAGAGGGGGTAGAGCACAACGTGGTGGACATTATGGTGGAAATTATGCATCAAGCAGTAATGATGGTAGCGCAAATCACTTGTTTGCCATGAAACATGTTGTGGGATCTATGATGACAAATGCTGAAAATGATGACACTTGGTATATGGACTCTGGAGCATCAAACCATATGACTTGTCATGGTGAATGGTTTGAGCATATGAAGCCTATGGATGTGAAAGGCTATGTGGAGACAGGAGATGATACTCAGCATGCCATTACACATGTTGGAAGTGTACCATTGGTTATGCACAATGGTCAAACAAAATCTATGTTAGATGTATTGTACGTGTCTTCTATTACAAAAAGTTTGGCCTCAGTTGGTCAAATGGTAAAACAGGGATTACAGGTTCGTTTCAATGAGCATGGTTGCCTCGTTGAGGATTTCAAACATGGATGTAGAGTCAGTGCTAAAGGTAAGAAAGAAGGCAGGTTGTTTAAGCTGGATGCTGGAATTCCTGAGTTAAAATCAGCCATGTTCTCTAAAAGCAAAAATGTGGTACAGGACATTGATATGTGGCATAAGAGGATTGGACATGTCAATATACAAAGGTTAAAGAACATGCAGGCAAGAGGCATTGTTAGTGGGCTACCTAGATTCAAGTATGATGGAAATATGCATGTTTGTGAAGCCTGTCAGTTTGGAAAGCAGGCAAGGTTGCGGTTTCCTAGAGAAGGCAACATGAGTAGTAGGTCACTTGAGATAGTACATAGCGATATATGGGGTTCTGCACAAAATCCATCCATCAATGGCAGTTTATATTATGTGACATTCATTGATGATTTCAGTAGATGACATGGATATACTTTCTCAGAGAGAAAAGTGAAGTGTTGAAAAAGTCTATGGATTTCAAAGCTTTTGCAAAAAAGCAATATGGTTCTTGGATAAAATGTTTGAGGACAGATGGAGGTGGTGAATACACCTCAAATGCTTTTGAGCATTTCTTGAGAAAGCATGGAATAAGAAGGCAATTGACTTGCAGGTATACACCTCAGCAAAATGGTGTGACTGAGAGAAAGAATTGAGTCATTTGTGAAGTGGCCAGGGCGATGCTCAATGAAAAGAGCATGCCAGATTATTATTGGGCAGAAGCTTGTGCTATTGCACTGTATATATTGAATAAGACACCTACAGTAGCCATACATGGAAGTACGCGAGAGATGCGGCTTACAAGTTTTAGGCCACACATTGGACACCTTAAAGTTTTTGGATGCATAGCTTATGTACATGTGCCTGATGAAAGAAGAAGGAAGTTGGATCCTAAGGCAGAAAAGTGTGTGTTTGTTGGATATGCACAGGATCGTAAGGCATACAAATGTTACAATCCACAAACTAGACAAGTGGTTATCTCACGAGATGTGGTGTTTGATGAGCTTGCTCTGGTTGGTACAAAGCAAAGGATGAGGGTGTCATTGAGTCACTTGAAGCTAATGTGCCTGTGAACTTGCCACAAGCAAGTTCTAGTTCTACTTCTATGTCTGGGCCAGCAGAGGCTGAGAGTAGTACTGTACGTCCATGCTCAGGACGTTTGAGGCATGAGAATGTGAGCACTGGGAGTAGTGCTGTGGATAAAGGAAAGAAGAAGGTTAAAGGAATTGGAATTATAGGCTATGAGTCGTCAAGTTCAGAGAGTTTGGATGAGGAACTTGGCATACCTATTTTACACACACCTGGTGCAAGGTAGGATAGGTATGTGCCACCACATGCTAGAGTGACAGGTGTTCAGAGTGATCCGCATGCATTGCGGAGATCCCAAAGGGTCAGATATCGACATACCATGATTTTGCTATGCATTATGCATATATGACATCTTTGGTGAAGCATGTGGAACCTACATGCTATACAGAAGCTATTGGAAAGCATGTATGGGAGAAAGCAATGGAAATTGAGATGGACGCATTGGTTCATAATGACACATGGGATTTGGTTGCATTACCACAGGACAAAAATGTCATTGGTTGTAAATGGGTTTACAAAGTAAAGTGCAAGTCAGATGGTTCCATTGAGCGACATAAAGCAAGATTGGTAGCTAAGGGTTATGCACAAACCCAAGGCTTGGACTATATGATGAAACATTTAGTCCAGTGGCAAAGTTGGGAACAGTGAGAGCAGTCATTGCTATGGCTGCAGCTAATGGTTGGGAAATGCATCAAATGGATGTCAAAAATGCATTTCTAAATGGTGATCTACAAGAGGAAGTGTATATGGCACAGCCAGAAGGTTATGTACACCCAAAGTATCCCACTCATGTATGCAGATTGAAAAAGGCATTATATGGTTTGAAGCAAGCACCTCGTACTTGGAGTGATAAGATGAGCAGATATCCTATCATTAGGAAGTGAATGGGGTCTTCTTGGGCCCTTTAATTTGCCCAAGCCTAATCAAGGTGATTAAGGAATAGCCAAATGGGGGGTTGCCATGTGGACTGAAATGTTGGGTTTGTAAGAGAGGTGTAAGAGTGGTCAAAGGGTGCACTTTTTTCCCCAAAAAGGGAAGGAGGTAATTTTACAATTTTTGGACCTCCATAACTTCTACATACAAGCTCCGATTTGAGCGGAGATTATAGATCCGTGATCTACGCATCAAGAGCTTTCCATAGATATGTTACATGATATGGTTTTGTCCACTAGATTTTAAATTCCATTTTCCCCCCAAAATTCAAATTCGAATAAAGTAGCCGTTTTGAAGCTTCTAATTAGAAAACGTTTCTTCTTAAGAGAAAAGGTTTGACTCCTTAAACTGCCAAATAAAAGGGCCCAAGAAGCCTTCCATTGAGGTCCTAATGCTCCCTTGGATTTCAGGTTTCTACAGCAGATTCTTCACTCTCTATGTGAAGAAAACAGATCATGGGATTGTTTTACTTGTCATCTATGTGGATGACTTGATTATCACAGGTGATCATGGTACAGATGTGATGCATGTCAAGAAAGCATTGAGTGGGCAATTCGACATGAAAGACTTGGGTGAGTTGAGATACTTTCTTGGAATTGAAGTGATCAAAGACCATGCAAGTACATGGTTAGTGCAACGCCAATATGCATTGGATATGTTGGCAAAATATGGGATGACAGGGTGTAAGCCTATGAGTACACCTTTGGAGCAAAATGTGAAGTTACGAGCTGATTTTGGTGAGGAGTTGGATGATCCATCTATGTACAACACCATATTAGATAATTTGGGAAAAATCCCATTCCCATTTGAAAAATGGAATCATGGTGAACCTATCCAAGTTTTTGTCAAAACCCCATCATGTGACATATCATTGGAAAGATATTAAAGAGTAGGATCTAAATCTATAATGTCCGACAAATTTGGAGTTAATATGCTCAAGATATGGCCAAAACTATGTTGAAAAGGTAATTCCCAAAGTATGAGATTTTTCCCAAATTATCTAATATTGTCTTGTACAGAAAGATGGTTGGTAGTCTCATTTACATGACTATCACACGCCTGGATTTGAGTTATGCTGTGGGGCTAGTAAGCCAATTTATACAGAGCCCCAGAAAACCTCATTTGGATGCAGTGAGACACATTATGCGATATGTGAAGACCACTCCACATTATCGTCTTCTTTATGAGAATGGTAAAGGCTTGGATATACATGGCTACACAAATGCTGATTAGGCAAGTAGCTCATATGACAGGAGGTCTACTAGTGGTTATGCCTTTACACTTGGAAGTGTCGTGGTGAGTTGGAGTAGCAAGAAGTAACCTACAGTTGCTTTATCTAGTACAGAGGCTGAATACAGAGGTGCAGCCATTGCTACTTGTGAAGGAATATGGTTAAAAAGTTTCTTGGCAGATTTGGGTGAGCCTATTGATGGCAAAGTTATCATTCATTATGACAACATGAGCAGTAAGAATCCAGTGTTTCATGCGCGGACCAAACACATAGAGGTCCATTATCACTTTGTCAGAGAGAAGGTGCTAGATGGTACAGTGGATCTATAGTATGTGAAGACTGATGAGCAGGTGGCAGACATCTTTACAACGCCACTTAGCAAGGAGAAGTTTGAGTACTTCCGTACTATGTTGGGAGTACATGGGATGAGCTTGAGGGGGAGTGTTGAGAGCCTTGATATCCCAAGCTCATCTACATCTTCATCTATGGCAGTACATCTTGAGCTTGAAAGGGGCTGTTGAGATTCAAGCTCGATGTTAGTGTGTGCCAGCTATGCTATGTGCTCGCATGTTAGGTAGGAGCATGTGTGAGACATAAATGACCGCGTCCAGCTGGTCATAGTGTGTGGACATTAGCTAGGGTTAGATGTGTGTGGACATAACTCATAGTGTGTTTATGGATTATGGCTTTATGCATTGTGTGAGAAGGGAGATGGCTTCCCTCTATGGTTAGGGTTTGCAATATACATTAGGGTTTGCTCCTGTGTGTGTGTCTTCTCTCCCTCTACCTATTTTTCAATAGGATTAACCATCTTGTAAGGTGCAGATCATTTGGAGTAACCTGCTCTAGTCTTTAGCGATTAGCGCAACTTATCACCGTCTTTCAGTACTCCATCCGGATCGTACTACTTATCTAGCGATTAACATTACTTATCTAGTAGGTAAAGATCTCTTCTAGTGGTGTGTAGGTAGTGGCTAGTCCAAATCATTCATCTTATCTATTATCTAGTAGGTAAACCAGTTATCTATTATCTAGTACATAAAGTCAAAAGACGGTGAACCCGTCAAAGGGTTCCCAATGAAATGAAACCGGTGGGGGTTTCAGTTTCATGCACAACAAGTAAAATAATGACCCCAAAGGCCATTCTTGCATGCCCCAAGTCCTCAAGGTCATTTTGGAATGGCCATGGGGTATCCAAGGATGGCCTCTTTTCATGCACAATAGGTGGAAGAATGATCCTAGGGCCATTCTTGCATGACCCCAAGGCCTCAAGGTAATTTTGGGATGGATATAGGGCATCCAAGAATGGCCATAGAGACATTCTTTTCATGCACAACATGTGGAAGAATGGCCCTAGGGCCATTCTTGCATGACCCCAAGGCCTCAAGGTCATTTTGGGATGGCCATAGGTGGCATCCAAGAATGGCCATAGGGCCATTCGTTTCATCTAGAATAGGTGGAAGAATGGCCCTAGGGCCATTCTCGCATGACCCCAAGGCCTTAAGGTCATTTTGGAATGGCCATTGGGGCATCCAAGAATGGCCCAAGGGCTATTCTTTTCATGCACAATAGGTGTAATGGCAATTCTTGCATGACCCCAAGGCCTCAATATATCCACTATTTTACTTTGAAATGCATCACAGAGAATGAAATAGTGGCCATGGGCCATTATTTTCATGCACAACAGGTGGAACAATGGCCCTAGGACCATTCTTGCATGACCCCAAGGCCTCAAGGTCATTTTGGGAGGGCCATGGGGGCATCCAAAAATAGCCGTAGGGCCATTCTTTTTCATGCACAACATGAGGAATAACTGCCCTCCTAGGGCCATTCTTGCATGACCCCAAGGCCTCAAGGTCATTTTTGGGATGGCCATGGGGAATCCAATTCTTTTCATGCATAACAAGTGTAAGGACCATTCCTACATGCCCCCAAGGCCTCAAATATCTACCATTTCATGCACAACAGGTGGAAGAATGGCCCAAGGGGCATTCTTGCATGACTCCATGGCCTCAAGGTCATGTTGGGACGGTCATGGGGCATCTAAGAATGGCCCTAGGGCCATTCTTTTCATGCACAACAGGTGTAAGTACCATTCTTGCATAACCCCAAGGCCTCAAGGTCATTTTGGAATGGCCCATGGGGCATCCAAGAATGGTCGTAGGACCATTCTTACGATGTACAACATTTGTAAGGACCATTCTTGTATGAGCCTTGGGCCTCAAGGTCATTTTGGAATGGCCATGGGGCTTCCATGAATGGCCCTTGGGCCATTCTTTTCATGTACAACAGGTGGTAGAATAATCCAAGGGCCATTCTTGCATGACCCCAAGGCCTCAAGGTCATCCAAGAATGGCCCTAGGACCATTCTTGCCATGCACATATGTAAGGACCATTCTTGCATGACCCAAGGGCCACTCTTGCATGACCCCAAGGCCTCAAGGTCATTTTGGAATGGCCTTGCGGCATCCAAGAATGGCCCTCGGACCATTCTTTTCATGCACAACATGTGTACGAACCATTCTTCCATGATCCCAAGTCCTCAAGAATGGCCCTCGGACCATTTTTTTCATGCACAACATGTGTACGAACTATTCTTCCATGATCCCAAGTCCTCAAGGTCATTTTGGAGTGGCCATTTCATGCACAACAAGTGGAAGAATGGCCCAAGGGCCATTCTTGCATGACTCCAAGGCCTCAAGGTCATTTTTAGATGGCCATGGGGCATCTAATAATGGCCCCCTAGGGCCATTCGTTTCATGCATTATAATAGGTGTAAGGACCATTCTTGCATGACCCCAAGGCCTCAAGGTCATTTTGGAATGGCCATGGGGCATCCAAGAATGGCCCTAGGACCATTCTTGCCATGTACAACAGGTTTAAGGACCATTATTGTATGACCCTTGGGCCTCAAGGTCATTTTGGAATGGCCATGGGGCTTCCAAGAATGGCCTTTGGGCCATTCTTTTCATGTATAATAGGTGGAAAAATGACCTAAAGGCTATTCTTGCATGACCCCTGAGGCCTCAAGGTCATTTTGGGATGGACATTGGGCATCCAAGAATGGCCCTAGGGCCATTATTTTCATGCACAACTAGAAGAATGGCCCAAGGGCCATTCTTGCATGACCCCAAGGCCTCAACGTCATTTTGGAATGACCATGGAGCATCTAAGAATGGCCATAGGGCAATTATTTCATGCACAATAGGTGGAAGAATGGCCCAAGGGCCATTCTTCAATGACCCAAAGCCTCAAGGTCATTTTGGAATGGCCATGGGGAATCCAAGAATGACCCAATAGGTATAAGAACCATTCTTTTCATGCACAACTGACCCCAAGGCTTCCAAGAATAGCCCTATGGCCATTCTTTTCATGTAATTTTAAATTAATAATGGCCCCATAGCAGCATTCAAGAATGCCCTTGGGGCATGCTATTATTTACCTAGGACCATTCCTTATGGTGATATGCATGAAGTTATCTTTTTTAGCTCTTGTCAAGTACAAAAATCACTTTTGCATAGGAAAAGATGTCACGCAAAAGGACACTTTCGTTTCCCTCAAGCATTGATATAGCCAGTGGAGACTCAAAGATTGGTACCTTGATCTCTATGACCTTCAAGGCAAAAAGCTACATTGGATCCATCTCTTCATTCAGATGGAAGACAACAAGGAATCTTTTGAGGGTAGGGGACAGGTTAAGGCAATCAATGTTTCTGTGGTAGATTTGCATCAATAAATCAAATGCATTGATGTTGAGACCCATGGGGATCTCATGTACCAACTCTCTCCCACTACATATAGGAGGGATCATATGAGGGTTGATCAAGAGGACTCTATGTTCTCCAGAGAGTGGAACCTGACTATAGAGAATGTCTCCGACATTACTTGTGAAATGCTATTCAATGCTTTTACTATGATACTACAAAAGAAAGTAACAAAGAGAGATGCGATTTACCAGGCTGGTGTCTCATAAAAAGATCAAAAAAGTCAAAGGTACAACAGTTGGCCACAACTTTAGAGTCTGGGGGCTCCACTCTAACCATTTCCAACCCACAAGATCTAGTTAAGAAAGGAAAAAAGGCAAAGGATTCCCCTTTACGAGGCATGGAGCAGTATGCACAATATTTTCCTCTGGGTTTATATACTGAGTACGAAATCCCTGTGGAGAATTATTTGGTAGCACCCAGCCACACACTATGTCATCCCATGGACATTATCAAAGCAGAGGAAATTTGTGGATGGTTTTCTACTGGAAAGGCAAACAATCCTTGTTCAAGTGCGTACCTAATGCTTGTCAAGCTCATTTTTAAAGGGATACACGAGCCACTAGCCAAGAAGATCTAAGGGCAGGGGATGTTAAAAAATATGCATATTAGATCATAGATGGCCAGCATTCTATCTATGCTACAAAGGTAATTGTATCAGAGGATAATCTTGATCTGAGCTTACTCTACTTGAAAGATGCTTATAGGTATCAAAAGGCTCGGATTGTTGTGAATGCACCTCCAACAGTGAGACGGTGGCCATCTCCAAGATGGCAAATCTAGAGGCACAAGCATTATTCATGAAGCAACTCTATAGTGACATATTAAAGCACTTGAGAAGCCAGTACGAGCATTATAAAAAGCCTTCAAGACCACCATTTGGAGTCCCAAAGGGACACTCTTCTCATGTAAATTGGGATGTAAGTCATTGTATCTTATGTTTTTTAATCTTATTTGATAGCTTTTTTGATGTATCATAATTGGAACTATCTTGTTGTTTATGTTTTGTTTGTTTTTTCGTGAGTGATGACAAAATTTCTCTTCGAGTGTGCTGAATCATCAATGGGTGCCTACTTTGCACAGAAGCAGGCACACATGGTTACATGCCCCGACAACATCTTCTATACTTGGCTAAAGATTATAGAAGATGTTGAGAATGGCGAGCTTGGGGGAAAGAAGCCTAATCCATCTCATTTCACATGCTTGTGTGGTTTAGAAGAGGACGTGATCAAGCTTATTCAAACATAGCTTCTGAAAGGAGACATCTTGCTCTCGGAGGGGGTTGCAAACAAGGAAAAGATTGACATGGTTGATAGAGTGATGCTATTGAAGTAGGATTAGGTTTTGCAAGAATATCTATTGCTTCAATTCAACAATGTTAATGATTCAAAGAAATGCAAGGACTGGCATGAGCTGGCTTCAACTTATCACATTAATGATAGTGTCTACCATGTGCTTCATCGAAAGTGTGAACCATGGATAAAGGCAAGATTGCACGTTGATAAGATGAACTTGGAATTTCCATTAGATGCTAAGGGTTACATATAATGGATTGTTGCTGTCAATATAGGGAAGAGCAGGTTGTGACTGATCTTCCATGGCATATTCCCATTGTGAGCTTAGAGATGGAAGGCAAACACTTTTTAGCTCGATTTTATCAAAATCAAATGCCGATTGGATTGTGTGTATTAGATAGCACAGAAGGGAGTGCAAGAGATATGTAATGGAGCATTGAGATAATTTCTCAATTGTTGAATGGCATCATGGCATTCTCACAATCACAATATGCATTCCTTGCCTTTTTAAAGATTGTTGATATTGTGCGTCTGCAAGATGCTCTCTAGAGAAATTTCTTGGATGGCATAGAATGTTCTATGGTGATCTACATTTTTTGCATGATGCACCATACAGCAGTGCAATCAAGCTCTTTAGTGTGCTTATTGTTTTGAGCAAGGAAAACATGTATGAAGGCTATGATAACTATGTTGGCACTCAAGGTCCCATCTTAGATGCAACTATGTTACCATTGTAGTAGTATGATAAAGTAAAGAGTATTGACCCCATAGTGTTTTTACAACTGAAAAAGGCCATGGTCATTGATCAGTGCATAAAGAGTCTATGTATGCAAGGTATTATGATGATTGATGCATATAGTAATGGATTTATGTCAAAGCAAGCACTGAAGGCAAAAAGAGAGGTAATATGTCTAGTTGAGAGAGCTCAATACTGTGATGACATGCATTCAAATCTCTTGGCATTTGCAAAGTTGGATCATAGTGTTAGATAGTGGGAAAAGATCCCTGAGGAGACCCAGAACCAAGTGCTACTTCTACCTCCCAAGCATCTATTTCGCAAGTAGTTGAAGAAGCCCAACCCTTGCTTATATGAGACAAATTTCTACTGCAGGTTTGGTTTCTAAGCTTATACACATACAGAAAAGAAAATAATTTGTGTAGATACTAAGAGAGCTTTCTTCTACAAGGTGTTGCATGAGCTAGTGGCATTGATTTTGTAAATGTCTTTTTCTTTATTGAATATAAATTTGTCGTTTACCTTAAGGTGTCTAGTTAAATATTTTGTGGACGTTATTCTTGTCTCTTCTATGCACAATAGAATGGCCCTAGGTCCAAACTACATATTAAAAGTCAGGTTTTTTTGCTATGCATAGTCTCTTATATGCACGATATATTGATTTAATAATGGTCATAGAGCCATTCTTTTTATGCACGTCAACCTTAAGATTAGCCCTAGGGCCATTCTTGCAATGCTCTAGTGTATTCTTCCAAGAATGGGCCTAGGACCATTCTAGTCTTGCGTGCTCTTTGAACCTTAAGATCATATTAGAATGATGAGCATGTGCATGCCATGCCATTCTAGCCTTAGTGCCACCCAACTTTCTTGCATGCTCTTGGGCACCCAAGAATGGCCCTAAGGCCATTCTATTCTTGCAAAATAGGTGCAAGAGTGGCCCTAGGGCCATTCTTTCATGGCAACTAAGGCCAATATTTTGATATAAGGGCCTTAAAAAGCACCCTCTGAGAGTTGCCATCTAGGGCATGCAAGAATTTCCCAAGGGCCATTCTTGCATTGATGCTCTTGTGCATGCAAGAATGGCCCTGGGGCCATTCTTGTTGAAAGAGGAAGAGAGACGCGATAAGAGACACCACATACGCTCCACAAGAATGAATCATATTAGTCACAAGTCAAATATATATAGGCAAGACCTAGAGGGAGTTAGGGGGCTAGCTATATATAGCTCCAACACCCCCACTCAAATAAAGGTCTTGCTCCTTTCCTTACTTCATGTCGAACATAGTGATAATGAACTGCAATATGCTTGGACTTGCTATGTTGCACATAGTCCTTGGCTAGACTAATGGCACTTTGGTTGTCACATCTAAGAGGAGTGCTTGAGGAAGGAGAATGACCAATATTAGCAAGCAATTGTTAAAGCCAAACCAATTCACGAGCTGCTAAAGATGCAACTACATATTCAGACTCTGTAGTAGAAACTGCAATACAGTGTTGTTTCTTGCTAGTCCAAGATACAAAATAGCCATTGATAAAGAAGCAATTGCCACTGGTGGATTGTATGGACAAGTTAGAGCTTGCCCAATCAGCATCTGAATAACCCAAAAGATTCAGAGAAGTTCATGAAGATATGTCTTCTTGACGGCGATATACAAGTCCAAAATCTACAGTGCCCTTCAAGTACTTCAAAACATGTTTAGCTTGAGACCAATGTCTTGTAGATGGAGAGGACAAGTATTGTCCTAACAGATTTGCTGCAAACAGAATATGAGGACAAGTGCTCATGCTCACAAATTGAAGACAACCAACAAGATTGGCGTAGGGTTGATTTAAAGCTAATGATTCAGCCTCAATATTTGCATAAGTACTCCTAGTAGAGCTTGCAAGACAAGGAGTGTTTGCCGAATGCGCAGTAGCCAATCCAAACTTTTGAACAATATCTTGGATAAACTTTGTTTGACGAAGAATCAAAATACCATTGTGACGATACCTTTGAACTTGAATATCAAGGCATGAATGGATGTCGCCAGGATCCACCATATCAAAGGCTGAGGATAAGACCTTTTTTACTTGTTGCATGAAAGATAGATTATTAGACACAAGTATAGTGTCATCAACATAAAGGGACAATATCACAAAATGGTTATCTACATTGCGCTTGATATAAATATTTGGATCAGAGAAGCAAGAAACAAACCCCTGAGATGTGAGAAATTGATCAATCTTGATGTACCATGATCGTGAAGCTTGTTTTAGTCCATACAAAAGCACGGTGGAGTTGGCATACAAGATGTTCCTTTCTGGGAATTGTAAATCCTTCAGGTTGCTCCATATATATTTCCTCCTTTAAGTCTCCATTAAGAAAAGCCATCTTAACATCCATTTGATGTATTTCCAAATCAAACTGAGTTGCAAAAGCTAGTAGTACTCAAATGCTTGTACTACGAACTACAAGTGGAAAAGTGTCATGATAGTCAATCCCTACAATTTGTGAGTATCCCTTTGCGACTAAACGAGCTTTGAATTTATCAAAGGATCCATCTGCCTTTGTTTTAGTCTTGTAAACCCACTTACATTTGATAGGAGTACGATCAGAAGGTAGATTGGTAAGAACCCATGTACCTTTCGAGATCAAAGACTCATATTCAACTTCCATGGCTTCCTTCCATTGTTCCTTTTGTGGAGAGGACATAGCTTCTACATAAGTTGAAGGATCTTCACAAATAGCCAATACGTGAAAAGAGTGTTATCATCATGCAAATCATTGTCCAAAAGTAGAAAAGGAAAAGAAGTGAGTAATGTTTTTGTATCATCAGCATCATCTATGGACCACGAACCTCCCATCAAATTGCTCATTGAATATAGCATCTCGACTAACAATTACCTTTTGAGAACTTGGATCGTAAAACTTGTAAAACCCTTTGAGTTATCAGAATAACCAATAAAAATAACCTTCAAACCTGAAGGTTTTAGCTTGTGTCGTATCTCTTTTGGGACATGAATATAAGCAGTACACCCAAAGACTTTGAAATGTGCAACAGAAGGAGTTTGGCCTGTCCAAGCTATGATTGGAATCTTACCAGAAGGTGTAGTAGTTGGAAGATGATTTTGAACAAAAACGGCTATCAATACTGCTTCTGCCTAAAAAGAGCGAGATAATCCAGAATAGATAAGCATGCATCTGATTGCATTCAAAATTGTACGATTCTTTTGCTCTGCAACTCCATTCTGTTGGGGAGAATATGGAATGGTATACTCATGGTGGATGCCATGTTGAAATAAGAGGAACAGAACGCTGCCTAGAAGGAAATCCATTAACAAGTATTGTGGTTGCCATGTCGGGTTGTGAGAACACGTACAAGATAAGATCGCATAACTTGCAGACCATGTGCGAGATATGAGAAACGTAGCCAAAAATAGGCATGCACCAGACGACGAGCATAAAGTGATCGTGTAAAGAATAGAACGTGAACCAAAATTAGAACTCTAAAAGTGGAGACCCGTGTCTCATGCACGAAAGAAAACTTAGAGGTCCATAAAAGATAAAAATAATAACAAGAAAAAGCACCGCGTTAAGAAAAAGCACCGCGTTATGACGCAACTTGCACGACAAGTTTTGTATCTAATTGTAGCTTGTATAGCAAGCATCTGTCTCTGAAGCTTTCACAAAAAGCTTTGACAATCAAATCTTGCTTATGACTCAGAGATACAAGTACTTGTTTGCTCTCACAAAGAACCTGTTTTACTCTTTTAGATACAATTTGCCTAAACCGTCCTAACTTTTGACTCAGAACTCCAATTGACAAACCGTTTTGATAGGATTGACCAGCACTGTATCATCTACGCACCTGGTTTTGGTTTTAAGGACATGATTAAGAAACGATTCTAATTACAACAAGTGGAGCTATAAAATCATGTAGGCAACATATAATCAAAGAACCAATCAACCCTACACAAAACTGTTACCTTAAAGATCAATCTTGTAAGACATGAAATCATAATCATAAATTGAACAAGAAGACGTAGATGTTTCCCTTATGATTAGAATCGCTCTGATACCATGTTGAAAGAGGAAGAGAGACAAGACAAGAGACATCACATATGCTCCACAAGAACGAATCATATTAGTCACAAGTCACATATATATAGGCAAGACCTAGAGTCAGTTAGGGCTAGCTATATATAGCTCCAACAATTCTAGCATGGGATTGGTGGATCACCCAACTTTCTTGCATGCTTTAAGAATGGCCCCTAAGGCCATTCTTGCATGGCAAATAAAGCCCTTGTTTTGCCTTAAAGGCCTCAAAGAACATGTAAGAGTGGTCCAGGGGAATCCTTGAATGGCCCCAGGGCCATTCTTGTATGACCCAATGGCCTCAAGGTCATATTTGAGATGGCCATGGGGCATCCAAGAATGGCCCTAGGGCAATCCTTTTCATGCACAAGAGGTGCAAGAAACGGCCACTACTTGCCTTACAGGCCTTAAACAAGATGCAAGAGTGGCCCTCGGGCATCCTAGAATGGCTTGAGGTGCAAGAATGGTCCTAGGGCCATTCTTTCATGGCAAATAAGGCCTGAAAGAGTATTCAAGAGTGGCCTCAAAGAATGGCCATTATTGTCATGCACAACAAGTGCAAGAATGGCCCGTGGGCCATTCAGTTTTTGCACCACAAGAATGGTCCTAGGGCCATTCTTTCATGGCAAATAAGGCTTGAAAGAGTATTCAAGAGTGGCCTGAAAGAATGGCCATTATTGTCATGCACAACAAGTGCAAGAATGGCCCATGGGCCATTCGTTTCTTGCACCACAAGTCGAAGAATTATCCCAGGGCCATTCTTTCATGACCCAAGTGCCATTCTCCAAGGCCATTCTTGGATCCTCTTTCAATCTTAAGGTTGTGTTGGAATGGGCATGGGGCAACAAGAATGGCCCTAGGGCCATTCTTTTTGAATGCACAACAAGTGTAAGAATGGCCCATTCTTGATTCTCTTGGACATGCGAGAATGGACCAGGGGATATTCTAGAATGGGCATGATGGATCACCCAACTTTCTTACATGCTCCTGCACATAATAGGTCAATTCCCATCTCTCCACATATAGATGAGCATAGAGTGGCCTCAGGGAAAATTTATGCTCTGTATATTGATGAGAAGAGAGATATTATCTTCTTTAATGGCATAGATCCAATTTATATCTTTGTTACCATTTTATATTAGCTTAAATGATTTTCTACTTTTTTGTGTTTGATGAAGATTGGCATCTACTCCCCTTGTACCTTGTTGGATATTGGAATGTACAACAGGTGCCTATCTAGTCTCCCTTGTGTCTACTAATGGTGCAAAGTAAACTCGTATCTACATACAACCATGTACAATGCACAAGCTAGTATAGAATAGTTATAGCATGGGTTTCTTATTTCACTTGTACTACTTGTTCTTGGTACAGACCCAGAAAATCAAGCATACCTCCCTATACCATGTGTTGCGCGATATGTGAGAGAGCGTGATCCTCTTGGAACATCCATTTGTTCTATTCCAATTGATGAAATGTTTGAAATTAATAATGTAATCTTTATGGTCCATTCTTCAACCATACGAGAAGAAGGTCTTGGACTTTTTTATATCCTCTTCTCTTCTGTTCCAAGAGGTGTGATTATTCTTCATTATGGTGGAGACAAGTACTATCTCCATGATTGGAAGGAGTTATGCAGTCTCTTGCCATGTGTCCTGGCTTCCCACAGTTTTGACAGGACACATGGCAAGAGACTGCTATAGCAAACCCAGAGAAGTCTCTCTTGCCATGTGTCCTTGATAGCTGTTTATGTATCTTGATACATTTTCATACTCTACATCACCAATGATGTACACCCTGTCCTTTGGACTATCTGCCTTGGGATCCTCTTCAAATGAGTACCTTAAAGCTCTTGGATTCAACTTGCACAACTCCTGCCAATCATGGAGATAGTACTTGTCTCCACCATAATGGAGAGACTTCTCTAGGTTTGAGTTATAGTAGTCTCTTCTGTGGGTTTGTTGTAGCAGTCTCTTGCCATGTGTCCTGGCTTCCCATAGTTGTGGCAAGTGAAGGTCCTTCCTCCTCCTCTGCCTCTTCCTCATCCTCGTCCTCGTGAGAATCCTCCTCGGGTGAAGAATGTTTTTTCCTCTCCAGCTATTGAGTCCACCCATTTCTTCTCTTTGACCTTGGTCTCTTGCTCTAGTAGAGCTCCTTCTATCTCATGAAGCTTCAATTCAGGTACATTCTTTAAGGTTGCCACAATGTTTTCATATTCTCCTTTGTCCACACTCTTCAAAAGCACTGTTAGTGCCTCATCATCCTCTACCTTCTTACCAATGGCTTCCAGTTATTGCTTAATGCTTTTGTATTTGTTCAAGTGTGTGATTAAAGGTTCACTTTCCTTCATATCAAGTTTGTAGAATTGCATTAGCAGATTTATCTTTGAATTTTTTGCTTGAGTGCCAAATAATTTATTGAGTTCATCCCATGCATCTTTTGCCCATTGTATCCCTGTGATGCGGTGAATGATTTTATCATTTAAAGTGAGTGCAATGAGTCCTAATGCTTTCTCATTCCTACTCTTCCACTCATTTTCCTCAATCACCTCTGGGCATTCATCTCTTCGCTCAACTAGCCCCCACAGATTTTTCCTCATCAATGAGCAAATACATGGTCTTTGTTTGCATGTATAAAACTGTTTCCTATTAAATTTAGCTATTTCTTGTATTGTGCTCATGATGATATGAAGGGGGTCTTAACTCTTGATCCAATTCAAGATTAAAGGGTAGTGTCTACCCTTTTACAACTCAAATATGGTATTAAATGATGATTATAATAGATTTATTAGCATAAATTCACCAAAAATTACATAAAGCCAAGGGTAACAAATCTGTACAGAATGGTTGGAGTATCAAACCATCTCCGAATTGTAATATGAAGTTATAGATAGGGATCTGTATCAGATACCCAATGGTAAATTTGAGGCCTAAATTGCAACAACATATAGTGATTCACTGATTAGTAAAATAATCCCCTGTTTTGTGTGTGCAAAAAATACACCAATTTGGAGGGATTAATCGGGGTAGTGATTGTGATAGAAAATTCTAACTGTTTTAGCCTAGAGAGAGAAAATATTCTAGAGAGAGAATATTCAGATTTTGAATATTTTTAGATAGAAAAATATCTCTTCTTATTAAAATAAGTTCCCCTGAAATAGTTCAAAAATATTTTCAAAAGGTGCATTAGAAAAAATTAAGTATAATCTGTTCAAGAAGCATTATCCTAGGGGTGAAGATTTTTTTTGAAAATTTAAATTAAGGTTCCTATGGACCAATAAGATTCATCCAAATGTAAGGAGCATAATCTGTTCAAGAAGCATTATCCTAGGGGTGAAGATGTTTTTCAAAAATTTAAATTAAGGTTCCTATGGACCAATAAGATTCATCCAAATGTAAGGAGGAGATAAATGAAGAAATAAAAGAAAAATCTCCCAAAAATGAGTAAATACTCACATAAGATGATGTGAAGAGTTGACTAAGGACAAGGCTAATAGTTAAAAAGGGGAGATATTTAGAAGTAAATACTCACATAAGATGAAGAGTTGAATAAGGACAAGGCTAATAGTTAAAAAGGGGAGATATTTAGAAGTAAATACTCACATAAGATGAAGAGTTGAATAAGGACAAGGCTAATAGTTAAAAAGGGGAGATATTTAGAAGTAAATACTCACATAAGATGAAGAGTTGAATAAGGACAAGGCTAATAGTTAAAAAAGGGAGATATTTAGAAGTAATGATGCATTTTTGACACCTCTGCATGGGGAATTCTCCCTCATGAATGAGGCGCCTACTTCACATGTGCAATTGAGTTTTAAATCTTCAAAAATTGAGATATTTCATCTCTCCTCTCTCCTAATTCAAGTCTAGTTCCAAAAAGTTAGCTCAACTGACCTAAAAATGGTCAAAAATTGACCAAACTGAATTAGAAAATTCTAGAATCAGTTTGTTTGGTTAGGAGCTCTTTTTTTCATATACATAGAAGCCTTCCCCTTTGTTGAAACTCAATAGTGTTTTTTGCACTGTTACTCTACTCCACCCAAGCCAAGAACTGTGAATTTATTAATAATTCACTAGTTTTTGATATTTCCCTCTTCCAAAGATTGGTGGCCACTCTTGTTCAAACAAGAGTTGAACCCTCAAACCATCAAGCCAAATGAAAGCTATCAAAGTCATTAGTAAGTTGGTGATTCTTCTTTTCTTTTCACTTATTTTATGGTTTTAAATGGTTTTTATGCTTTATGTCTTCTCTAAAAATGTTATGCCTCATTACAAAAAGGCATTCCCCTCTCTTCTCTAGCAAAACCAACCATTCTCTATCCTAGGTGAATGGTTAATGATTAAAGTCAAGTTTTTATAATGTTTGTCTTAATTAAGTGAAAAATATTTACTTTAGGATAATTTCAATACTCTCGGTGCACTTTTAATTAGTCTTAAAGACTTAAAAATTTGAAAAATGGTCAGCCATACAAAGGAGGTTATGGCAAAATTTTTAGAAATTAGTGAGATAAAATTCATCTTTTATTATCCTAAAAGAGTAATCCTTACGGTTTCTATATTCTAAAGTATCATTTTCATGCATAAAAGATGCATTTTGATTAAATGCATAAAAGATAAATTTTTATTATAAAAGTGTTACTTTTATCATATTTGATTTTAATGCATAGAAGTATGCATAAAAGATAAATTTTTATTATAAAAGTGTTACTTTTATCATAATTGATTTTAATACATAGAAGTATACATAAAAGATAAATTTTTATTATAAAAGTGTTACTTTTATCATATTTGATTTTAATGCATAGAAGTATGCATAAAAGAAATTTTTTTATTATAAAAGTGTTACTTTTATTATATTTGATTTTAATGCATAGAAGTATGCATAAAAGATAAATCTTTATTATAAAAGTGTTACTTTTATCATATTTGATTTTAACGCATAGAAGTATGCATAAAAGATAAATTTTTATTATAAAAGTGTTACTTTTATCATATTTGATTTTAATGCATAGAAGTATGCATAAAAGATAATTTTTTATTATAAAAGTGTTACATTTATCATATTTGATTTTAATGCATAGAAGTATGCAAAAAAGATAAATTTTTATTATAAAAGTGTTACTTTTATCATATTGATTTCAATGCAGAGAAGAATGCATAAAAGATAAATTTTATTATAAAAGTGTTACTTTTATCATAATTGATTTTCATGCATAAAAGTATGCATAAAAGACAATTTTTAATCGGAGATCGAGGTAAATGAATATTTCTCAAGAAATCCATGTTTTTGAAATCTGTAAACAAAAATTCTTCGAAAGAAATTTTAGAAAAAGAGAAATTGAGATAGTACCTTCGAGAAAGATAATTTTAGGAAGAACCTTTCCAGACCTAAACTCTGATTCAGACTATTGACCAAGACCTAATTCCTTCGTCAGTTTCAATCAATGACGATGTACCCAGTTCAAGGAAAATGTACCCAAATCACCCACCGAATCTGAAACTAAGTTAAGACTTTTGATTTTGATCTGAGGATCAAGTTAACAGAATTCGAGGAATTCTATTTGGAATTGAAGACTGGATCTAGAAGTATTGAGATACGGATTTAAGATATACTCATGATATCCAAACAAAATCAAAACTGAAAACTTGCATAGAAACCCTGCCTTTTTAAAAGACTGTCTTACACCAGAATGCTGGAGGGAGCATTTGGCATATATGTTTATCTAAGGGAAGTCGGTTGCAAACAGCTGGCGGGGAGTGTTCGAGAGACAGCTCATGCGGCAAAGCCTGCCGAGGTCTTGACCAGCCTCGGTATGGTTAAAATGGTGTGCTTCCGGTACGATGGATGAGGGCCGACGAAGCGGTCCCTGAGTGAAGTGCGAGGACACCTAAGGAGGATCCTGGAGGGTTCTGACCAGGCGATGCATGGGCTCGCGGTGCCGAGGACATCCATGCGTATATCGAGGAAGATATTATATGATGGACCTATGTTTATTGTAATCTATCACACTGGATCTTGTTGTTGACTCGCTGGTCTCAACGGAGAGTCCAGAGTGACACAATTTTGTGAGAAACACAGACTCAATGGAAATTTTGAAGTATGACATGTATAAGTAGTAAATTGTTTGTCAATGGATTGTTTTTTTTAAAGTTTTAATAAAGAGGAGTGTGTGCGTATCTGTTTTCTAAAGCTAAAGTTAAGAAAGGCAATTCAATTATGGGTGGGTGAGCACTTGTTTGGTTCCACCGATTCCAGTGGTAGGGTGGTGGCTAACTCATGGGCCCGATGGGGTTAGGCTGGAATCATGGAGTTTTTAATAATCAAACTGAAAAATCTTAGGATTACGCTAGGATTCGAGTAGATAGCTAATTTCCTGATAAAATTCTCGATTGAGTGGATCAACAGCTTTGCCTAATCTTGATTAGGAAAAAAGCGTTGAATTGTTCAAATGATCAATTTATATCGGTGATAGTTTCCCTTCTATCTGGTTTTATCAGATGAAGGTTAGTTTAACACCTTGACCTCGTTTAGAAAAATTCGTTAAATAAAATAAAAATGGTGGAATCGTCCCCGCTTTCCGGGCATGGGAAATTTTCCCGGTTTCGGTTTTCAGAGTGACCACCAGCCTAGTCTCGTGCCCGGACATTCGTGGGTGAGGCCCCGAGTGAGAAACCCTACCCTGCGCATGAGGGGGCTGCTTCTGCTGTGTCAGCTATGGGAGTTAGGTGCATGGAGGGGGTAGAGGGATCTCTCAGTTGGTATCAGAGCCAGGTTGAAAGCTAATAAGGATAAATAAATTCTTATCTGAAATTGATAAATAAGAACTCAGAAAAAGCATTTTTCATAATGTATTTTCATTCTGTAAGCTTCTTTAATGAAGAAATTTTAATCAAAGAAATTATTTTTATAGATGGAAGTTTCCTATTTATCTGGTATTCCCGACCTCACCCAGTCTCAAGATATGATTGCAGTTGCCTTCGAACATCTCATCAGGCTTCCACTTCAACTCGAACAAGCCGAGCAAGACGCACGCCATTTCGAGGATGTATATTTTCCTAACCCAGCGGAGAGAATACAGCATAAGTGGTTTGCAGGGCAATATGTCCACGCCCCTTGCTTGCGATCCCCGTGCAATGCTGTGGCAGAACCTCTCATTGGCTATGATCCTGTTAAAGCTGAGAATGGTGCGTGGCATCATTCTATATCATTCGACACCTCAGAATTTCAGACTTTCATGTCAAATCCTTAGTCGATTTATCCCTAAAGAGAAAATAATATCTCCCTTCGCAGTTAGAGAACTTATGTAATAGGGCATGACTATGGCCCAGTACGGTCCTCTTATACGTCTCCCGAGGAGATTTTGAATTCTAGAGCCGAGCTGCTCTATGTACATATTGTAACTTTATATAAATATAGAAATGTTTTCTGGAGGAAAATTCCCTATTCTATAAGTGATTATTTATAGACGATCTGATAAAGAAAAATCTGTTATCGGACATATGTCATAGATCTCCAATAAGATCATTGTCTTGTTTAAGAAATTGTTTTCCAAAACTCTTAAGTCTTAGGATCTCGTGGATAATATCAAAATAAAAATTTAATAATAATAAATTTTTGATAGAATCATGAGACGAGGAAACCGTGGCCGTCAGCCAGACCCTATCTCTGAAGATGACGAGCTTGATCGTGATGTTCGCAAGGCTCTTCATAGGACTCAGCCATGACCCTTTATTAAAGGAGAAGGGGAGAACCTGGGCGAGGCTGTGGAGAAATGGGTGAAAGCCATGGAAGAGTATTTGGACGTCACAGGCTACAATGTGCGAAGCAAAATGGCTCTTGCCCGGCTGAAAATAGTGGAAACAGCCAGGGTAGCATGGAGGAACCACTGTGACACCAACTGTCTAGACAGAAATACTCAATCCTGGAACGATCTAAAAACCTATCTAAGAAAGAGATTTTGTCCTCCTGGATTTTTGGGAAAACCAAAATGAATGAATTCTTAGAGCTAAAGCAGGAGAGCAAAACCATCGAGGAATATCACCAGGCCTTTGCTCTTCTACTCAAATATTCACCACCTCTAGATGAAGAACAACTCATGGCCAGGTTCATTTGGGGAATGAACGAACCCTTAGACACACTGGTCAAAAATGCCAAGCTAGTGTCCATGGTTGAAGTAGTAAGAATGGCAAAAGATTTTGCCAAAGCCTTTGTAGTAAAGGTCCCACCAAAACCTGCACCCTCTAATTTTAAAAGATTCCAAGCCCAGGGAAGTACTTCAAACTTTCTACCCCTAAAGAGGCAGCAAGGCCCGAATCAGAATCAGGATACAGGAAGATTTAGAAGTGAAGGAAGACCCTTCTCCCAGAGTACTTTCTCAGAAACCCCACCTCTTTCAAGAAATCAGAAGGATGAGCTCAGAACTGAAAACCGATGTTTTGGATGCCAGGGTTTTGGTCACCAATTAAAAGACTGCCTGACTCCTGCCATGTCAAGGGGACAGGGAAGTCAAGGACCCTGAATGCAGAGACCAACCCGTTCATACCAGTCTAATCAGGGTCCGTCTCGCCCAAGCCAGGGAAACCCCAGAAGAACTCCAGCTCAGCCATCTGCCTCTATCCAGAGTAATCTCAGAACTCCTTCCCAGAACTGGGGCAACCAAAGAGAAAGAGTTCTACCTCAGACTGCAGAGCGGCCAGATAATTTCAGATGTAGTAGAAGAGGAAAAAGGACAGATCTATGCTGCAATTGAAAATCAAGGGCCTAAGCAGTAGTTCTCCATCATCCATACTCCAGCAGAGTATCAGGGTAAGCCTTTTAAGCTTTTGATTAATTCAGGCAGTTCTCATTCATTCATTTTCCCTGGATGCTTGCGTAAGCTAGTCTTAGAAAAAAAATCAGGGAAACCTATGCAAGTTGAATTGGCCAGTGGTGGGAAGACTCTTTTCACTCACCATGAGATATATCTTATCCAGTTCAATCTAGTGGTAATGTAACCGACTGTCAGTTCAAAGTCTTACCTCTAGGGGTTTTTGATGGCATCCTTGGAATGGACTGGCTCCACAAAAATCAAGCTGACATACACTGTCACAATGGAACCATTTCCTTCCATGACCTTCACGGGAACAAAGTCCATGGAACTAGAGTTTTCGGATCCCCAGACCTTCAGTTAGTAAAAGCTTCCAGGTTACTGAAAGGACTTAGGAAGAAGCAGCAAATTTATGTTGTCAAAATGAACCCAGTAGACTCAAAACTTAAAGCTAAAGAACCAGAATGGTTAAGTGAATTTGATGATCTATTCCTAGCAGAGCTAACTGAAATGCCTCCATTTCGAGAAGTAGATCATGTGATTGAATTGACTCCCGGAGCTCAACCAGTAGCCCTACGCTCGTACAAAATGCCAGTTCCTGAAGCCATCAAACTTAAAGAACAGCTTAGGCAGCTGTTAGAACAAGGGTTTGTAAGATTCCTCCCCAGCCTCTCAAAATGTCCAGCATCTTTCCCTGTAATCAATCCCTCTTCAGAAATATAAAAGACTTGTTTCTAACTGTTTTAACCTAGAGAGAGAAAATATTCTAGAGAGAGAATATTCAAATTTTTAATATTTTTGGATAGAAAATTATCTCATCTTATTAAAATAAGTTCCCCTGAAACAGAAATTCAAAAAGAACTTTCCAATGTGCAATTGGAATTAATTGGAAATGGGTATAAAGGACCTTAGCCTAAGGGTCTAGATTTTCAGAAATTTTTGGATTATGGTCCAATTAAGGTTCCTATGGGCCAATAGCATCAATCCATGTGTAGGGAGGAGATAAATCCAATTTGTAAAAGAAGATACCCAAAAATGAGTAAATGCTCACATAAGATGAAGAGTTGAAAATGTACAAGGTTTATTAGTAAAAAAACTATGAGCAATATTAAAAATATGAGATATTTTGGGTATCCAAAAATGAGTAAATGCTCACATAAGATGAAGAGTTGAAAATGTACAAGGTTTATTAGTAAAAAAAACTATGAGCAATATTAAAATGATTCCATTATGACACATATGTAAGGAAGGGGAGTTCTTTAAAGGAGGTGCATATTTCACATAAGATGAAGAGTTGAAAATGTATAAGGTTTATTAGTAAAAAAACTATGAGCAATATTAAAATGATTCCATTATGACACATATGTAAGGAAGGGGAGTTCTTTAAAGGAGGTGCATATTTCACATAAGATGAAGAGTTGAAAATGTACAAGGTTTATTAGTAAAAAAAAACTATGAGCAATATTAAAATGATTCCATTATGACACATATGTAAGGAAGGGGAGTTCTTTAAAGGAGGTGCATATTTCACATGCTTGAATGAGTTTTAAACTCATAAAAATTGAGATATTTCATCTCTCCTCTCTCCTAATTCAAGTCTAGTTCCAAAAAGTTAGCTTAACTGACCTAAAAATGGTCAAAAATTGACCAAGCTGATTTGGAAAATTCTAGAATCAGTTTGTTTGGTTAGGAGCTCAATTTTTCCTATAAATAGAAGCCTCCCCCTTGTTGAAAAATATATAGTGTTTATGCATCGTTACTTTACTCCACCTAAGCCAAGAACTATGAATTCATTAATAATTCACTAGTTTTTGGAGCTTCCCTCTTTCTTCAATCCCCATTGGTGGCTCCATCAACATACTTAACCAATTGATTGGTTGGGGGCCTCTACCGTGAACAAAGAATCAAGCAATTTGTAAGGTAATTAGTGAATATTGATCTTTTCTATAATTTCTCAATGTTTCTCTCTTCTCAACCCCTCTCAAGCTTGAGAAGCTTAATTGGTATGGTTTTTTAAATGCTATTGAAGTTAATTGGTGAATAGTAGTGAAGAGTTACATAATTTAATAAATGCTATTGAAGTTAATTTCCATTTATGTTTAAATTCTAATGGTTTTTATGTAATTTCTCTCTCTCACTCAAGAAATGGTCATACTTGTTGGAGCTCTATATATGGCTCACTCTACCTAACTTGGTCTCACCTATATATATGTATCTTGTCCTCAATATGAATCAGTCTTTGGGAGCGTACATGATGTGTCTCTTGTCTCGTCTCTTTCTCTCTACATTTCAACATGGTATCAGAGCATCTATGAGGGAAGCATCTATGTCTTCTTGTTAAATTCATGATTATAATTTGATGTCTTACAAGATTGTTCTTTGATTATGTGTTGTCTACATGATTTTATAGCTTAACTTGTTGTAATTAGAATTGTTTCTTAATCGCGTCCTTAAAACCAAAACCTATCAAAAAAATTTGTCAAACGGAGTTGTGAGTCAAAAAAGTTATGACAGTTCAGGCAAACTGCATCTGTAACAGCAAAACAGGTTCTTTGAATAAGCAAACAGGTTCTTTGTGTGAGCACACAGGTTTCGTCTTCGTCAAGCGTTTTTAGCAAACCGCCAAATCTAGCTTCTTCGTCAAGCGTTTTTAGCAAACCGCCAAATCTAGCTTTTTCGTCAAGCGTCTCTTATTATTTTGCTATTTTTAGCAAAACGACCAATCTAGCTTTTTCATCAAGCGTCTATCAATGAATCTTGCGTCCCACGTCTCGCTATTTTGAGGACTCTTTTCTTATTGACGTCTCTTATCTCTTGCGGTCGTCCTTGTCTATGGTGTGCAGATTTTGTGATTTTATCTTATACGTCTTCTAGCAGATAGATGTGGCTATGACTGTTCTCGTCAATGGTTTTCCTTCTGGCCAACGTTCTATTCCTTCTTTTCAAGGCCAAGGGTTTCCCGGTTGGAAAGCAAAGATGCTGTTAATTCTTGAAGGCGATGAGCTCTTAGATGTTGTTATTGGCAATTCTCTATGTCCGTCTCAGCCTACTATTCCGAATTCTGACAACGTTCTTATCACGGAAGGCCCTGTTTTTGATGCATGGCGTCTTGCTTATATGGATTGGCAGAGGCGTGATAAAGCAGCTCGTCGGTACATTCTTTCTGCTCTTAGTGATTCTCTCATGCTTGATGTGTATGACTTTCCTACTTCCCATGACGTATGGGAGTATCTTATAGCAAATTTTCAGAAAAAGTCTGTTACAGAAACACTTTATTTGAGAGGTTTGCTTTCAAAGTTACAGTATGAAGTTGGTACTGCTATGACGGGGCATATTGATTCTTTCAAATCTATTATTAATCAACTTGCTGCTGCGGGTGATCCTGTTCCACGAAAGCAACTTATTACAATTCTTCTTGATACGATAAAGGATCCGTCTTATGACAACATTGTTACTATTCTTTCTAACAAGGACGGTCTTGATTTTGACCAAACTTGCATATCTTTGATTGAGTATTCTCAACGTCAACAACGACGTAGCATTGGTCATGATGCAGCTATGTTTTCACAACAAGAGGAGCCTGAGTCACAACAGTTGGAACAGGCCTTTAATGTGCGAAGGCATCCTTTTCAACGAGGCAACCGTAGAGGTGGTCATCGTGGTGGTAGTTTCTCTCGTCTCAAATTTCCTAACAAGCATTGTTCTTACTGCAATAGGAATGGTCATACTGAAGATGACTGTTGGGCACGTCAATATGATGAAGAACACAACATTACCACAAAACAACCACGTTTATCTAGAGATTCTTTTTCTTGTGATTATTGTGGAAAATCTGATCATCCCTCTTCCATGTGCTTTAAGCGTTGATTTGATGTAGATCGAAATCGAGCATATGCAGCCGAGCATCATGATAATGTTGTGCCTGAAACAAGTTGTGTTTCATGTTCAGTTCCCCCAGACAGAATACTTCATGTACGTGATGGTTCACTTCTCATTATTGATTCTGGTGCTACAGGAAATATGACATATGAATCTAAGTGGCTACATAACTATCATTCTTTACCTGTTAAGCGTGTTGTTTATCTTGCTGATGATACAACTTGCCAAGGCAAGGGCATTGGAGATTTATATCTTGGCACCTTATCTTCTTCAACTCGAGTTTTACGAGGGGTTTTACATGTCCCAGAACTTCAACGTAATCTTCTTTCAGTTGCAAGACTTGTTGATCTTGGTTTGTTTGTTGGATTCGACCACACCAAATGCCGCATTGAGAAAGATGGACAGATTATTGCAACTGCTTCTCGTAATGGCAATTTGTTTGAGCTCTCTCTTAATGATGCTGTAGCAAATGTTGTCACTGCTCCAGGTGATCATGATTGCAAGATATGGCATCATCGCTTTGTTCATGCTGATTTCTCAAAGCTTCTTAATCTTTATCGTCAAGGTCTTGTACGCGGAATGGATCTTAAAGCTCATCCTCATATGGGAATCTGTGAGTTTTGTGCTCTTGGCAAACACAATCGTAAACCCTTTCCTCTCTCGAATTCAGTTCATTCTCATGATTTGTTGGATCTTGTTCATACCGACATTTGTGGACCTTTGCCTCCATCGAGAACACAACATCGTTATTTCATTACGTTTATTGATGATTACTCACGATATACAGTTGTTTTCTTGCTTCGACAAAAATCTGAGGCGTTATCTGTTTTTAAGCAATTTCACAAGGCTGTTGAACTTCAAACTGGTCGCCGCCTCAAGAAACTTCGCAGCGATAATGGTGGAGAATATGTGTCTCAAGAGTTTGAGAGTTCATTAGGAACTCAATGGAGTCTTTTTGGGCCCTTTAATTTGCCATGAGGTTATGGAAACGTTTAACTTTTTGACAAATAGGAGCCCGCCATGTAAGCAAAAACCAATGGTTTGTAAGAGAGGTGTAAGAGTGGTCAAAGGGTGCACTTTTTCCCCCAAAAAAAGGAGGGAGCAATTTTACAATTTTTGAACCTCCATAACTTCTACATACACGCTCCGATTTGAGCGGAGATTACAGATCCGTGATCTACGCATCAAGAGCTTTCCATAGATATGTTACATGATATGGTTTTATCCGCTAGATTTTAAATTCCATTTTCGCCCTAAAATTCAAATTCGAATAAAGTAGCCGTTTTGAAGCTTCTAATTAGAAAACGTTTCTTCTTAAGAGAAAAGGTTTGACTCCCTTAAACTGCCAAATAAAAGGGCCCAAGAAGACTCCATTGAGTTCCTAATGTATTGTACAGACCATGGTATTCATCATGAACATACTATTCCATATTCACCTCAATAGAACGGTGTTGCAGAACGTAAGAATCGCACTATTATCAATGCTATACGATGTATGCTGATTCATTCTGGGTTATCTCATGTTTTCTAGAGTGAAGCTCTCTTGACAGTAGTCTTTGTTCAGAATCATCTTCCTACTACTGCTCCTTCTGGTAAGATACCCATCACAGCATGGACAGGTGAAATTCCTTCTGTATCTCATTTTCGAACCTTTGGATGTATTGCTTATATTCATGTTCCTAAAGAAACGCGAGCAAACCTTGATGCTCCTGGGCTTAAAGTTATTTTTATTGGGTATTCTGACACTTCCAAAGGCTACAAATTCTATGACCCGTCCTCCAAGAAAGTGCTTGTGAATCGTGATGCTATTTTCAATGAGCAGCTTATGGGCGGTACATGGTCCATGGATGATTCTGATGATAATAAATCTTTGCTTCAAGCTTTTCCATTCTTGTGTGATGATGAATCTTCTTCTATAGAGCAACTTTCCTCTTCACAACCATCTAAAGAGCAACTTTCCTCTTCACAACCATTGATTCCAAATCCTGTCCTTGATGATGTTGACATTTTTATTGATCTGCCTATTGATTTTGACCATGGTTCTTGTCATGTTTATGATGAAGATTTTGAGGCTAATGTTTTCTCTACTTCTGAAGATCCGGCCACGTACAGTGATGCTATATGTTCTCCACAAAAGGATCAATGGCAAGAGGCTATGGAAGCAGAGTACGATTCTCTTATCTCTAAAGGTACATGGATACTCACTGAGCTGCCTCCTGGCCGTACTGCCATTAAGTGTAAGTGGGTATATAAGACAAAATGTAAAGCAGATGGATCCTTTGACAAATTCAAGGCACATTTAGTTGCCAAAGGTTATTCTCAAGTTGCTGGCGTTGATTATCATGAAACCTTTTCACCAGTTGTTCGCATTACTAGTATTCGGGTTTTATTGGCATTTGCTATTCAATTTGACTTAGAAATTCATCAGATGGACGTGCGCACAGCTTTCTTGAATGGAGATTTGAATGAAGAAATTTACATGGAACAACCAGAAGGATTTGTTATTGCAGGTAAGGAAGATCTTGTTGCTCGTCTTCATAGGGCTTTATATGGCCTTAAACAAGCTTCACGGGCCTGGTACATCAAGTTTGATCTTCAATTTGGTGGGATGTCTTCAAGTTGTTGGTTTGAACACTCGTCCTGACATTTTGTTTATTGCTAACTATCTTGGGCAACACCTTGCATGTCCTTCTCTTAAGCATTGGTCTTCAGCAAATCGCGTGTTGAAATACTTGAAAGGCATTGTAGATTATGGTTTGGTTTATCAACGACAATCCACATCCGCTGACTCCATTCCATCTCTTTCTCTTTTGGGTTACACAGATGCAGATTGGGCCAGCTCACATTTATCTATGCGATCTACTAGTGGCAATTGTTTCTTCATTAATGGTTGTCTTATTTCTTGGACCAGCAAGAAACAACGTTGTGTTGCAGTTTCTACAACCGAATCTGAATATGTTGCGGCATCACTTGCAGCTCGTGAACTCATTTGGCTTCGACAAGTGTTGACAGATATTGGCCATTCTCCTCTTTCTAGTACACCCTTGCGGTGTGATAATCAGAGTGCTATTAGTCTTGCAAAAGACTATGTCCAACATAACAAGTCAAAACATATTGCTGTGCATTACCATTATGTTCGATACGAAGTACGCAAAGGCACTATCATGATTGAACATTGTCCAAGTGACCAGATGATTGCAGATATTCTTACCAAAGGTCTCAATGAGTCACGCTTCATTCTCTTGCGCTCAGAGCTTGGAGTTGCCTCGGGCTCACTCTTTCTAGATTAGGCTCTTTACTCTTATGGTAGCTTTGTACATATATCGTTGTAATCTTCTAGACACCATGCACTTTGCACATTTCACAATTGCACACTATGACCTCTTGGTCCTTTTGTATATTTGTACATAGATGCACAATGCACTTTCACATCATTACTTCTGGTTCATATTTTCACATTTGTATAGGGGCTTGGGTTTTTCCCTTGTACTCCCCAAGGGTTTTTTCATCCATAGCTAGAGACCCTTGTTTGAGTGGGGGTGTTGGAGCTCTATATATGGCGGCTCACTCTACCTAACTTGGTCTCACCTATATATATGTATCTTGTCCTCAATATGAATCAGTCTTTGGGAGCGTACATGATGTGTCTCTTGTCTCGTCTCTTTCTCTCTACATTTCAACAATACTCATGACCCATTCTCAATCCAAATCAAGCCTTTCATAAAGCTTTTCCTTAACCCAAGATTAAGCTATGCTTGAGGCCAAATTAATGGCTTTCTTCTATGCTTTTAGTTTATGTATATTGATGATTCAATCCATTATGGATTAATGATCCAATTAGAGATCATTTTAATTATTTCCTTAATGATAAGCTTTATCCCTTAGAAAAATTGAGGTTTATCAGTCATAGCAGCGGAGCTATGGTAAAATTTTTATAAAAATTATGCATAAAATAATTTCATTCAAAGCATAAAAAGAGGACTTCCTACCATATTCTAGGAGTTATCATCCTAGATTAATTGAAAGAATTTCATTATAATCATGGAGAAATTAAATTTTAATATCATGCATAAAGGATAAGTTTTTATATCAAAAGTGTTATTTTTACCATTTTTATTTCATGCATAGAAGTATGCATAATGGATAAATTTTTATATCAAAAGTGTTATTTTTACCATTTTTATTTTCATGCATAGAAGTATGCATACTGGATAAATTTTTATATCAAAAGTGTTATTTTTATCAATTTTTATTTTCATGCATAGAAGTATGCATAAAGGATAAGTTTTTATATCAAAAGTGTTACTTTTACCATTTTTATTTTCATGCATAGAAGTATGCATAATGGATAAATTTTTATATCAAAAGTGTTACTTTTACCATTTTTATTTTCATGCATAGAAGTATGCATAATGGATAAATTTTTATATCAAAAGTGTTACTTTTATTATTTTTATTTTCATGCATAGAAGTATGCATAATGGATATCAAAAGTGTTACTTTTATTATTTTTATTTTCATGCATAGAAGTATGCATAATGGATGAATTTTTATATCAAAAGTGCTACTTTTATTATTTTTATTTTCATGCATAGAAGTATGCATAAAAGATAAATTTTTATATTAAAAGTGTTACTTTTATCATTTTTATTTCATGCATAGAAGTATACATAATGGATAAATTTTTATATGAAAAGTGTTACTTTTATCATATTTGAATTTCATGCATAAAGGTATGCATAAAAGTTGATTATTTTATTATAAAAGTGTGTCTTTTATTATATTGAATTTCATGCATAGAGGTATGCATAAAGGTTGATTATTTTATTATAAAAGTGTGACTTTTATCATAATTGAATTTCATGCAAAGAGGTATGCATAAAAGTTGATTATTTTATTGTAAGAGTGTTACTTTTATCATATTGGATTTCATGCATAGAGGTATGCATAAAAGATATTCTTTTTATATTAAAAGTGTGATTTTTCTCATAAATGGATTTTATGCATAACTTAGATGCATAAATGGATTTTATGCATAACTTAGATGCATAAAAGAAATTCTTTTATTCTAAAAGTGTAATTCCTACCAAATTGAATTTATGCATAAGAAGATGCATAAAAGATTGATTTTAATTTCGAAAGTGTTAGTCTCCTTAAATGGAATTTATGCATAAATAAATGTGTAGAGAAATCTTATATCAAATATAAGAATTCTCTTAAAAAAGATATGAAATGTGATAAGATGTGATAAGAGGTGTATGAGATGTGATAACATTTGATAAGATGCGTATGGAAAGTGATAGGATGTGATAAGAGGTGTATGAGATGTAAAAAGATGTGATAAGATGTGTATGAGATGTGATAGAATGTGTTAAGATGAGTTAGGATGTGTTAAGATGTATATGGGATGTGTTAGAGAATGGATGTAATATGGTTGTATGAATGTGATGTGGATGTATATGTATGAATGTGAATGTTGATGTGGATGTGGATGTACGGATGTAGATACGGATGTGTATGTATGTATGAGGATGTGTATGTATGAATGAGGATGTGAAAATGGATGTATGTATGTAGATGTGGATGTATGGATGTATGTATGTAGATGTGGATGTATGTATGTAGATGTGGATGTATGGATGTGAATGTGAATGAAGAGGTGGATGTGGATGTATGAATGTAGATACGGATGTGGATGTATGTATGTGAATGTGGATGTATGAATGAGGATGTGAAAATGGATGTATGCATGTGAATGTGGATGTATGAATATGAATGTGGATGTGTGGATGTGGAAATGGAGGTATGGATGTATGAATGTGGATGTGGATGTATGCATGTAGATGCGTATGTATGAATGTGAAATTGGATGTATGATGTGGATGTATGAACATGGATATGAATGTAGAATAATGAATATGAAGGTGTATGTGAGATAATGTGTAGTCTATATGAGTGAATGGATGAGAACGAGTACACATTGAATGGAATGTGGAATAAGTAATGTGGTCCGAGAGTGGATAATATGGAAAGACAAGAGTTCGTTATAGAAACTGTATTTTGTGACTGTTTGTAAATGACTGTTTTATGTCAAGAATGCTGGAGAAGCATTTTGACCGTCTTGAGGATTAAGGTCATGAAGACCAAACTGATAAAGTTGCAACTGCTGACGGAGAGTCAATGGAGGACGTCTCGCGTAGCAAGGTCGATCGAGGTCTTGACCAGCCTCGGTTCGATTTAAATGGTGAGCTTCCGGTGCGGTGGATGAGAGACCAAGGAAGCGGCCTATGAGTGAAGCGCTAGGTCACCTGCGAAGGATCCTAGAGGGTGCTGACCATACGGTGCTCGGGCTCTGGGTCGCCGAAGATACCCACACGTGCGTCGTGGAAGATATTAGAACAAGGAGTAAGAGTTGTTTTCTGAAATCGAGCATGGATCTGGTTGATTGACCTTACTGGTCCTCAACGGATGAGTCCATGGCTCTTTTATATGGATCTGTGGGTTGATCTTGCTGATCTTCCACGGAGATTCCATTCTATTATATGAATATATTGCCGGTTACTATGAGCTAGGAACTATGGAAAAGGCCCCTGAGAGAACAGGTGGTGAGCGTTCTGGTTGCCAATGATGCCATAAGTACACCGATGAAAGAATGACTAGAAATAAGGATTCAACCAGAGACTTTGAGGATTGTCATCAGTGACATAATGGTTTTATTAAAGGATTGTTTTAAAGCTAGTTGATGCTAAGAAAAAGGCAATTTCATATTGGGTGTGTAAGTGGTGTGACTAGTTTTATGTTTGTATGAACTTCTGGCTAGGGGGCCTTGGAACTCTTTTCCTTGGTACCCGGGACAAAACCTAACCAAATTCTTAATTGGATCCCATCACTACAGTGGTTGGGCGGTTGGCTAACCCATGGGATCGGATGGGGTTAGGCTGGACTGATGGATCCGTAAATCGAGATTTAATTTCTATTATTACGATAGATGAAGTAAATCCCGGATAGAAATTGTTCTATGGATAGGAATCAACGGCTGTGCCTCTTGATGGGAAAAAAAGCGTTGATCCCAATGATCCAAGTGCAAGTTTCTTCCTTGATTTGACCAAGTACCGTTAAAGGTGCAGTCAGATCAGTTGATCCGTAATGATCTTGACTACGTTAGAGTAAAGAGTTATCCTGGGGTGGAATCGCCCATGCTTTCCGGGTAAAGGAAGTTTTTTCGGTTTCGGTTTTGGACAAACCGACGGATTAGTCTCTTGTCCGGATATCCGTGGGCGAGGCCTCGAGTGTGAGACCCCTACCCGCGCACGATGTGCTACTTCCGCTGCTAGTACCCCGAATCTGTTGCGTGGTGGAGACTGGGATCTCACAATTGGTATCAGAGTAGGTTTTGAAAGCTAATAAAGATAATTAAATTCTTATCTGAAATTGGTAATAAGAATTCAGAAACAGCATTTTCATAATGTATTTTCATTCCGTAAGCTTCTTTAATGAAGAAATTTTAATCAAAGAAATTGTTTTTATAGATGGAAGTTCCACATTTATCTGGTATTCCCGACCTCACCCAGTCTCAAGATATGATTGCATTTGCCTTCGAGCATCTCATCTCTTCCGCTTCAACTCAAACAAGCTGAGCAAGACTCGCACTCCATTTCGCGGATTTATATTTTCCTACCCCAGCGGAGAGAATATAACATAAGTGGTTTGCAGGGCAATATGTCCACGCCCATTGCAATCGCCGTACAATGCTGTGGCAGAATCTCTCATTGACTATGATCCTGTTAAAGCTGAAAATGGTGCGTGGTGTCATTCTATATCATTTGACACCTCGAAATTTCAGACTTTCATGTCGAATTTATAGACTCCTTAGTCGATTTATCCCTAAGGAGAAAATAATAACTCCCTTCGTAGTTAGAGAACTTATGTAACAGGGCATGACTATGGCCCAGTACCGTCGTCTTATGCGTCTCTCGAGGAGATTTTGAATTTTGGAGCCGAGCCACTCTATGTACTTATTGCAACTTGTATATAGAAATACAAATGTTTTTTTTTAACGGACGATCGAATAAAGAAAAATCTATTTATCAGACTTAAGTCATAGATCTCCAATAAGATCAACTGAGGAGCCAATTATGTCAAAAGTTTATCAAGACGCACAAAAAGGTTGTAATTGTTTGATATAATTCATACAAATTGTTAATTCAAATTGAAATTCGTAAATTAGTAATTGGGTCTTCAATTGGAAGTACCGCAATTGTATGAAACCCTGACTTGCTTGAGACCTAGACATGATGGTATTTACCTTATAGTTTCGAGTATCATGACTATCCGTATATACCGAGGGTATAACTGCAGCTCTTTACCGACAGTATATACGAGTAAATCTAAGACTTGAAATTATAAGCGTTAATGCTATCCAGATGATGATCTCGAATGTGGTTGATATGATTTTTAATTCTGTTTGGGAACTGATGAATTGATTTGGATTCTGATTGAAAAATGATGATCCCTGAAAATGGGTTGAAATGTAATAAGCCGAGCGAAACCACAATGTGAATGATTGGGACGAGTCCCTGTAATGATAAATGATGAAAATGATTCAGCAAATCACTATGAGATTAGTGGATTGTGCTGTCAAATTGCTACTGTTAATACTTGAGATGGTAGATTAAGTTAAGGGATGACAAATTGAGAACTTGCTTAACTTAAATTCCGTGGAGGAATGTTCAGAAGGAAATTTTTCGGTCTAATGGACCATTATCGTGTTAAAGATATGAATGATATGATCTGAATGAATTGTTATTTAATGATGAGTTCTATATAAGGGATATTTATCCCCATATTCTATTGGGTTGACCGGAATATAAGGAACCCCAGAATAAATTGGATCTTAAGCAAAAGAGTTGTCCTCTACTTGCGAGATGAGGACATCTTGCACCTTTTAAGTGGGGTAGAATGTAAGATTCCTCCCCCAGTCTTAGAGGTATACAGGAGTAAGAATCTCCCTTTCTGATCTTATAATTATTCTCTCTCTAAAATAAAAGAAAGATTCTGTTTAAAAAGGGAAGACACTTTTCCCATAATACCTTCTCAGGAGCCCACTTGTTTTAAGGATTCAGAACGATGAGTTCAGAAGTGAGAACCGGTATTTTGGATGCCAAGGTTTTAGTCATCAGTTAAAAGACGGCCCGACTCCTACCATGGAAAGGGCACAAGGAAGTCTAGAACCCAAATTCAGAGACCAATATCTTCATACCAATCTAATCAGGGTCCATCTCAGACAAGATTGCTTAACTCCATTAACTAGGTCCGACCCATTGATTAGGGTCAAGATGACCAGTCAAATGCTTGGCGACTTAGAACATCAGATGCAAGCAATTCATAAAGATATAAACGCTGCCTAGGATTGACAGAGACAATATACGGATAAGAAGAGGACAGTCAGAGAAATCAAAGAAGCAGTTATAGTCTTCAATTGAATACGGACCAAAAGAATTTCTTTATCTCTAGAGGAGTATAAGTAGTTATCCCCCACATATTGTGGACCAAAGGAAGTAAGTGACTTAACCTACGAACTTATTTTATCTCCTCATCTCAAAGTTCTTAACGCCTTCTATAGAATAATGTGCCAAACCCAAATCATGGAAAGACGGTAAAACTTCAGTGGCAAGATACCGTTGGCTTGTAGGTTACGCTAACTCCTTCCTTTATATAAGTCGTAACTTTTACTTATCGCTCACAGTAATCTTACTTCCATCGATCTCCTTCTTCTTAATCTCCTTCATGGCTTGGCAACAGGAATTAGTTTTATCCATGATGATTTCTCACCTTCAAGACGCAAGCGAGTCTGTGAAGAAGGATTTTATAGAACAGTATGAGCGCTCACTTTTTCCTCAATTGGGAACGTCTGTAGCTCAGACCAAATGGCGGACCTATCAAGACATAACTAGGGTAACACCTTGGGGTCAACAGCACTTTCACAACAATGTCCGCTTGGCCATGGTTATTGAAGCCTTGGGTTTGGGTCCCCGATACTACTGCGCCATGAGATCAAGACATCTTGGGTTTTCCGAGCGGGTCTTCTTACTGGCGTGTTTTCTTCCTCATCAGAAGATATGCCTTTACCCCGTTTTTGGTTTGCCTCTCAGAGGTCCTTTTGTTAGAACACCTCATACCACTGAGATAGGCACGGCAATAACCAACAAAATCATTCCCATAGATGAGTTACCTTATACGTGCGTAGCTTGTGAGTGCTGCTTTTGTGATCATATGATGGACGGGCTTATGGAAGTGTAAAGAGTTCTTCTATCTTTACTGTACATGTTCCAAGAATGAATAAAGTTTAAATCTTGTTCTTGTCTTGACCCTACTCTCTTTGAGATTTTTTTAAATTGGTGATTAATCTTAATTAAAAAAATTTCTCTCAGTCTCATACTTGTGCATCTTACGAAATTACCCCCAGTTTGCGAGATGAGGGCATCTCGCGTTTTTCAAGTGGGAGAGAATGTAAGATTCCTCCCCAGCCTCTCAAAATGTCCAGCATCTTTCCCTGTAATCAATCCCTCTTCAGAAATATAAAAGACTTGTTTCTAACTGTTTTAACCTAGAGAGAGAAAATATTCTAGAGAGAGAATATTCAAATTTTTAATATTTTTGGATAGAAAATTATCTCATCTTATTAAAATAAGTTCCCCTGAAACAGAAATTCAAAAAGAACTTTCCAATGTGCAATTGGAATTAATTGGAAATGGGTATAAAGGACCTTAGATTAAGGGTCTAGATTTTCAGAAATTTTTGGATTATGGTCCAATTAAGGTTCCTATGGACCAATAGCATCAATCCATGTGTAGGGAGGAGATAAATCCAATTTGTAAAAGAAGATACCCAAAAATGAGTAAATGCTCACATAAGATGAAGAGTTGAAAATGTACAAGGTTTATTAGTAAAAAAACTATGAGCAATATTAAAAATATGAGATATTTTGGGTATCCAAAAATGAGTAAATGCTCACATAAGATGAAGAGTTGAAAATGTACAAGGTTTATTAGTAAAAAAAACTATGAGCAGTATTAAAATGATTCCATTATGACACATATGTAAGGAAGGGGAGTTCTTTAAAGGAGGTGCATATTTCACATAAGATGAAGAGTTGAAAATGTACAAGGTTTATTAGTAAAAAAACTATGAGCAATATTAAAATGATTCCATTATGACACATATGTAAGGAAGGGGAGTTCTTTAAAGGAGGTGCATATTTCACATAAGATGAAGAGTTGAAAATGTACAAGGTTTATTAGTAAAAAAAAACTATGAGCAATATTAAAATGATTCCATTATGATACATATGTAAGGAAGGGGAGTTCTTTAAAGGAGGTGCATATTTCACATGCTTGAATGAGTTTTAAACTCATAAAAATTGAGATATTTCATCTCTCCTCTCTCCTAATTCAAGTCTAGTTCCAAAAAGTTAGCTTAACTGACCTAAAAATGGTCAAAAATTGACCAAACTGATTTGAAAAATTCTAGAATCAGTTTGTTTGGTTAGGAGCTCAATTTTTCCTATAAATAGAAGCCTCCCCCTTGTTGAAAAATATATAGTGTTTATGCATCGTTACTCTACTCCACCTAAGCCAAGAACTATGAATTCATTAATAATTCACTAGTTTTTGGAGCTTCCCTCTTTCTTCAATCCCCATTGGTGGCTCCATCAACATACTTAACCAATTGATTGGTTGGGGGCCTCTACCGTGAACAAAGAATCAAGCAATTTGTAAGGTAATTAGTAAATATAGATCTTTTCTATAATTTCTCAATGTTTCTCTCTTCTCAACCCCTCTCAAGCTTGAGAAGCTTAATTGGTATGGTTTTTTAAATGCTATTGAAGTTAATTGGTGAATAGTAGTGAAGAGTTACATAATTTAATAAATGCTATTGAAGTTAATTTCCATTTATGTTTAAATTCTAATGGTTTTTATGTAATTTCTCTCTCTCACTCAAGAAATGGTCATACTCATGACCCATTCTCAATCCAAATCAAGCTTTTCATAAAGCTTTTCCTTAACCCAAGATTAAGCTATGCTTGAGGCCAAATTAATGGCTTTCTTCTATGCTTTTAGTTTATGTATATTGATGATTCAATCCATTATGGATTAATGATCCAATTAGAGATCATTTTAATTATTTCCTTAATGATAAGCTTTATCCCTTAGAAAAATTGAGGTTTATCAGTCATAGCAGCGGAGCTATGGCAAAATTTTTATAAAAATTATGCATAAAATAATTTCATTCAAAGCATAAAAAGAGGACTTCCTACCATATTCTAGGAATTATCATCCTAGATTAATTGAAAGAATTTCATTATAATCATGGAGAAATTGAATTTTAATATCATGCATAAAGGATAAGTTTTTATATCAAAAGTGTTATTTTTACCATTTTTATTTCATGCATAGAAGTATGCATAATGGATAAATTTTTATATCAAAAGTGTTATTTTTACCATTTTTATTTTCATGCATAGAATTATGCATAATGGATAAATTTTTATATCAAAAGTGTTATTTTTATCAATTTTTATTTTCATGCATAGAAGTATGCATAAAGGATAAGTTTTTATATCAAAAGTGTTACTTTTACCATTTTTATTTTCATGCATAGAAGTATGCATAATGGATAAATTTTTATATCAAAAGTGTTACTTTTACCATTTTTATTTTCATGCATAGAAGTATGCATAATGGATAAATTTTTATATCAAAAGTGTCATAGAAGTATGCATAATGGATAAATTTTTATATCAAAAGTGTTACTTTTATTATTTTTATTTTCATGCATAGAAGTATGCATAATGGATAAATTTTTATATCAAAAGTGTTACTTTTATTATTTTTATTTTCATGCATAGAAGTATGTATAATGGATGAATTTTTATATCAAAAGTGCTACTTTTATTATTTTTATTTTCATGCATAGAAGTATGCATAAAAGATAAATTTTTATATTAAAAGTGTTACTTTTATCATTTTTATTTCATGCATAGAAGTATACATAATGGATAAATTTTTATATGAAAAGTGTTACTTTTATCATATTTGAATTTCATGCATAAAGGTATGCATAAAAGTTGATTATTTTATTATAAAAGTGTGTCTTTTATTATATTGAGTTTCATGCATAGAGGTATGCATAAAGGTTGATTATTTTATTATAAAAGTGTGACTTTTATCACAATTGAATTTCATGCATAGAGGTATGCATAAAAGTTGATTATTTTATTGTAAGAGTGTTACTTTTATCATATTGGATTTCATGCATAGAGGTATGCATAAAAGATATTCTTTTTATACTAAAAGTGTGATTTTTCTCATAAATGGATTTTATGCATAACTTAGATGCATAAAAGAAATTCTTTTATTCTAAAAGTGTAATTCCTACCAAATTGAATTTATGCATAAGAAGATGCATAAAAGATTGATTTTAATTTCGAAAGTGTTAGTCTCCTTAATTGGAATTTATGCATAAATAAATGTGTAGAGAAATCTTATATCAAATATAAGAATTCTCTTAAAAAAGATATGAAATGTGATAAGATGTGATAAGAGGTGTATGAGATGTGATAACATTTGATAAGATGCGTATGGAAAGTGATAGGATGTGATAAGAGGTGTATGAGATGTAAAAAGATGTGATAAGATGTGTATGAGATGTGATAAAATGTGTTAAGATGAGTTAGGATGTGTTAAGATGTATATGGGATGTGTTAGGACGAGAATGGATGTAATATGGTTGTATGAATGTGATGTGGATGTATATGTATGAATGTGAATGTTGATGTGGATGTGGATGTACGGATGTAGATACGGATGTGTATGTATGTATGAGGATGTGTATGTATGAATGAGGATGTGAAAATGGATGTATGTATGTAGATGTGGATGTATGGATGTATGTATGTAGATGTGGATGTATGTATGTAGATGTGGATGTATGGATGTGAATGTGAATGAAGAGGTGGATGTGGATGTATGAATGTAGATACGGATGTGGATGTATGTATGTGAATGTGGATGCATGAATGAGGATGTGAAAATGGATGTATGCATGTGAATGTGGATGTATGAATATGAATGTGGATGTGTGGATGTGGAAATGGAGGTATGGATGTATGAATGTGGATGTGGATGTATGCATGTAGATGCATATGTATGAATGTGAAATTGGATGTATGATGTGGATGTACGAACATGGATATGAATGTAGAATAATGAATATGAAGGTGTATGTGAGATAATGTGTAGTCTATATGAGTGAATGGATGAGAACGAGTACACATTGAATGGAATGTGGAATAAGTAATGTGGTCTGAGAGTGGATAATATGGAAAGACAAGAGTTCGTTATAGAAACTGTATTTTGTGACTGTTTGTAAATGACTGTTTTATGTCAAGAATACTGGAGAAGCATTTTGACCGTCTTGAGGATTAAGGTCATGAAGACCGAAGTGATAAAGTTGCAACTGCTGACGGAGAGTCAATGGAGGACGTCTTGCGTAGCAAGGTCGATCGAGGTCTTGACCAGCCTCGGTTCGATTTAAATGGTGAGCTTCCGGTGCGGTGGATGAGGGACCAAGGAAGCGGCCTATGAGTGAAGCGCCAGGTCACCTGCGAAGGATCCTAGAGGGTGCGGACCATACGGTGCTCGGGCTCTGGGTCGCCGAAGATACCCACACGTGTGTCGTGGAAGATATTAGAACAAGGAGTAAGAGTTGTTTTCTGAAATCGAGCATGGATCTGGTTGATTGACCTTGCTGGTCCTCAACGGATGAGTCCATGGCTCTTTTATATGGATCTGTGGGTTGATCTTGCTGATCTTCCACGGAGATTCCATTCTATTATATGAATATATTGCCGGTTACTATGAGTTAGGAACTATGGAGAAGGCCCCTGAGAGAACAGGTGGTGAGCGTTCTGGTTGCCAATGATGCCATAAGTACACCGATGAAAGAATGACTAGAAATAAGGATTCAACCAGAGACTTTGAGGATTGTCATCAGTGACATAATGGTTTTATTAAAGGATTGTTTTAAAGCTAGTTGATGCTAAGAAAAAGGCAATTTCATATTGGGTGTGTAAGTGGTGTGACTAGTTTTATGTTTGTATGAACTTCTGGCTAGGGGGCCTTGGAACTCTTTTCCTTGGTACCCGGGACAAAACCTAACCAAATTCTTAATTGGATCCCATCACTACAGTGGTTGGGCGGTTGGCTAACCCATGGGATCGGATGGGGTTAGGCTGGACTGATGGATCCGTAAATCGAGATTTAATTTCTATTATTACGATAGATGAAGTAAATCCCGGATAGAAATTATTCTATGGATAGGAATCAACGGCTGTGCCTCTTGATGGGGAAAAAAGCGTTGATCCCAATGATCCAAGTGCAAGTTTCTTCCTTGATTTGACCAAGTACCGTTAAAGGTGCAGTCAGATCAGTTGATCCGTAATGATCTTGACTACGTTAGAGTAAAGAGTTATCCTGGTGGAATCGCCCATGCTTTCCGGGTAAAGGAAGTTTTTTCGGTTTCGGTTTTGGACAAACCGACGGATTAGTCTCTTGTCTGGATATCCGTGGGCGAGGCCTCGAGTGTGATACCCCTACCCGCGCACGATGTGCTACTTCCGCTGCTAGTACCCCGAATCTGTTGCGTGTTTGAGACTGGGATCTCACACTCCACAAAAATCAAGCTGACATACACTGTCACAATGGAACCATTTCCTTCCATGACCTTCACGGGAACAAAGTCCATGGAACTAGAGTTTCCGGATCCCCAGACCTTCAGTTAGTAAAAGCTTCCAGGTTACTGAAAGGACTTAGGAAGAAGCAGCAAATTTATGTTGTAAAAATGAACCCAGTAGACTCAAAACTTAAAGCTAAAGAACCAGAATGGTTAAGTGAATTTGATGATCTATTCCTAGCAGAGCTAACTGAAATGCCTCCATTTCGAGAAGTAGATCATGTGATTGAATTGACCCCCGGAGCTCAACCAGTAGCCCTACGCTCGTACAAAATGCCAGTTCCTGAAGCCATCAAACTTAAAGAACAGCTTAGGCAGCTGTTAGAACAAGGGTTTGTAAGACCCAGTGTTTCACCTTGGGGTGCGCCAGTTCTCTTTCAGAAAAAGAAAGATGGAACGCTTAGACTCTGTGTGGAATGTCCGAAAAGTTCTTGAGATTTTAAGGAAGCATCAACTCTTTGCCAAAAAGAGCAAATGCACTTTCTCTGCCAACCACGTTGAATACTTGGGCTTTCTGGTATCCAAAGATGGAATTTCTCCAGATTTTGTAAAAATCCAAGCTGTCATAGATTGGCCCGAACCAAAGACAGTGAAAGAAGTCAGAGGATTCTTGGGATTGAGTGGTTGGTATAGAATTTTTATACAAAAGTATGATCTCATAGCTTCCCCCCTGACTAACCTTCTCAAAAAGAATACCCCATTTGTATGGTCTGCCAAGTGCCAAAGTGCTTTTGATAAGCTGAAGACCGCCTTGGTAAACCAGTCCCGTTCTGAAGCTGCCAGATTTCTCTCTACCCTTTGAGGTAGTAACTGATGCAAGTGGGTTTGCCCTGGGAGGTGTACTCATGCAGGAAGGTCATGCAGTGGCCTATGAATCCCGAAAGCTCAGAATGCATGAGAGGAATTATGCTGTCCACCACGACCTGGAATTGCTTTCAGTAGTCTATGCCTTAAAGTTGTGGTGGAGACATTACCTACTGGAAAAAAGATTCACTTTGATGACAGATTATCAGAGCTTAAAGTGGATCTTTACTTAGAAGGACCTTAACATGCGCCAAAGAAGGTGGATGCAGACCCTGCAGGAATTTGATTTTGAAATCAAGTACCGCCCAGGCAAAGAAAATGTGGTAGCAGATGCCCTAAGCAGAAAAGCCTCCTTGCTTGCAATTACTATAATATCAAATCCTTTGATTATTCAAGCAAGTGAGAAGATCATATAGGATAGATTCTTTGGCCCTATTGCTACCCTACTTATGCAGGAAAGCAAAACTCCACAGGAGTTGAACAGAGTTCAAGGGTACAGCCTGGATGATGGCATTATGTATTATAATCGCAGGCTATGCATCCCCAATGATGAGGGAACCAAAGGGCAAATTCTGAATGAAGCCCATGACAGCCTTATTGCAGGACATCCAGGTTTCATCAAGACCTACATGTCCGTAAAGAAAAGCTTCTTTTGGCCTGGTTTGAAAAAGGATGTGTTGAATCATGTACGTTAATGTCTGACATGTCAGAAAGTCAAAACTGAGAGAGTAAAAATGCCTGGGAAGTTACATCCATTGGATATCCCCCAGATGAAGTGGGAATGTATTAGTATGGACTTCATTACTGGATTACCTTCACTGCAATCAGGTTATAACTCCATCTTCGTGGTAGTCGACAGACTAACCAAAGTTGCCCATCTGATTCCAGTAAAAGAAACCTACACTGCAGTGGATGTGGCCAGAGTGTTCCTCAAAGAAATCTTCAGATTGCATGGGCTACCCAGGAGAATAGTAAGTGACCGAGATCCCAAATTTACTTCAAGGTTTTGGACTGCATTTTTCGAAGCAGTGGGAACTTTCTTGGATCTCAGCACAGCTTATCACCCTGAGACGGATGGTCAAACAGAAAGAGTAAACCAAGTAATTGAAGATATACTTCAGTCATGCTGGCAGGGAACCCAAGAAGTGGCTAAGCTATCTGCACCTAGTCGAGTTCGCCTACAATGCCTCTTATCACCGAAGTATTGGGATGAGCCCTTTTAAAGCTCTGTATGGGGTGGACAAGATTGCTTAACTCCATTAACTTGGTCTGACTCATTGATTAGGGTTGAGATTATTGACGACATGGAGCAGCAGATGCAGTCAATTCGTAAAGATATTAAAGCTGCCCAGGATCGAGAGAAGCAATCTGCAGATAAGAAGAGGACAGACAGAGAATTCAAAGAAGCAGATATGGTCTTCATTCGTGTACGACCCAAAAGGAGTACAAGAAGTTATCCCCCAGATATTGTGGGCCATATCTGATTACAAGGAAAGTAGGTGACTTAGCCTACAAGCTTCTCCTGCCTCCTCATCTCAAAGTTGATAATGTATTTCATGTAAGCCTTCTAAAGAAATATGTGCCAAGCCCAAATTATATGCTTGATGATGAAATCCTAACCTCTTCAACCTAAGGACAGATGGAACTCCAACCTGGAGGATAGATGGAACTCCAACCTGAAGAAATTCTTGATGTTCGAGAAAAGATTCTCAGGAAGAACAGAGTTCAGAGAATTATTAGTAAAATGGAAGTTCTATCCTTTTGAAGATGCCACCTGGGAGAATGAAGCTGATCTGTTGTTGCGAGATTATCCCCAGTTTGCGAGATGAGGATATCTCGCGTTTTTCAAGTGGGAGAGAATGTAAGATTCCTCCCCAGCCTCTCAAGATGTCTAGCATCTTCCCGTGTAATCAAATCCCTCTTCAGAAATATAAAAGATCTTATTTCTAACTGTTTTAGCCTAGAGAGAGAAAATATTCTAGAGAGAGAATATTCAGATTTTGAATATTTTTGGATAGAAAAATATCTCATCTTATTAAAATAAGTTCCCTTGAAATAGAAGTTCAAAAAGATTTTCAGAAGGTGCATTAGAAATTAAGTATAATCTGTTCAAGAAGCATTATCGTAGGGGTGAAGATTTTTTCGAAAATTTAAATTAAGGTTCCTATGGACCAATAAGATTCATCCAAATGTAAGGAGGAGATAAATGAAGAAATAAAAGAAAAATCCCCCAAAAATGAGTAAATACTCACATAAGATGAAGAGTTGACTAAAAGGACAAGGCTAATAGTTAAAAAGGGGAGATATTTAGAAGTAAATACTCACATAAGATGAAGAGTTGAATAAGGACAAGGCTAATAGTTAAAAAGGGGAGATATTTAGAAGTAAATACTCACATAAGATGAAGAGTTGAATAAGGACAAGGCTAATAGTTAAAAAAGGGAGATATTTATAAGTAATGATGCATTTTTGACACCTCTGGCATGGGGAATTCCCCCTCATGAATGAGGCGCCTACTTCACATGTGCAATTGAGTTTTAAATCTTCAAAAATTTAGATATTTTATCTCTCCTCTCTCCTAATTCAAGTCTAGTTCCAAAAAGTTAGCTCAACTGACCTAAAAATGGTCAAAAAATGACCAAACTGAATTGGAAAATTCTAGAATCAATTTCTTTGGTTAGGAGCTCACTTTTTCCTATAAATAGAAGCCTTCCCCTTTGTTGAAACTCAATAGTGTTTTTTGCACTGTTACTCTACTCCACCCAAGCCAAGAACTGTGAATTTATTAATAATTCACTAGTTTTTGACATTTCCCTCTTCCAAAGATTGGTGGCCACTCTTGTTCAAACAAGAGTTGAACCCTCAAACCATCAAGACAAAGAAAAGCTATCAAAGTCATTAGTAAGTTGGTGATTCTTCTTTTCTTTTCACTTATTTTATAGTTTTAAATGGTTTTTATGCTTTATGTCTTCTCTAAAAATGTTATGCCTCATTACAAAAAGGCATTCCCCTCTCTTCTCTAGCAAAACCAACCATTCTCTATGCTAGGTGAATGGTTAATGATTAAAGTCAAGTATTTATAATGTTTGTCTTAATTAAGTGAAAAAATATTTACTTTAGGATAATTTCAATACTCTTGGTGCACTTTTAATTAGTCTTAAAGACTTAAAAATTTGAAAAATGGTCAGCCATACAAAGGAGGTTATAGCAAAATTTTTAGAAATTAGTGAGATTAAATTGATCTTTTATTATCCTAAAAGAGTAATCTTTACGGTTTCTATATTCTAAAGTATCATTTTCATGCATAAAAGATGCATTTTGATTATATGCATAAAAGATAAATTTTTATTATAAAAGTGTTACTTTTATAATATTTTATTTTAATGCATAGAAGTATGCATAAAAGATAATTTTTTATTTTAAAAGTGTTACTTTTATCATATTTGATTTTAATGCATAGAAGTATGCATAAAAGATAATTTTTTATTATAAAAGTGGTACTTTTATCATAATTGATTTTAATGCATAGAAGTATGCATAAAAGATAAATTTTTATTATAAAAGTGTTACTTTTATCATATTTGATTTTAATGCATAGAAGTATGCATAAAAGAAATTTTTTTATTATAAAAGTGTTACTTTTATCATATTTGATTTTAATGCATAGAAGTATGCATAAAAGAAAAATCTTTATTATAAAAGTGTTACTTTTATCATATTTGATTTTAATGCATAGAAGTATGCATAAAAGATAATTTTTTATTATAAAAGTGTTACTTTTATCATATTTGATTTTAATGCATAGAAGTATGCATAAAAGATAAATTTTTATTATAAAAGTGTTACTTTTATCATATTTGATTTTAATGCATAGAAGTATGCAAAAAAGCTAATTTTTTTAATAAAAGTGTTACTTTTATCATATTGATTTTAATGCATAGAAGAATGCATAAAAGATAAATTTTTATTATAAAAGTGTTACTTTTATCATAATTGATTTTCATGCATAAAAGTATGCATAAAAGATAATTTTTAATCGGAGATCGAGGTAAATGCATATTTCTCAAGAAATCCATGTTTTTGAAATCTGTAAACAAAAATTCGTCGAAAGAAATTTTAGAAAAAGAGAAATTGAGATAGTACGTTCGAGAAAGATAATTTTAGGAAGAACCTTTCCACACCTAAACTCTGATTCAAAATATTGACCAAGACCTAATTTCTTCGTCAGTTTCAATCAATGACGTCCGATGTACCCAGTTCAAGGAAAATGTACCCAAATCACCCACCGAATCTGAAACTAAGTTAAGACTTTTGATTTTGATCTGAGGATCAAGTTAACAGAATTTGAGGAATTTTGTTTGGAATTGAAGACTGGATCTAGAAGTATTGAGATACGGATTTAAGATATACTCATGGTATCCAAACAAAATCAAAACTGTAAACTTGCATAGAAACCCTGCCTTCTTAAAAGACTGTCTTACGCCAGAATGTTGGAGGGAGCATTTGGCATATATGTTTATCTAAGGGAAGTCGGTTGCAACAGCTGGTGGGGAGTGTTCGAGGGACAGCTCACGCGGTAAAGCTTGCCGAGGTCTTGACCAGCCTCCGTATGGTTAAAATGGTGCGCTTTTGGTACGATGGACGAGGGCCGATGAAGCGGTCCCTGAGTGAAGTGCCAGGACACCTAAGGAGGAGGGTTCTGACCAGGCGATGCACGGGGTTGTGGTGCCGAGGACATCCATGCGTATGTTGAGGAAGATATTATATGATGGACCTATGTTTATTGTAATCTATCACACTCGATCTTGTTGTTGACTCGCTGGTCTCAACGGAGAGTCCAGGGTGACACAGTTTTGTGAGAAACACAGACTCAATGGAAATTTTGAAGTATGACATGTATAAGCAGTAAATTGTTTGTCAATGGATTGTTTTTATTAAAGTTTTAATAAAGAGGAGTGTGTGCGTATCTGTTTTCTAAAGCTAAAGTTAAGAAAGGCAATTCAATTATGGGTGGGTGAGTACTTGTTTGGTTCCACCGATTCCAGTGGTAGGGTGGTGGCTAACCCATGGGCCGGATGGGGTTAGGCTGGAATCATGGAGTTTTTAATAATAATCAAACTGAAAAATCTTAGGATTACGATAGGATTCGAGTAGATAGCTAATTTCCTGATGATAAAATTCTCGATTGAGTGGATCAACGGCTGTGCCTAATTTTGATTAGGAAAAAAGCGTTGAATTGTTTAAATGATCAATTTATATCAGTGATAGTTTCCCTTCTATCTGGTTTTATCAGACGAAGGTTAGTTTAACACCTTGACCTCGTTTAGAAAAATTCGTTAAATAAAATAAAAATGGTGGAATCGTCCCCGCTTTTCGGGCATGGGAAATTTTCCCGGTTTCGGTTTTCGGAGTGACCACCAGCCTAGTCTCGTGCCCGGACATTCGTGGATGAGGCCCCGAGTGAGAAACCTTACCCCGCGCATGAGGGGGTTGCTTCCGCTGTCAGCTATGGGAGTTCGGTGCGTGGAGAGGGTAGAGGGATGTCTCACAAAATATACATATACATATACCTATCTAAATTCATGCACCTCATACATATACACATACAAAATATACATATACATACATACATGCAAGAGCTACCTACATACTAACATATATACATACATACATACATACATACTTTATTACTTACTTAAATATGTATAATTACATATATACATATACCTATCTAAATTCATGCACCTCATACATATACACATACAAAATATACATATACATACATACATGCATACATACATACTTTATTACTTACTTAAATATGTATAATTACATATATACATATACCTATCTAAATTCATGCACCTCATACATATACACATACAAAATATACATATACATACATACATGCAAGAGCTACCTACATACTAACATATATACATACATACATACATACATACTTTCTTACTTACTTAAATATAAAAAACAATTCTTTAAAGATAAAAAAATGTATATACCGATCTTTAAAGTTCCAAACCATGAAAATCTCGATTACAAAGTCTTTTGATCCACATCATACTTATTGATATAATTATATATATACATATATCTACCTAAATTCATACACCTCATACATATATATATATATATATACATACATACATACATACAAGAGCTACCTACGCAGCACTAACATACATTACATACATACTTTCTTACTTACTTAAATATATAGCACAATCTTTTAAAGATCAAAAATGTATATATCGATCTTTAAACTTCCAAACCATGACAATCTCGATTACAAAGTCTTTTGATCCACAAATTACAGCATTCTTCTACGTGTCATCCTGACCTAATGAGAAATCTCCCAGACATGCTTTGGCTACCTCCATGTCATTCTCTATCCCCATATAGTGCCTTTTTAACTCTTGGCATGCATGTCCTAAGCCTCCACATCCCGCAAAAATGTCCAAAACGTCCAAGATACCATCTCCTTCACTTGAGAAGGTCTCCACTAGCCACCTACAATGAAATGCAATCATAAATGTGCATCTAAGTATTTTGAAAAAGTAGCTATGAAAATGAATAGAATGAAAATTGTCTCATCTAAAGAACATAGGAGATCTTTCTGCACCACCTCGAATGTAGCGCTCCAAGACCATCATGTGTTGGAATGGATGCTTCTTATTCTTCTCAAAAATGAAATTTCATTGAGCGTTGAATAACTTCTTTGAAACATTTTGCCCAGCCTCACGATCAATAATAGGGACATGGCAATTTACTCGATAGAACATACTAAGCGCTAATGTATCCACCTAGCATAATAAGAAAACATTATGTTTGGATATCCATACCACATAACATGTATACATAAAGGGAAATATTTGAGAGATTATGACACCCGTTCTCCATTCTCATACAAATAACTTGATTCCACGTGAATAGACATTGTTCGATGCATGACTAGTCCAACTTTCTTTCCCATGGAATATATTTTAGGAAGTTGATCCATTAGACTGATCAAACACACAAACCAACCCTCATCAGCCCCACAAACAAACCAACAAAACTGAGTGCGGCACGTATCAATGATGAAAAAACTTGATTCAATGAGGGACACCCATCTGTATCTACATCAACAACCTGTAAACCTGTAGGAAAGTCAGCCCATACGAGGCGAGCCATTGTATCTGAGGGAGCACCTCTATGAGATAGAGCCTTGGGAATCTTCATCAAGAATTCTTCCACACTACAAAAAAGATTTATAATGTTTGGTTTTGGTAAGTATAACTTGGAAAACTAATTATATGGTGAAATTATTCTTTTTACCTATCTGAGCCCTTCGAAAGAGTGGACGTCTACCAGCAATATGTGTGAAGAACATCTCTCACCTGCAAGTAAACAAGACAAAAAATGAGATGCATTTCAAAAGCACACACTTCTCAAAATAAATTTGCGATGGAAAGTACTCTTACTAGTCATGTCCATGATGTCACGTTATTCTGAAACCTCCCCCTCTTGAAGATGCTCTGGAGGGTCTCTCTCTTGATCTTCATTTGTGGGGTCTCCCTCTTGAACATCATGCATAATGTCAAGACGTCTCTTTGTTCGCCTCTCACGTTGCACTTGAGATGATGTAGATGTATGCTCTTGGTGTGATTGTGGCCCTCGTGACAGTGGTGTGGATGGTTTTGGGGCCACGTGCGAGGATCCAACTACTGGAGACTGGGTCAAGTTTGTTGGCTGCGGGGAAGGTATTCTAGAGTCTTCTTGAGTTGTGGGGGCTCTCTTTCAAGCTCAGATTAATTCTTAAATTCTTCAAGAAATAGATCAAGATAATTTAGTAAAAAGGTAGAGATCCCCAGACATTTTTGTATATGTATATGTATGTAGATGTATATGTATATGTACATGTATATGTATGTGTATATGCATATGTATATGTATATGTATGTAGGTATGTATCTATGTATATGTATGTGTATGTATATGTATGTAGGTATATGTATCTATTTATATGTATATGTATGTAGGTATGTATATATCAAAACTTAACAACATTTCTTTAAAATCTGATATGCCAAACCTTAAATGTAACATGAACTATGTATGTACGTATGTATGTATGTATGTACAAATTTGTAAAAAATTTGGACAGCATCTCCTTTGCATTTTCTAAAAAATCCCAAAATAAACTTCAAAACTTAACAATGTTTCTTTAAAATCTAACATGCCAAATCTTAAATGTAACATGAACTTTGTATGTATGTAGGAATTTAGTATATAATTTAGTGTATGTATGTAGGTATGTATTTATGTATGCATATGTATATGTACATATATGTTTACATATGTATTTGTATATGTATATATCTGTATGTATATGAATCTAATATGTATATGTATATGGATAGTTTATATATATTTATATGTATGTATAGGTATGTATTTGCATAGGTAGGAAGGTTTACATATACATTTACATGCATATAATTCAGTAGAAAGCAAAAAAGTACCTTTGTCTAGGAGCTCCTCACTTGGAGGCACATGATTTAGAGGATAGTCCAACCACCAAGGACATCTCTTATATTCCCAATCAGAAACCCCTCTCTCAACCCATTCCTTCGGGTACATTGTTTTTGAGGAATTTAGATCTACCCATTCTTTGATTGCTTCCGTCTCTTCATCCATTAGACCTTGGCCAATGAGTAGCTTCCGTCTCTTCATCCATTAGACCTTGGCCAATGAGTAGCTTCCGTCTCTTCATCCATTAGACCTTGGCCAATGAGTAACTACAAAATAAAACAAACAGCATTAAAATATTTTTTTAAATGCGTATATGTATTTTTTGCAAAAATAGAATGGCATTAGAAGATATATACCTGTAGACAACCCTCTTTGCGGCATTCTCCACCTCAAGTTGCTTTTGGCCTTCCTTCACTTTTCCAATCTTTGCCCACACCTCATGGAAGGCCCATGGTATGTGTTTCGATCGCTCCTCTTGCACCCATTGCATGAATGGTGGGATGTAGATAACATCATCATATACCAATAAACCCTCCAAAATAGAGTCTGCCTCCCCTATTAGCTCTTCCCAATACAACTCTTTCTTCATACGCAGCAATGTCTTTTTGTTATCCCCAAACATCTCCGAAATTACTGTCCTTTGACCTCTCGGTCATAAGCATTTGAAGCAATTCTGTCTTCCTATTTCAGCTCAGCATCATAACAAAGCCATAAGAGATTAGATGTTAAGGTTAGTTTATGTTAAGGGAGGTTTATTTACATGTGACATACCTTTGAGTTGAAATCCTAGATATGGTGACTGTGTAGAGCTTTTCTTTGGTCAAAGCAACCAATCCCTTCTTAGACCAATCATAGTTATATACGAGTTGAAAGAATGCATCACCATTGGATGGGTTTGCAATTATGAGCATCTTGTACGCTCTATCTCAAAATGTTTGCTCTACACCACGTCTGGTTTTCTCACATTTTGTCTCATATTCTTGCCACCCCATGGCATGTCTATCAATGCATGATATAGCTTGCTTCGCCGCATTTTCAAACGATGTCTACGTATAACAAAAAGGACTCATTATCACTCACACGATTAAAAAACATTGATAATCCGTTTATATAAAAGATGGAAAATGCAAACACTACCTTCCACAAAAGCTGTGCCAAGATTGTAGCTGGAGCATTGTACCATTGCTCTCCACTTCGTCACTAAGCTCCATTAAAGCCCACCTCCTTACGTCTTCACCAAGGTAGTCCAATATGGATGATTTGTCCGCCATTCCAAATCATTGAAACATGAAGATCTCATGTGACAATGTGGGTGTAACACTAGTGCACACCAATCTGTTGTAAAGAGTCACAATGAGCCAAGAACTTAACAATGACTTCACAATGTCCGTAATTAAGTAGAGAGAGATCACTTACTCATTTTGAGATCGCAAAGCCAATAGCAATTCTCCTTGTTGCTTCTTGTCCACAACCAAAAATTGACATTTGACCTAGACATGGCGTGAGGGGCTATGAGACCAAGCTAGAGAAAACAAAATAAAGATATTACAATATATTACTTTTAATGTTGCATAAAATCACTCTATGGCATTCAAAAGAACATACCTTCACGCATTGAGACATCCATGCCTTCACACGATGATTGCCATCCCAAACAAGAAACTTCTTACCACCACTGAGATCCTCCCACTCAGTTCCTCTGATTTTATCCTCAAATCTGTCATGTTGTACCACCTAGTATGGTCCCCATTCTTGCAAGTCTATTTGTGTGACCGCAAAATACATAGAGCTTTTGGGACGTGTAAGTGAAACTAAAAAAGGAGGAGATGCTTTGACATAGCCATGGCAGTCAAAGGAATCACGAAACACCTCAAGTTAGCTAGAAACTATACGGATGGCTTCATTTGGAATCAGCCTCCTGCATAAAGGGACCAATGGGGTAGAGGAATTGCGTTGCACAAAAAACTTAGTGAATACATCACCAAGCAATCCCAATTCAATAGATTTTCCAAGAAACCTTCTATGGGTCTCCCCTTGACCAGTAGATTCAGGCATCTCCATGTGAGTTGGAGGAGGTGAGCTCATTGAGCCAATTTCGTTCTCCAACACAAGCGCTTCTTCCTCATGAACAAGAGAATTATGCGCTTCTGTTTCCTCTCTAACAGGAGATACATGTGAGGACATGGGTGTCCGTGATTGAGCTTCCTCGCTATAAGAGTCAAACAAACACGCTCAGATCTAAGTGAGTATCCCCTGTTGTCTGCAAGACACACACACAAATCCCAAGTAAGCAAATCTAAAAACATTAAAACACAATCTCAGTAGAATCTTGGCTATTCACATCATATACCTTTCTTAGTCTTTGCCTGTTGTTTTCTTGCTTTTCTTGGAGCCATCTGTCTCTCTTTTGCCCTGAATATGAGTAGCAAACAGTTTGAGCTGAATGACAGATAGAGATGATCAACCTCACACATAAACCCTACTTCATGTCTATAGGAAAACATCAATCTCACACACAAACCTTACTACATGTGTAAGAAAACATTCAGGATGGTGAAAGCTCTAGAGGCTAGCACACAACTTCAAAGAGTAGATTAGTAAGCTAACAAGGCCGGATACCAAAACCAAGATCGGGCCGTAACTATAGGCCCTATTCAAAGAAACCTCTAGGAAATAAACATTCACCCATCATCAACTAATGGGCCCCACTGTGCTGGATCCACCATGCCCAGACGAGCCCCAATAGTGCAAGGCCCATCTAGTTTTTTGGAAACCATAGAATTGGACTGGATGTAGGGAGTATTAGATTACTTGAATAAATGCATGACAAATGTCCCCAAATAAATGTCCAAACTACAAACAATCATAAGGAAAAAAGATGTGGCATGTTCTTAGAGCACAAAGTCACAGAAGAATTGAGGAGCTAGCAAGAACCACTATCGGAAGAACTGCACAATCTTGAGGAGAGAATAAGCCAATCAAGTGGAAAACCTACAAAGGCAGCTAAGAGAGATCCAAGAGGCCAAGAAAGGGCTAGGACAAGAGGCCTCCTCCCCCTCACCATCGCCTCATCTCCATCCTCCACCTATAGTAGCCGAGGGATACTACCAAGGGAAGAGTCAAATATGGGTACCAAGGAAGGGGAGTGACATTCATTTTTAAAGGTATCCTTATAAGCTTAAATAGGGGCCTATTAGTGAATCCCTCGGGATCTCATCAGATCAGCCTTGAGTGAAATTGTCCCAAGAGTAGGATTATTAAGCTGAGTGGAATCACTGAGTTGAGTGGGATTGTCATGATTTAAGTTCACAGAGTGCTACGATCCTAGAAAATCTTTATGGAGCTTAGATTTACAATCATTTTATATCCATACATGCACATTGGGATTACATTGGGATTAGTAGTATTGATGATTACCTTGTGAGAATAAGAAAAAAACATAGAGTTTGAAGAATATACACATGCTTGCAAGCTTAGTATCTGAATTGAATTTGACAACTATACACATGATGCCTTAAAACACATATAAAAGACTGCACATCTCCCCCCTTGCCCCCGTTGCTCCGGCCACTCCAGGCACCCGGCAGAGCCAGGGGATGGTCTACGCTAGACCATCCCCCGGCTCTGCCGGGTGCCTGGAGTGGCCGGAGCAACGGGGGCAAGGGGGAGAAGTGCACTGGAGAACCACCTCCATCTCCACCTCCACCTCCATCTCCATCTCCATCCACCTCACCTTCCACCTCCATCTCCACCTCCAGCGCCACCGCCTCCTATGCCTCCATGCCTCATCTCGGCCTCCACCACCATCTCCGCCTCCTACGCCTCCATGCCTCATCTCAGCCTCCAGCGCCATCTCTGCCTCCACCAGTGCCACCACCTCCATATCGGCCTCCAGCACTACCGCCTCCGCCTCCCCAGTGCTGCCCCGGTCTCTCAAATTGCCTGGACAATGCCTCCCTTGCCCCCGTTGCTCCAGCCACTCCAGGCTCTACCGGGAGCCTGGAGTGGCTGGAGCAACGGGGGTAAGGGAGGCATCATGACCGGTTAAACCGGTCTCCTCCTCCACCTCCACCTCCACCTCGTCCTCTCCCTCACCATCGCCGCTGCCACCAACATAGCCGCCACCTCCAACATAGCCGCAATCTTCTCCACCGCCTCCAGTGCCACCACCTCCATCTCGGCCTCGAGCGCCACCGCCTCTGCCTCTAGCGCCCTGCGGTCTCTCAAATTTCCAAGACAATGCCTCCCTTGCCCCCGTTGCTCCGGCCACTCCAGGCTCTGCCGGGAGCCTGGAGTGGCTGGAGCAACGGGGGCAAGGGAGGCATCATGACCGGTTAAACCAGTCTCCTCTTCCACCTCCACCTCCACCTCGCCCTCTCCCTCACCATCGCCACCGCCACCAACATAGTTGCCACCTCCAACATAGCCGCAATCTTCCCCAACCACCGCCACCTCCAACATAGCCGTCGGCTCTCAATTTAACAGAAAAAGAACAGCAGAGAGAACAATACCTCTTTTCACATATGCGTTCGCTCGTTCGCTTGCTGAGTTGAGAGTATCCACACCTTCATAGCAAAATACATGTACCCTAAAATATGTGTACCATATATGTGTGTGTGTGGCGTAAAATATATATAGTCTAAAGATAGATACATACATATACACACCTATATATGGCTAAAAATGTACTAAGCTATACATAGAGACACACACACACACACATACACACACACATTTTTCAATGGTTCAATTTGTGTGGCATACTTTTTTAAAACTTTTCTATTATTTATGTTATTGAAATTGTGTGTGTGTGTGAGAGAGAGAGAGGGAGAGAGAGAGAGAGAGAGAGAGAGAGAGAATATGTGTACAACAAAGAGAAAACCCATGCTGTTTTAAAACTTTTTTAAACATTTAGGCTCAAAAGAGAGAGAGAGAATATAGTTTAGGCTATGTATATATGTACATATATATATATTTTAGTCTAGGTATTTATTAGGTTACACACACACACACACACATTAAGGCTATGTATATATGTACATATATATATATTTTAGTCTAGGTATTTATTAGGTTACACACACACACACACACATTAAGCTATATGTATTTTAATAAATGTGTGTGTGTGTGTGTGTGTAGCCTAATAGATATATAGTATAATATATCTATATATCCTAAAATAGATAAAAGGCTAGTCTCTTTGTAAATACACACACACACACACTAAAATACATATATCCTAATAGATTCTTAGCCTAAAATATATACAATATAATATATAAATATAGACATGTGTGTTTGGGTATTTACAAAGAGACTAGCCTTTTATAAAAATAATACTTACCAATAAATGTATATATTTGTATATTTTTTATATATTTGTAGATACATATATATTTGTATATTTTTTATAAATTTTTTTTTTGTCGTGACCATTCTCAATCGTGATTGCTCCACCTTGTTTTATCATTTCAACTGCCTTCATTCTCAATCGTGATTGCTCCACCTTGTATTATCATTTCAACCGCCTTCATTCTCAATCGTGATTGCTCCACCTAGATACCTGATCTTCTATTTTTGTTTCATAAAGTCCACCTGTTCCTTCGTTTTTATATTTTCATTTCACATTTTCGTCTCTCTTGTCCTTTCTGCATCTTCGTATTGCCTTCCCTATGGAGCACACTATCACCTTTGAGGGAGCTTGATGGCTGTAGCAAAAAATCTCAAACTTTAATACTTCTCCACCAGACCATGCTTGTCAGTCATGGATATCTACACAAGGGTTTCTGCCTTCATCACACGCCCTTTCTGGAGTGAAAGCTACTAAGACCAATGGAAGCCTTTAGGAAATCATCGCTCATTATGATATGGAGGGCAATAAAAACTACCTCGTAGATATTACTCGAAGTAAAACATATATGCTACAATGTAGTCCTCTCTGTGCTGCTGATAGTCTTGATTCTAGTGCTAATTACATTACCCAAGATGTCCGACATTTGGAGACTTCAACGGATAAAGAATTAGGGACACAAAATACCCGTGTTCATATCTCAAGCTCCTCCTCTAAGAGTGACTTGAATGGCTCAGCAACTGTTTTGCAACCAGGTGAATGCACGAGCAATCCAAAAGGTTCAAAGCACAATATCTTTGAAGATGAATGTATTGCTTCAGAGAGTATACTTTCAGTTCTTCGTAATAAGAAGGAGGAACCTTCTCTTCTACGTTCATTGTTGGAAAAAGTTACTTGAGTCATCCAAGTCCAGGAGGTGCCAAGACATTATGATGGTGATTCCATCCTAGAGTTTCCACTAACATATGGCAAAATAGGAAATATGGATGGAATGGAGCAAAAATATGATGGTCACCTATGGACATGTCCAGTAACATCAAACATGTCTGTAAGTTGTACCATGCATATTAGCTATTGTGTTGGTACTTTGGAGTGCCATAGGCTCAGCTATCCTTTTTACTTGAACAATAAAAGGTATAACAACACCTTCTTTCATGGACATCTGACAAAAAAGATTACAGTTAGAGGATGAGAAAACTAAAATAGTTTGTCACTTTTGTCGCAAAACTGCACACACTATGTGCAAGTGTGTAGATGTGTTGTGTATTACGTAATGCCTCGTGACACAACTATTACAAGAATGATGCTCCACACTGGGCTGCATGAACATCCAGTTCAGCCAGGAACTTCAAGGTCAATGTTGGAGCGGGTGAAAATGTTTGTTTCAAGCCCAGAGAAGTGCAGGTCCTCGAAAAATATAGATCAAGCAACGCCTATAGACATGCCTGCTATTTTGCGCGTCTATCAAGCACGTCTATAGTTGCTTTGTGTTGTTGTGTGTGTGAGTGAAGTGAGGTGAGAGGAGGGACAAGGATCCGTAGTGCAACGCGACAGTGTGACAACGCTCGCGGGAGACACGGTGGAATTGCTTGTCAAGGAGTTGTAGAGCTTGAAGACCTCAAGGGTTTTGAGCTTGGCCATTGGAAAGATCCTCACGACAGTTGCGGTTCACCAAGTAATCTCTTTTTGGATGTGTTTAAAGGAGGGTTAGGGTGAGCCATAACAAATAGAAGAATGCATTCGCTAACACCTTCCATGCAAGCACTAATTTAGTGCTTAACCATCACACTCATGCTTTTTCTCTTTTGTCTTCTTTTCCTTGGCTCTTGTGTGTGTATACCAATACACACCCTATATTCTCAATTTGGAACGACTAAAAAGACAGTCTACATAAACTCTTTTATTAAAAGAAAAAAAAATCTTGCTCTTGCAAAGCAAAATTTCTTTCATCTTTTGCCCAAGAGACTACACAGAGATTGCAAAGTTTGATAATCAAAACTTCAAACTTTTCTCTTTTTCTTTTTCAAAGAGAAACCATACCATAATTGCAAAAATATGGCTATGGCTATTCAAGCTTTCAATCAAAATAATATATCAAAAAGATGAAGGAAAGAACCTTGTCCTCTTACTAAAAAGAGCAAAAGATAACTTATCCAATCGTTGTGTTCATCGGGAAAAGCATGAAGAGTCCCCCGAGATTGAATGCTAGCTCTAATACCAAAGTAATGCTCCTTGCATTTTAAGCTTAAAGACTTATAAGACTACAACTTTGATTCTCCACCACCCAACCATATTCCAAATACCCACTAAACTCATGGTTGTATAGGTCTAAGTTGTCCATGACCTTTCAACTTCAGCCCCTTGACATTTCATTGGCTAGACATTATCTTTTCCTTGTCCAATGCCTCTTCAACTACCCCTATTTCTGTGTCCCTTGGGCTTCCATTGTGCACTATCTACTTCTCTTTTTACCTTAACTTTAATGCCTATTAATTTGCTCAGGTATTTAAATCCCCTCGTACTTAAATCCCCTCAACCTTATTTATATGCAACCTTTTACATTTAAATAATATTTCCTAGTCTTACATTTTAGTGTTTCCTGTCAATCTCATAATAAGAACATGAATTAAGTAGTAGCAAAGCTACTCAACAAGATCCTTGTGAGTCATATCATCATCGTCCCCCTCTTTAAAGAGCTCAATATTAAGAGCATCATCATCATTATCAAAGTCAATGGCCTTAGTAGCATATGAACATGAGTCCTAACCACTATTAGCCTCCTGCAACTCTTGTAGAGCAATGAATCGATCATCATCCTTCTCTTTGTTGAGCGTCGTTGGGACTCGGGAGAGTTTCTTGACTGTGATCACAATGACCTGTCACCTCCAGGCTCCTGGGACACAACACCTACAACTGCAGGTACACACGCACACCAAGTTGTGCGAGAGAGAGTGAGAGAGAGAGACTCATGTGTAACAGAGAGTCGTGTTTGGAAGAAGTCGATTAGATAATAGATAAATTCATTTAATTTCAGCCGTTAAAAAAAAACACCTAAAAATAGTAGTTGGAGCACATCATACATATTCCACCGTCTGCATATGCAAACATCTGCAAACCTCCAGATACGGGTTTGAAAACAAGTATGATGTATCTGCAAACCTCCACATACAGGTTTGAAAACAAGTACGATGTTTATACGTTTATACATGTGCATATGTATCTAGATAGATACATACATACACATATAGAGAGAGAGAGAGAGAGAGAGGGAGAAGCCAGCGATCAGAGAACATAAGGTAAACGAAGGTGGTGTCTTAAGCTACGGTTTTTCCGTTGTTGAGTATGGCTTTGGAATTCTCGTGGACCATCATTTTGCGTTTGTCTGCCAGTGCGAGAAATTGTTCCATTTATTTATTTTTGGTTCTTTCATTCCTTAGCGTATATTAAGTCACTCTTGAACAGCTGAATGCATAGCGTGTCTAGTATATCCCTTAGTTCATCTCCATGCAGCTGGTAGCATGTCCCTAGACATTGACCACAGGACAGTAATTAAACCGACGAACAACTGCATAAGCATATGGTATAAACAGCAGCAAGTTGTAACTAGCTTTGTAAAAGCACAAAAAAATTGTAATACTAAACGCGGTGTAATTGCTAGCATCCTTAAGAATCCAGCCATGAGACAATTTCTTTGAAGACAGCAAAATGGAAGTAGCAGGAGAATGAATACGCTAACAAGCCATGAAACTATAATTTCTTTGTATAGAACATTTGATGATAGGATACATATTTTCAATCTGACAGATTCTAGAACGCAGTACCAGCTACTGCCTGCCTGGTACAGAGGCATGGGTGCTACCGCCACTGCTGATGATCAGATACTGCAGCCCAGGAGGCATATTATTCAATCTAAAAGCCTTTGATTACTTTGAAAGCCAGCAGCAATTATAATATCCAACCTAGTTTGAGTTTCATGGGGGTGGGGGGGGGGGGGGGGGGGGGGCTCAGGTTCCTTCTAGCTAGTCTTTCATGTATACTGATTCATGCAGCCGTAAGCTAGCAGTGGCCATGAGTGGGCTGCCACGAGTGACCACTACTCCGAATTTCTCTGACATGTCGATTGTGTGATCGTCGTGAGGAAGCCTCCATTGGAATGCATGGACGAGATTTGAGAGGGCCAATTCAACTACGGGCACTGCGAAAGGCATTCCCGGGCAACTCCGCCTCCCTGATCCAAATGGAAGCAGCTCAAAATGCTGCCCACGAACATCTAAATCTGTCTCAAGAAATCTGTCCGGTGAGAACCTCTCGGGGTCATCCCATATTTGGGGATCCCGCCCTATCGCCCATGCATTCACAAGCAACCTTGTGCCCTGCGGCAAGCTGTAGCCCACCACATTGCAGGATTGAGTTGACATGTGTGGAACAAGAAGCGGCAGCGGCGGATGCTTGCGAAATGTTTCTTTCACTACTGCTTTCGTGTAGACCAGGCTAGGCAAGTCTGCTTCTGCTACCATCCTCTCACGTCCCACCACGCCCTCCACCTCTTCTTGAAGCTTTCTTAACACGTGCGGGTTCGCTAGGAGCTCCGCCATCGCCCAATCCAGGGTGACAGCGGAGGTGTCTATCCCACCAGCGAGCAGCTCCTGCATAATATTGACCATCATCAGCTGGCGACTAAGGTTAATTGTGCTAATTACTGCAGATCCGTAGTTTTATATGGATATATTCTACTTGTAATTCTTCTTGCAGCAGATAGAACAACACTTAATGATTGCTCGAATGCAATTAGATAGGAGGGAGATCGAAGAGAGAGGGAATTATACACTGCACATGGCTATACTGCAGGATAGCGGCCGGCGCTTGTTATATGGGCATCTTGGAAAGCTTACCAGGATGATGGTTTTGACCTTATTTCTGCTCAAGTCGTTGGCCAGCAGCACATCCAGGAAATCCTTAGGGCCATTCGTCGAAGCGGCTGCTGCACGCGCAGATCTCTCGCGTTCGTCCAGGACCCCTTCTAGGAGACTGTCCCAGCCGGACTGCCATTCATCCATGGAACGTTTTACCTTGTAATCGAGTAAGCCAAGGTAAGGTACGAAGTCGCCGATGATAGGCGTTTGGAAAAGAACGGTGGCCTGGTGGAGGTGCCCCTTAAGGCTTAATTCGCCCATGTGAGAAAACACCTCGGAGAGGCGTTGGCCCAGAAGGATGAGGCAAGTTATGTTTTCAAGGAGGTTTCCGAGGCACGCGGTAAGGTCAATGGAGCAGGATCTGACCGTATACTTGTGGATGCCCTGCAGCATGAACTTGATTTCGCGGGCCGTTATTGGCTGAAACTCTCGCACCCGCTTGGCTGTGAAGAGCTGCAAACTGTACACTCTCCTCATCTCTCTCCACTCAGCACCATAGGGCGTTGTTGTAACCCCCTTTTCCTCCCCGTGAGTTAGCCGCTTCGCACTCTCGAAAGACGGCCGGCTTGCAAACACCTTGTCGTGTGTTTGCAAGAGCTCCCTTGCTAGCTTTGGGCTGGACACCACTACAGCAGGCATAGACCCCAATCTCAAATACATTAGCGGACCATACCTCTTTGCAAGCTGTGCAAGCGATCGATGCGGGAGTGGACCTAGCATGTGCAGCAGGTTTCCTACTATGGGCAAAGGGCAGGGCCCTGGAGGAAGCTGCTTCAGCTTTCTCAACACCATACTCCCACCTAACCACAAAATCGTTGTTATGAAAATCACGCCTACTAGCAGTTGGACATCCATGATGGCAGCTAACTCTGCTGTGGATGCTTCCCTGGGATGAGCAATCACGAAGGTGGATTGCAAGCTATCAAGGGATATTATATACTCCCTCAACACCTTGTAGAACGACGTTGCTCAAGGCGTTAACTAGAGTTGATTGGGTTGTGCGATAAACATTCATCGTAGTGACACTACCATTGCTCGACATGTTCCGCCCGACAACAGTAGATCAGTGTGCTTTTTTCTAACAATGATCATGAACTCCAGTGTCTTGTCTTGATTTGTTCGCCGACCTTTAGTATATTTTTCAAGTTGAGGATTGAAAAAAAGAAAACGTTGAAATCTAGGCTTTTTGCCTTGAATTTTTTTTGGAAATCTTAGTCATAGAATTGATTGATGTGTTGGTCCTTGGATTTAATGGTTGAGATTTTTAAAATCTTAGCCACTGAATTGATTGATATGTTGGTTCTTGGCTGGCCTAGGCCATGGGATCTCCTTACCTTGACTTGTTAGTGGATGTGACTTCTTGTTGTTGGTAGAATAATGGTTGAGATTCGTTCATGGATGGCCAAGGCCATGGCATCTCCTTACCTTGATATGTTAGTAAAATAATGTGACTTGTTCCTCTTTTATGGGGGGGAACAACCTTTAGTGTGTTTTTCAAGGCCAAGATTGGACGTTTGGACTTTTGGCTTATATTCAATTTAATGGTGGTTGAGTTCTTGAAAATTGATTGATATTACGTAACAACTTTAGAAAAAATAATGTGTTAACGACTCTATTCTACCCTATGTATCATGTGCGTTCAAGGGGTATTACAAAAAAATCTTACCTGTGATTTTTTCATGCATAAAATGACCTCTTTTTCTTTATGGACTTACCAATTTTTTTTTAAAATTGATTTAAAAAAGAGTTTTAAAACCCTGTTGTGCTTGCAAGAAGGATCCTTGGGGACATCCTACCATGCATGGTGTGCATTTAAAATGTCCTTGGAGCCATTCTCAAGTCCCTTTTGTGCTTGTTGAAAGAATGGCCCGAGGGTCATTCTTCGATCCATGATGTGCTTTAGAATATCTAATCTTTACATATCCATGGAAAATTGTAACGTACTCATATGTACATATTTTTGGGTCCATTTGATTTGGCGATTTTTAGCATCTATATTTAATTTTGAAAAGTAGGAAATACTTAGAGGACATAAAAGATTAAATTTGGTCACAAATTTAGTAATTTAGATGTCAATTTAGGGACTTTTTATGCATGTTTTGTGGTGCCATTTGTATGCGATTTCTATTCTATACTTAACCATGCTAGATAATGTGGAAGAGGGTCATAGTGAGTGGTTTAGCCTAAAGGAAACTCATATGGGGGTTTACATAGTAAATATAACCGAAACGAGTGCCTGAAACAGGACTCGGATACCAAATTGACCCTTAATTTTTAGTAACATCCTCGCAAGAGGGTGTAGATAACTTTATTTGTCAAAGAGACGAATTCAAGAAAGTTAGTTCATCACAAGACGAATAAAGTATGTTTTCAGATAATTGATAGATTTCGCATGGGGTGGCCGGTATTCGCGAGACGAATCGGACACCACCTTTGAGTGTTTGGTTCAAATGCATGTTTTTAGAAGAGATTTTCTATCTTTGAAGATTGCGTGCATGATAATCTACTTATTTCATGTGGGCTTTTTTTTTTTGCTTCTTCTAGAGAGCCTTGAGGATTTTTTGTGTAGAGTAGAGAGAGAGATTTTGAGATTCGGGCCACTCCTCCTTAGACAGGGAACGTCGGACAGAGATTGTGATTTATGTCCTCTCGGAGCCATTTGGTAGAACCCAGAGTAGACAACATTTACTAAAGGCATACCCAGGATAGCCGTGGTGTCCAGAGTGGTGGTTGGGTGGACGGGTGTCAGAGAAAAGCCCTATTGGCTAGATCTTTTATTGGTGATTCTCTCTATGATTTTTAGATTTTTGTATTAACGAATATGATTGTTAATTTAGATTTGTAAACGAATATGTTTTATTGAAAATCTCTTCTTTTTCTTAAGTATGAGTGATTTTTTTTCTGTAAGATTTGAGAAATATTGTGTTAGAACATAGAACAGAATATGGGTGCGTTTTAAAAATACATCAAGATTGCATATGGAAAAATGGCCCTAGGGCCATTCTTGTAAGCACAATCTGTTTGAAGGAATAGCCCTACGTACATTCTAAAGCACACCATCCATGGTGTGTTTGCAAGACTGATCCTACGGCCATTCTACTAGTCATGGTGTGCTTTAGAATGGCCCTAGGGCCAATCTAATGTCCTTTGTGTGCTTTAAAGAATGGCCCTAGGGCCATTTCCATCTATGGTGTACTTTAGAAGAGCCAATCTTTACACATGGATATAAAATACATCAAGAATGTCCATAGAAGAATGGACCTATGGCCATTGTTTTAAGTACAAT